>NC_061111.1:174425531-174627212 GCF_002878395.1 Capsicum annuum
TATTTGTATCCTGGATAGATATAGGGTCGGGGCATTCCCTTATCTTCCTTGATACCTCTAGTTCCTGCGGTTAACATGCAATGGGGCACTTTCATCAAGGGGAGCTAAACCCATATAGCCCATGGGTGCTTTTTTATAATGGTTAAGCTACATGGTCTAGGCTAATATTTTACTTTCATGCTAAACCATGTTCCCCATCCCAGCCTATTATTTATATGTATGTATACTGTGTGCATGTGAATTTTATGGTTGTTATGACTTGGGATTATTTTATCACTTTCTTGAATTATATGCTAGCGCTCGCCCTACCAAATATCTCTGGATGTTGTATCTCTATGCAATGCAGAAATTGGAGACACTACTGTTTTTCCTACGCAATCATAGGTAGTTTTGGATCGTTCATGAGTTATCTTGAAGTGGTGAGCCTCTTTCTTTCAAAAGGCTATTACTTTTTGGTTTATTTCAAGTCATAGAATCTTTCTCATGGTTTCTTTTGTCTATCTTTTGAGCATGTCCCAACTTAGATTATTTTCCGATAGTAGAGGCTTTATCGATTATTGTGGATTGGGATGTTGTTGAAGTTATTAATTCTGAGTTTCCTATCTTGTTATATGTTTGGAACTCATCTTATCTTGTTATATATTAAGAATTCATCCATTGCTAGTTGTATTATGTGTTGTTTAGCTAGGTAATTGGGGTGGTCTTCGGTCCTCGATAGACTTGAGATACCCATCATGGCTAGGCCCTAGTTTGGGTTGTGAAAAGTTAGTATCAAAGCCCTAGGTTCATGGTCAATTAGGTGTCCATAAAGTCGTGTCATGTAAAGTCTGTTTTATGGGTGGATAGTATGCCACACTTATAAGGGAGAGACTATGAGGCATTTAGGAATATTTTCCTTTTTGCGTTCTACTTTCGGGATGTAGTGTCTAGGATGTTGAAATCTCCTCTAATTTTACTTGTTCGTATTTTAGATCATACCTCCCCAAGGATCTAATGCTCTTGGATATTCCTCTGTTCCACCTAAGAATAATGTGAATAGATACCATCCTGCTTATCAGATACAAACTCGGTCTAGGGTCCCTACTTCTGATTGCCTTTGTGGAGTTCCACCAATCCCTACTAGTGGAACTATACTATAGGAAATGTCGCTACTATAGCTAATAATTTTCCGGTGGCTATGTCTTCAGCTCCACCACCGAAGGGTGCTACTTTTGGTACAAACATTGGTCGAAATCATTTGTATGTTCTTATCACCCGTCAGGAATCTGAGGCGTTTCCTGATGTTGTTACTGGTATGTTACAACTCTTTTCTTATGAGTTGCTTACTTGATTCGAGATCTACTCTTTCTTATATGACCCCTTATGTGGTTATTCATTTTGATTTGGTTCCTAAATATATCTCTAATCCCTTTTCTGTGTCTACCCCAATGGGTGACCCTGTTGTGGCTAGAAGGATCTATAGGGGTTGGTGGAATCTATCTATGCTAGGGAGATATTGGTAGATCTGATAGAGTTTGATATGTTCGATTTTGATGTGATATTTAGGACTGATTGGCTCCATTCGTGTTTTACATCTCTTGATTGTTGAACCTGTTTCCAATTCCTAAATGAACTAGTGATTGGGTAGGAAGGGAGTTTCCTGGTGCCTAAAAAAAGATTTATTTCATATCTTATAGCAAAAAAATTAATTTCCAATAGGTATTTATATCATCTAGTTCGGGTTAGGGATTCTAATTTTAGGGGACTTCTTTGTAATCTATCCCTGTTGTTAATGAGTTTCTCGAAGTGTTTCCTGATGATATTCCTCATATTCCTCCCAATAGGGAAAAAGTCTTTGGGATTAATCTCCTTCTTTATACCCATCCTATCTCTATCCCTCCTAACAGAAAGGCTTTGGTTGAGTTGAAAGAACTCAAGGAGCAATTGAAATATCTTCTTGATAAGGATTTTATTTGCCCTAGTGTTTATCCGTGGGGCTCTCCTATTCTTTTTGTGTTTAACAAAAATGGTTCCTTTTGGATTTGTATAGACTATCGTTAGTTGAATAAGGTGGTTATGAAGAATAATTATCCTCTCCCTAAGATGGATGACCTATTTGACTAGATTTAGCGTACTGGGTACTTTTTTAAGATTGATCTTCGATCAGGTTATCATTAGTTAAATATTATCGAGATGGATATCCGTAAGACTGCTTTCCGAACTTGGTATGGCCACTATTAGTTCTTTATCATTTTTTTGGGTTGACTAATGCTCTGGTGACATTCATGGATCTTATGAATCAAGTATTTTGTTAGTTTCTGGATTTATTCATCATTATGTTTATTGATGACATTTTTGTATACTCCAAGAGTGAGGAGGATCATGCCAATCATCTCCGTATAGTGTTGCAGACTCGTAAGGATCGGTGATTGTATGCTAAGTTCTCAAATTGTAAGTTCTAGTTAAATGTTGTGACCTTCCTTGGTCATGTTATTTCTAGTGAGGGGATCATGGTTGATCCATAGAAAGTTGAGGAGGTTTTGGAGATTCTTGGATTTAGTTAGGTATTATAGGAGGTTTGTAGAAAGTTTAACTTCAATCATGCTCTATTGACTAGGATGACTCAGAAGAAGGTAAAGTTTCAGTGGTCTAATGATTGTGAGGGTAGCTTTGAAAAGTTGAAGGATAAGTTGACTTCAGCACTGGTTTTGACTCTACCTATGTGTAACGCCCCGAATCTAGTACTTGAAACACTATACGATGCTCTTGACCCCGAAGGACCACAACCTAACCCATGATGGATATATGTTCCTGTATGCTGCATAATATACTGAATAATGTGGAAAGATGAACTGAAAGTCCATAAGGTTCACATAACTGAAGTAAAATAGAACATCTAAATAGGGTATGAAATACCCAAAACAACTAAAATAACTATCTGAACATAATAGTCTGGAAAGCCTTTAACTGACGGTACTGTCTGAGTAAGGAGTTGATGGGACATTTCCCCAGCTAACTCCATCAAATAAACTAATTACTGAGATAATAAAATAATGATCATGTCCTCGAAAGATGAGGACTCAGTGCTAACTCTGACAGCTGAGACTAGAATCTACTGATGCTTTGGAGCTCGTGTCTCTGAACCTATGGTATAAGGAACCATAGCACAAATACATTAGTACTTTGAATGTACTGGTATGCATGTAAGGTAGGTTGAATGCATGGGGTTCATATGCATGAACAATACTGGCTAACTGACTAATATGAACATGAGAATACATGCTTGCGTACATATTAACTATATATGAAATCATGATAACATGAGTATGCTGATAACTAACATGATTAATGACTGAATTTTGATAACTGATAACATGAGTGACTGTATCTGATAGTCTTGAATCTGATGTAAATAGTTTAGTTTCATACTGTATCTGAGTTGACTAGATCTGACAGTCTTGAATTCTAAAGAACTATTTAAGTTCTTTTACTGAGATTGATACTGAGATTGTGGGAGGTAGTCATCTAACCAACATGCCCTAAATAATGCATTATAGCTGAATTGGGGTCCAATCTATGCCCTGATTGGAAGGGTGTCAATACCGCGCCACTAGTAAGGACAACATATGAGTGACCCTAATATAACAGGTAACTCTAGTAAGAACGGTGGGAACCCTCATATAGCAGGATAAGCCACCTCATCTACCATCATATAGCAGGCTATGATGTCGCAACCTATACTGGCTACATAGTTCTAGAATGCAAGGATTGCTTCTAAGAATCTCACCCTCATATGACATGTGAATTCCTATCCTTGGGTTAACTCGGTGTTAATTTCTACTCCCATCTGAATAGATACTGAACATGATTTACTAAACTGAACATCGACTGAGTTACTGAATTCTATTGACTGATGGAATACTATTGATATCTGACAACTGGCTGAGTTCATGAGATCATGGAGATTTCCTGAGTCGTAAGATTTTTTGAAGTCTAAGGATCCAAGCTTGACTGATAGTATCATGAAAACATGACATGGATCTAGGCACACAACTAATGTTTTGGGTACAAGTACCCCCAGGACTCGATGGAAGGAAACTGACCAAGCATAACTTACTTGAACATATAACAACGTCATAATCCATAATACATTTATAGAAGCATTTCATCAAAACATGTGATAGTCATAACTTGTACATACATGGGGATTTCAAGGTATCATGCTAGTTAGGCACTTTTCCTTCATCTAGGCATTTAATCAAACATATTCTAGGCATGGTACATGTAAACATCATTATACAATAATGAAACATCATGGTTCAATTCTAATTTCATCATTCCAGGGTTTAGTCATAGGTTTGCATGAATCTATATCTTTAATAATTTAACCCACATAGAATTTATCACCCAACATAAAGTAGAATTCAATTTCTCATTATCAACATGAACAAGAGCAGCTCAATCATGAAATTCATAAGAAAATCCATAAACTTGAATTTAGAAAAGGGATTCTTGGGCTTCATGGATAAAAGGAGTCCATGAATGAACACTATGCATACCTTGGTTCATAAATACACAAAGATTGATGGAGGAAATTCTTGATTCTGAATCTTCTATCAAAACCCTAGCTTGTTCTTGAGAGAAACTAGTATATTTTGGGTGAAAAGTGGCTGAATCACATGTTAAAAGGCTTAAATAGGGTGGGAAAGTTTATCCTTTTAACCCTGAATGTGTTTTGTAATTTCAATAAAACTTTCCCAAATTGGACCCTAGGCGGGACACGGCGCTATCGCGCCGTGTCACTGGAAATTGACTATTAGGAAACTAAGGGATGGCGCAACACGAATCCATCGTGTTGCCCCTTCTTTTGTGACCTGGAACATTGGCGCAACATGGAGAAAATCACGTTGAGACACTGGAAAAGGACAATTGCCATTTTAGCTTGTGGAGCGGCGCGCCACTGACCAATATGGCACTATTTTATGGCGGAAACTTAAAATAGTCATAACTTCTTACCTAGTTATCAGATTTAGGCAAATTTTATAACGATGGAAAGCTTATTGAATTTTCCAGATGACAAAAAGTAAAAATATTAAAAATACCATATGTACAAAAATGGATTCATCTTTCAAAGAAAGGTCCTAATATTTTTTAGATGATTTCAAGCTAGGAAAAGGTATGGGGTATTACACCAAGGGTACTAATGGTTTTATTATTTATTATGATGTATCCCATATAGGAATAGGGTGTGTTTTGATGCAGTATGGTAAGGTTGTGGTGCATGCAGCTAGGTAGCTTAAGGTGCATAAGAAGAATTATCCAACTCATGTCATAATCCTTGAGTAACTCAAGCCATCTCCTTTGCCTGAGCTTCAAATCCTACTAGGTGAACACATACTACAAGATTTTTGGGGCTGAATATATGTCAACATAAACTCCATACAAGTATTGGCGCCAAATATTCAAAGCAAATCTTAGAGTATATGAGGATAAGCAAGGTCTAGTGAAGGATATTCACTATTTGGATAATCTTGGAGTTCATCTTTTGAACTCTGAGGATAGAGGTATGATTCTGCAAGGAGTGGTAAATTCATCTCTTGGTGTTGAGATGAAGGAGAAAAAAACTTAGGATCTTATCTAAATATAGATTAAGGATGATGTGGGTCAACAGAAGTTTATAGGTTTTGAGATTGGTGGAGATGGTATCTTGAGGTACCGTGGTAGATTATGATTTCTCAATATTGATGGGCTGAGAGAGAGGATCATGGATGAGGCTCATGAGTTTAGGTGCATTGTCCATCCTGGTTCGACAAAGATATACTATGATTTAAAAGAGATCTATTGTTGGAATAATTAAGAGGGATGTGGTCAATTTTATGGCCAAGAATATGGTTTGTCAGCAAGTGAATATGGATCACTTGAGGACTAGTGGTTTTTCTCAAGAGATTAAGTTGTTTGTGTGGAAGTGGGAAGTAATTAACATGGACTTTGTTATGGATTTTCCGCTTGAAGTTTGTTTGGTTCAATTTGGGTCATCTTTGAAGGATGACTAAGTCTCCACACTTATTTCCAGTGAGGACTAATTATTTTTGCAAAGGACTATGCTAAGCTTTTCATTCAGAAGATTGTAAAATTGTATGGCGTGCTTGTTTCTATTATATTTGATCAAGATACATAGTTCTTATCCCTTTTTGTATTTTCAGTGAGGCTTGGGAACTAAGGTGAACCTTAGCACTGCTTTCCACCATTAAATGGATGGACAAGTAGAGAGGACCATTCAGACCTTGAAAGATATGCTAAGGGCATGTGTGATTGATTTTGGTGGTAGTTGGGTTGATCATTTTCCTCACATAGAGTTTACATATAAAACAATTATCATTCCAGTATTTGGATGGCCCATTTTAAGTCTTTGTATGATAGGAGAGATTAATCTCCCGTTGGGTAGTTCAAAGTTGGTGAGACTAGATTGTTTAGTCCTGAATTAATTCATCAAGCCATGGAAAAGGTAATGGTGATTTGGGATAGACTTAAGACTTCTCAAAGTCGTCAAAAGTCCTACACAGATGTTGTTAATTGGGTGTTCTTGAAGGTGTCTTCCATAAAAGGGGAGATGAGATTTTAAAAGAAGGGGAAGCTCATTCCCCTATATGTTGGCCTGTACTTGATTGTGAGATTAGTGGGAAATGTGGCTTATGAGTTGGAGTTGCCTTCAAATTTGGGTTCTTTCCATCCGGTGTTCCAGGTTTCAATGTTGAAGATGTGTGTGGGTGATCCTTCTTTGTTCCTTTTAAAAGAGTTGATATTTTGGATTCCTTGTCTTATGAGGAAGTCCCGATTGAGTTTTTTGATAGGCAAGTCCATTGTTTACGGACTAAGTATGTGGCTTTGGTGAAGGTTCTATGGAGCAATCACAAGGTTAAAAGTTACTTGGGAAGATGAAGAGGACATGAAGTCCAAATATCAATTTTTATTTCCCTCTTTCGATAATCGCGCTTAAGGTATGTTTATTCCTAAGTATCTTTGTTTTCCGTCTTTGTTAAAGGTAATATTTTTTGCGTTTCTGTGTTAAATCGTGCTAATGGATGCCTTCACTTAACATTCAGGGATAAATAATCCTAGGAGGGAGAATGCAACACCCTAAATTTTGGCCCTGGAAAATTCCTAAGTTCTTGAACTTATTCCCCTTACTACGAATGACCTTACGAGTTGCAAGGTGTCCATATAGGTTGTGGGACCCCAAATCGTAGGGTGACTAGTGAAGGTTCTCTTTGTTTATACATTGATTACTAGGCACCTTGGGTTTTGGCCCTTAGAAATTTCCTGAGCTTTGAGCTTACTATTATTGTAATGACCAACCATACGAGTCGTATGGTGTGGGTACGGGTCTAGGGACCCTAGTCATATGTAGGTCAGTGTGATGCTGGGCAAAATCTATCCTTGGTATGAGAAAACTCCATATGAGTCATATGTTCAAGTGACGAGAGGTAGGGTCCAAACAGTATGTTGTCCAGTGTCTAGCCTAGATGTTCGACTTAGGGTAAGACTAGAAGGATACTAGTCATATGGTGATGGTATAAGTTAGGCCAAGGAATTTGTATGTTTTATAGAATGTAGTGTTCAACTTCTGATAAAGTACGAGCTGAGGGTATCACTCATATGATCCTGATACGAGTTGAGGGGTCCAATCGTACCCTCTGTATTCTATTTATATCTTTTAAGCTAAGGGTATTTTGGATATTTCCCACCCCTATACCTTAAGACCCCATATCCTATAACACTATTTGGTCCCTTATTCTACAATTTAGAAGATCAAAACACTTTCTAAAAACCTCTCAAGAAGATTGGGCTAGCGTTTCTTCAAGGTGGTCATCTAGAGGTTTAAGGATAGAAATTTCTCGGTGAATATTTGTGACTAAGTCATGTTACTCCTCCCTCATTGTTATTTCAATTAAAAGCATGTTTTAATAAATGGTTTTTATGGTTTTATTGTGGTATTATTTTGGTTTTCAAAGGGATGTTAGGGGTTTTGGTTGTTCTTTGTTGGATAATGTTGTCCCATGTTTTACTTATGGTTTATTATGTTACAATCATGGTTTTAACATATGGTTACATGGGGATGGTCAATTGATACTTTGTTTTGGTTTTGGAAACTATATGTCCTCAACATGTTTGTTAAAATGCCAATGAGAATGGTTTTGTCGCATATTTTAACTATTCTTGAAACCTTCGCATTACATAATATGGTAATGGATCTTAAATTAGTTTGGTTTGTTCTAAATAATTTGGAAAGGCCTTAGTGGACATGGCTTTGGTTTGATTGGAAATCTTGTGGGGCACATGGGAATACCTTAATACTTGGATTAATGACATTGCTTGCAAACTATAGTTGGTATGACAATACTACTTCATAAATCCTTGATAATTGACTCCTGGAATTGGTGGTTTGGTTATGTGTTAAATGTTTTAATTAGGATATAATGGAGGGTTGTGAAAACTAACCATGAAGGTGTGAGTCCAATGGACGGACACTAAAACTCATGGTTGTGGACATAAGTGTTGGTCATGGTGATCATAGGCTTGCGGGGTACATGGAAATCCCCCAAGTTATACTTGTATATATGTATCATGGAGGGCGAAGGGTACACAGAAATCCCCCGCACCTATGATATCTCTAGTTCGTATGGCTACATGTACTGGGGCCCGTTCAGAGGGTAACAATGGACCCATATAGCCCATGGGTGAATTATGACGGTAAATCTATAAAACCCAGGTTAAGGTTTTAAATGCATGCTAAACCCGCTTCACTTTCCCATCATGGTTTATATGTATATATATATGTAATTGCATATGGCTATTTACTTCAGTTTTGAATAATGGAATTATTTTATCCTTATTCCTGAGTACATGCTAGCATTCATTCCACCAACCGTTTTTTGGAGTTGTATCCCTACGAGATGCAAGAATTCGCAATACTAATCCTCCTCCTCAGTGACATTGATTTGGGGCCAGCTTAGAGTCAGATTGAAGTGGTAAGAATCCATACTTCGAAAGACTCTATTTCATGCTATGGACTTCTTTACATTGTATTTGTTTCTTAGACTTTCATTTTGGCTTTTATCGGGGGCATGTCCCAACCGAATATTCTTTGTTTCCGATTAGAGGCATTGTGGGACTACTATGGTCAAAGGCAGTGTCAGTATTAGTATCTGCCTTTGTATTGGTATTGGTATTAGGGTTGACGCCGTTTGGACATTTAATTGAGTTTATTGGATTATGGTTATAGACTTTATTTAATGTCATTGATTTATTCTTGTTCTATTTTGTTATATGTTCGGAATTTATCCAACATAGGTTATAGGGCAGTTATGGTTGGGTCTTGGGGGTTGTCTCCAATTCTATTTGGACTTGAGGCACCCGAGATAAGAAGGCCCTAGTTTAGATTATGTCATATTGGTATCATAGCCCCAAGCTCATGGTCAATTGGGAGTCCACAAAGTCATGTTGAGTAGAGTCTCTTTTAAGTATCTGAAGCGTGCCATACTTATAAGGGAGAGGCTACAAAGCATTTAGGAATGTTTCTCTTTCTTTTGTTATATTTTTTAGTTGTAGAATCTATGGTCCTGAATTCTTCTCTAGTTCCTATTTGTTAGCTTTTCAGACCATACGTCCTGGATGATCTGAAGCTTATAGAAACTCCTCTGTCCTACCTAAGGAAAATATTAATGGGACCCGTACTACTTATGTGGTCCACACTCGATCATGAGATCCAATTCCTAATTGTCCTGGAGTTTCACTGGTTCCTCTAATCCTTCTTGATCTCCTCAGGATAAAGTAACGAACGTTGAGTTTTGTCAGTCCATTCATATGTTGGCATACTTAGTAGCTTCTTAGTCTGAGCGAGATATTTCTGTTACTCCATCTTCTTAGGCCACATGGGTTGGCCAGTTTATGAGGTTTAACCCTCCAAACTTTACTGGTGTTAAGTTTGAGTACTATCCTTAAGGCTTTCTGGATTAGATGGAAAATATTTTTTGTGTTATGCATGCCACAAATGTAAAGTCCATGGAGCTTGTCATCTACCAGCTGAAAGATTTGGTGTACCAATGGTACGAGGAATGGGATCAGGCAAGGGGTGACGATATTGATACATCTTTTTGGGAGGATTTTTCTAATTCTTTTTTGGACTGCTTCTTTCCTTAAGAGTTGAGGGAGGTAAAAGCAGAAGAGTTTGTTAATCTAGAGCAAGGTAAGATGTTAGTCAAGGAATATGCCTTAAAGTTTCACCTGTCATCGCAGTATGTGCTGGAGTTGGTTTCTAGCATGAGAGCTAAAATGAAAGATTTCTCTTCCTGTTTGTCCCAAGATTTTATCTTAGAGATTAAGGCTACCTTGTTAAACAAGGACATGGATTTCTCCAAGTTGGTGGTATGCATGTAGCAGATTGAGGAATAGTAGAAGAAGCATACTGAGTTAGGGGAGAGGCAGGGCAAGAAGTTTAGATTTTCTGAGCAGGGTGGTGGCTAGTAGAAGAGTGGCAGGGATGGTGGTAAGTTTCCCAAGAAAAAGTGGGGCAATTCTATGTCACGACCCGAGACTACCCCTTAGTCGTAACACGTTGCTTTGAACCCTTGAGCAACTGATTTATAATATATTAAATAGCTGGTTCTGCTATACGAAAATATAATCAAGACAAAATCTAGGAAAGATATAATACTGATATAATTTACTATCTGATAAAAATAAAGAGAGAACTGAGATTACATGACTGACGTCTATGAAGCCTCTACTATACATACTATTGATAGTTGGGACATGCCTCCAACTACCGCTAATCAATACATATGACTAATAAAAACAAAGTACATGAACAATATCTGACTGGAGTCCCCGAAACAGGAGAACTCATCACCTGCTGGCTGGAAACTGCCACTGTTTGATCATGATGTGTGGGCTACAACTGGTACCTACATTATGAAACAATGTATCCATTCACACATATATATGGATCAATACTTATGGAATGTACTGAGTAAGTGGGGGTGAATGTAATAAGTAAAACTAATTTCATACGTAATCTTAAAACATACATACTAAGTGTAATTAGACTCAAAAAGAGACTGAAATAAACTAAAATCTGAAGTAGCTTAAATCATGAGTAACAAACATAATCTGACAATCTGGTGTATCACTACTCTTAGTTTCTTAAAACTTTACTTTTTATAGAATAAGTAGAACTGAAACTAGGATAAAGTAAAACATAAATACATGAACATACAAAACCAAACATACATGTACTGAGCTGATCTTATTAACTGAATAACTGATGTCTGGGTGAAGGAATGATTTAAATCTAAGTAAAGGGAAAACTAGTGCCTATATATTGAGTAGCTGATATAAAAATATGGACTACTAATATCCGAACACTGAATAGATAATGGCTGAATACAAATACTAATCATGTAAAATTGAGTTGTTCTTAGTTTGAATAACTAAACTTAAATGGTGGGGTACTATGCATATGAGATAAGGACTAACTGAACAATATGAGATAATTAAGCACGAATAGATAAAAACTGTAATATCTGAGAATGGAAGACTAAGTTTATAACTATATGGTACTGAGATAATTTGTAATATGAAAGACTAAAAACTGTTAAACTAAATATCTGTAAGTCTGTACACTTATTCAAGCTAACCTGAACTGAAGCGACACTAATACTATACTGAGACTATGGGAGGTATCATCTAACAGAAATGCCCCAATCTAAGCTAATTGAGGTCCAACCTATAAACCCAGCTGGAAGAGTGTCAGTACCGTGCCATGGGTACTAACACTGGCAGCGTGTATCCACTAAATTGGCATCCCAAAGGACTAAAGAGTCACCCTATACTGGTAGAAGCACTCATAAGATATGTGCCAACCCTAAACTGGTAGGAAGACATCTCAAACCTATGTTGGCTATATAGTTCTATAACTCAGGTATTGCTACTAAGGGTTACACCGTAAACTAGTAGGAATGCCCCTATCCCTGGGTTCACTCTATGCTGAATCCTACTCTCACCTGAATTACACTGATTACTGAACTGAACTAAGTTTAACTGAGCAACCAACTGATTATAATGGCTAACTGAATGACAAAATTCATAGTTTATCTAAAATCGTTCCAAGGATACTAAAATTATGTAAACAACTGGTATTAGGTGTTCATAACCCACCAGTACTGAATGGAGTATAAAATACAATATCAACTTGAAATACTGTAATAAATGATTATGGTTCAAAGACCCAAAACATAGACATTTCATCAAACACTTGGAAATCATGAAATTGAATATAGAAATGTCTTATAAAATGCCAAGACAACATAATTACATGGCTAAATTCATAATTCGATATCATGACATGAAATTCAATTGAACATGACATGGAAAATTAAAACTTGAGACATGAAATAACCAATCTTTTCATGGGATCATACAAGGACATGAATTGTACAAAATTACGAAGGAGAAACATGTTAAAATCATCTTGAACATATACAACTTTGTAATAATGGAAAAACTCATACTTTAGATCAAAGAAAGGTTTTTCAACTCCATGGGTAAAAGGGGACGCATGGATGAACTCCTACATACCTTAATTTTCTTGACTTGTGAAGAAATCTTGAATCTTCAGACATGAATGATGAACTTGTGAAGGAAAACCTATTCTTAATGTTTTTTGAAAATTTTCTTGAACTTAAAAGCTTGAATTCTTGGATTCTTGGGAAGAGAAAAGTTGAATTTTTTATTCTTGGGAAGAAATCCTAATCTTATTGTTCTTGAGAGTGAAGAGGATTAATGGTATCTAAACCTGATCTTAAAAGGCTAATATTTCCTATTTGATGCTTTATGTTGTGGGGAGGTAGGTTTGATGTGAGAAAAAGAAAAAAATCCCCTATGAAACTGAATCAAAATTGCTAGAATTTCTTTAGTTGATGACTTGGTTGATGTCTTCTCAACCTAGTCGTCAACTTCTTTATTGGTTCTATCTAAGGTTGACGACTTATGTTTATAGCTTGTCAACTAGTTGACAACTTGTCAACCTAGTCGTCACCTTAATGACTGTTAGACATATTAAGGTGAAATGATCATAACTTTCTACTCCGATTTTAGATTAAGGTGAAACTAGATTCATTGTAAAAAAGACTCAAATGTCTTTCATTTGATATATATCAGGATACATGAATCATTATATTCAAGGAGATACACTCCTTTAAAGTTTACCCTAGTAGGAGAATCAATTAAAACTCTATCGATACAAGTGTTCTCAACTTGGCTTTGCTCTAAGTACTTTATATGAACATGATTTGCATCAAAAACACTTTATACAAAAAGAAAATAATCATGATACATATATTCACATAGGAATTAGGGGAGTAGATTTTATATACGTAGAAATAATGGTTCAAATTCTAGCCCAAAAATGTAGGGTGTTACATTCTGGGTCTTACTCGATGGCTAATACTCCTTAGCCAAATATATTAGGAGACAGGCATTTCCAAGGTCGCTATAACTTTAGGGCACAGAGTGCCTGATCTCAGGCTAGTGGAGCTCAGTCAGATCCATCATGTCCTCCTTGTAGATTTTATGGTTAATTATATTAGGGTTTTTGTAATGAGGAGAGGGATAGGTGATTCAACTATGGCTAGCCAGGGAATATTCTTAGAACTTTTCCTATTATTATGGTCTCCTCTGGGGAAAACAAGGTTTTAATTGCCTTTTCTTCAGATCTGGCACCAAAAGATGCACCATCTAGCTCTGCCATACGTCAGAACTATCCCTATGCTCTTACTACCCAATAGGAGTCCGAGGCATCACCTGATGTCGTTAGTAGTATGTTGAAACTCTTTTCCCATGATGTGTACTGTTTACTTGATCTGTGGTCCACTTTCTCTTATATGACCCCATTTGTGACTGTGAATTTTGGTTTTGGTCCCGAGTGTGTTTCAAACCCTTTTACTGATACTACCCTAGTAGGTGACTCTGTAAGTGCTAGAAGAGTCTATACAGGGTGTGTGGTTTTTGTTGGTAGTAAAAAAACTATGGTGGGTCTGTTTGAACTAGATATGGTGTACTTTGATGTCATATTAGGGATGGATTGGTTGTACTCATGCTATGCGTCTCTAGACTGTTGGACCAATAAGATTTTCTTTAAATTTCCTAATATGCTAGTTATTAAGTAGGAGGGTGGTTTCCTAGCTTCTAAGGGGAGGTTCATATCATATCTTACATCTTGGAGATTAATCTCTAAGGGGTGTCTCTATTATCTGGTCCAGATTAAAGATTCTAACTTGGAGGGTCCTTTTTTGTATTCTGTCCTGGTGGTGAATGAATTTCATGTGGTCTTCCCTGATGACATTCCCGGTGTTTCTCTTGATAGGGAGTTTTGAGTTTGGAATTGATATTGCTTTGGACACTCATCCAATTTCTTTTCATCTGTATAGATTGGCTCTAGTTGAGTAAAAGGAGCTTAAGGAGAAACTATATGATCTTTTAGACAAAGGTTTCATCTGTTCTAGTATGTCGCCATAGGGTGCATCAGCGTTATTCATTCGTAAGAAGGATGGTTCCCTTCGGATGTGTATTGATTACCAATAGTTGAATAAGGCGATGGTAAAGAATAAGTACCTCTTCCAAGGATAGATGAATTGTATTATCAGTTGCGGGCTGCTATGTTTTTCTCCAAGATTGATCTTTGATCCTGGTATCATTAATAAAACATTAGGGAGGCAGATATCTCTAAGACTGCCTTTCGTACTTAGTATCGGTATTTTATGATTTTTGTTATGTTTTTTTGGTTGATCAATGCCTTGACGATATTCATGGATTTGATTAATAGGGTCTTCCATCAGTTTTTTAATTTATTCGGCATTGTGTTCATTGATGATATTTTGGTGTACTATAATAGTAAGGTATTTCATGTCGATCACCGAGTAAGGTATTTCATGTCGATCACCTCTATGTGGTGTTGCAAACCTTAAAAGAGCAATAGTTGTATGCTAAGTTTTTGAAATATGAATTTTGGTTGAATGTTGTCACTTTTTTGGGTCATGTTATATATAGTGAAGGGATCATGGTAGATCCGTAGAAGGTTGCAGTGGCTAACAAGTGGCCTAGACCCACAACTCCAACAAACATTCTAAGCTTCTTAGGTTTAGTTGGTTACTACAGGAGGTTCATAGAGAGTTTTTCTTCTATAACTACCCCATTGACTAAGTTGACTCAGAAAAAGGCAAGGTTCTTGTGGTATGATGCTTGTGAGAGTAATTTTGAGACATTAAAGGATAAGTTAACTTCAGCTTCGACTTTGACTTTTCCTGAAGGCTCAGATGAGTTTGTGGTTTATTATGATACATCCTATGTAGGGTTTAGTTGTGTCCTAATGTAGCATGGCAGGGTGATAACCTATGCCTCTAGGTAGTTGAAGGTGCATCAGATAAATTATTTGACTCGTAATTTCAAATTGTTAGTTGTGGTGTTTGCACTGAAAATATGGCATCACTATTTGTTTAGATTCATGTGGATATCTTTTTTGAACATAAGAGCATGTAATATATGTTTACTCAAAAAGAGCTTAATCTCAGGCAAACGAGATAGCTTGAGCTTCTCAAGGACTATGGCATGATTCTTCATAGCCATATAGGTAAAGCAACATGGTTGTTGATGCTCTTAGCTGGTTATCCATGTAGAGTCTAGCTTATGTAGATAAGGAGAAGCGGGAGTTGGTGAAGGATATTCACTGTTTGTTAAACACCCTAGATTTTAGTCCATGGAAAATTTCCTGAGCTTGTGGCTTCTACACATCATATGAGTAGGGGGTGCGAGTCATATGATGGGTATTGTCTATAGGGTCTTGGTCATATGGTAACCAGTGTGGCTTGGATTGGTTTCTATCTATGGTATTAATGGACTCCTTACTAGTTATTCATTAAGGTATAAGTCATATGTGGCTATGTCGTATGATGCCTTGTATCTAGACTAGTGCCTTTAGTCCAAGGTATGGGTTGTGGGATACTACTCGTATGTTAAGATACTAGTTGGTCCATGTGTTTTTATTTGTTGGTCAGTATGGGGGTCCAAGGTAAAGCCTAAAGTATGAGTTAGGGTACTACTTGTACCCTAGGGTATGGTTTGGAGAGGGTGGTTGTACCTTCCTATGGAGATTTTATACTATTTATAATAGGGATAATATGGATATTTTCCCAGTTAACCTATTAGGAACCCACGACTTATATTGCTCTTAGGACATTATTTATCCTAATTTCTAGCGTAAACACTTAGAAACTCTCTCAAATTCTCTCAAAGATTCTTAGGTTAAGGAAGGCTGGGGTTTCATCAATAGGATAAATTTGGGACTTGTAAGGGTGATTTTTATCCATCATCTTCTTAATCAAAGGCTCGTTACTCCCCCATCATTGTTAGTTATAACTAAAGACATGTTTTATGAATCGTTTCCATGGCATGAATGTTGTATGGTTTTTTATTTTCAAATATATGTTGGGGGTTTTGGTTACAATAGTTCGTTATGGTTTTCCTATCTCTTTTACTTGTAGTTTTTATATTATTATAGTGGTTTGGCATTTTGGTTGCATAGGAATGGTTAATTGGTACATGTTTTTGGCTTTGGAAACACTATGCCCCAACATGTTTGATAAAATGCTTATGCGATTATTTTTGGATAAATTGTTGGACTTTCATTGAATTATTACATGGTATACCTTTGTAATGGAACCCTAAATGGTTTTGAATTGCTAAATAGTAAGGTTTTTGTGGTTATGGTTGGTCTAATTGAAAGCCTTATGAGTTACAAGGGAATCCCCAAAGCAAGCATACTAATGAACATATTGAGGGGTACATAGGATTCCCCTAAGTCAACTTAGTAATTTAATATTTGGGTACATAGGAATCCCTTCTTCTTAAAAAGGATGGCTAAGGACATTACTTTCAAGCTATAGTTGGTATAACGATACCACTACTTGTAGCCTTGGTTAATAATAAATAGAATTAGTGGTTTAGTTTTATGGTAATGGTTTTATTTGGGCAATAATTATGGGGTGTGATAGCTAACTATGAAGGTGTGATTCTAATGGATGGACACTAGAAACTCATATTTTCCGACATTAGCATTGGTCTTAGAGACCATATATAATACTTATAGGGTAAACGAGAATCCATTAAATACTCTTGTACATATGTATCATGGATAGCGAAGGGTACTTGGGAATTCCCTACTACTATGGTACATCCGATTTATGCGCCTACACACATCGGGTCCCGTTCAGGTGGTTACGCTGGACCAATATAGCCTGTGAATGGTTCAAGGACAATTAAGCTACACATACCCTTATTTGTGGTTTTAAAGGCATGTTTAACCTGGTTCCCTTTCCAAGCATAGTTATATATATGTATGTATGGTTGTGAATGCATATGGTTGGTTTACTTGGGCTTAAAGGATTGCATTATTTTATCCTTATCTTGAGTACTTGTTAGCGTTCATACGTTAAAGCGTCTTCGGATGGCTGTATCCCCACGCAATGTAGGAATTGGTAATTCTACTTCTCCTGCTTAGTGCTCGGATTCTGGATCAGCTTGATTGGATTAAAGTGGTGAGCTTACATATTTTTAAAGGCTCCATTTTATGCCATGGGAGTTTTTACATTCTTTGGTCATTTTATAGACATTGGTTTTTGCTATGGTTGGGGGAATGTGCCAATCGGGTATTGTTTTTTTTGTTAGAGGCTTTATTGAACTACTATACATTGGAATGGGCGGTATCAGTATTGGTTTCATCCTTAGTATTGACATTGGTATTGGGGTTGATACCGTTGGACTATACTTATGATTGTTCCATCCTTTTATGTTATGGACTTATACTCGGTTATTATTTTGGCTTTGGTATAGGTTGTTGGTTGGGTACTAGATGGTTGGACTCACTTGGGTTGGTCACAACCATGGACCTATCCTAGAGTATGGATTGGCACAAATACTCTATCTTGTTATATGTTCAAAATTCATTCAACTCAAGGTACATGTTTGGCAGTTGGGTTGGGTAACATGGGTAGTCCCTGGCTTGGTTCAACTTGGGATGCCTATAACAATAAAGCCTTAGTTTAGGTTGTGTCAAGTTGGTATTAGAGCTTTAGGTTCATGGACAATTAGGAGTCCACAAATCCATGTTGAGTAGAGTCTCTTTTAGAGGTGTGTATCATGCCATATTTATAAGAGTAAGGCTACAAAGCATTTAGGTAATATTTCTCTTCTTTGTATTCTATTTTCAAGCTTGAAGTCTAAGATCTTGGATTCTTCTTATTTTTATTTACTTATCTTTCAGATCATGCCTCGACGGCCTAAAGCTCACAGAAATTCGTTTGTCCCAATTGGGGACAATATTGATGGGAAACTCTCTACTTGGGGGATCCATACTAGGTCTAGGGTTCTACTTCCTTATATTTATGGAGTCCCACTGGTTCTTTCTAGTCCTCCTTAGGCATATATGATGAATGCGGAGTTCGTCAGTTGATTCATGTGATTGCTCAGTTTGTAGCTTCTCAGGCTGAGCCTTGTGTATCTAGTTTTGCATTTTCTAAGGCCACAAGGGTTGGCCAGTTTATGAGGTTGAGTCCTCTAATATTTCTTAATAAGATGGAAAAGATCTTCAGGGTCATACGGTCCACAAATGTGGAAGGAGTGAATTTTGTTGCCTATCAGCTAATAAATGTGGCATACCAATGGTATGAGGAATGGTATTAGGCAAGGGGTGATGTTGAGGATTCATCTTTTTGGGAAACTTTCTCTAATGTATTTTTGGACATCTTTTTTCCTCAGGAGTTGAGGAAAGCAAATATGGAGAAATTTGTTAATCTGAAATTGGAAAAGATATCAGTTAAAAAGTATGGCTTGAAATTCCATTAATTATCTAGGTATGCTTCGGAATTGGTGTTTGATATGAGGTCCTAATAGAAGAAAGTACACTTTAGGACTATCTCAGGATTTGATCCTTAAAATAAAGACTGTATTGCTGATCAAGGACGTGGATATCTCTAGCTTGGTTGTTCATATACAATAGGTGGAAGAGGAAAAAAGAAAGCAGGCTGAGATAGGTTAAAGGCAGGGTAAGAGGTTCAGGTTCTCTGAGAAGGGTGGACAATAACAAATTGGTTGGTATAATGGTCGGTGGCTAAAGAAAATATGGGGGAGTTTTAGTTCTTTCTCCACAGCTAGTGCTCCTTACCCAAGATAGTTGGGTGATAGGCGTCAGTAGAGTGGCGATAACTTTAGGGCACATGGTGCCTAATCTCAGGCTAGTAGGTCTTAGTTGGCCTCATCATGTCCTCCTTGTAAGTTCCATGGTTGGTGCATTAGGTTTTTGTGATGAGGGGAAGGATAGGTACTTCAAATATGGTCAGCCAGGATATATGCTTAGAAACTATCCAGTTGGTAAGACTGCTTTAGGGGAAAATAAGATTTCAATTTCTCTCTTCATCTGCTCCTACACCAAAGGGTACTGCTTCTGTTTCTGGTGTTGGCACAGACCAGAATCAGTTATATGCTCTTGCATCTCGATAGGAGTCTTCAACATCGCCTTATGTCATGACTGGTATGTTACAACTCTTTTCTTAGGATGTTTATTATTTACTTGATCTGGAGCCCACTCTCTTTTATGTGACCCCCTAATTATAGATGCGTATTTTGGTTTTAATCTTGAGATTATTTTGGATCCTTTTTCTATTTATACCCTGCTTGGTGACTGTGGTTGTTAAAAGAGTCTATAGGGTGTGTATGGTATCTGTTGGTAGTAAGGAGACTTATGGATTTTTTTAAATTAGATATAGTGGATTTTGATGTCATTATTGGGATGAATTGGTAACATTTGTTCTACGCATACTTAGATTGTCAGGCCTATAAGGTTGCCTTTAAGTTCCTTGGTGAACTAGTTATTAAATGGGAGTGTGGTTCACTAGCTCCTAAGGGGAGGTTTATAATAATCTTAAGGCTCGAAGGTTAATCTCTAAAGGGTGTCTCTATTATTTGGTCCGGGTTAAAGATTCTAACTCAGAAGGTCTTTCTTGCATTTGGTTCTAGTGGTAAATGAGTTTCCTGAGGTCTTTTCAGATGATCTTCCTGGTGTTCCTCCGATTAGGGAGATTGAGTTTGGGATTGATTTGGTTCTGGACACTCATCCAATATTTATTCCTCCTTCTAGAATGGCTCTGGCTGAGTTGAAGAAACTCAGGGAGAAACTTAAGAATCTTTTGGATAAGGGTTTCATCCATCATATTATGTCCCCGTGAGGTACAATAGTGTTATTCGTGCATAAGAAGGATGGTTTCCTTCGGATATGTATTGACTATCGACAGTTTAATAAGGTGACAGTTAAGAACAAGTATCCTCTTCTAAAGATAAAAAACTTATTTGATCAATTGCAAGGTGCCAAATTCTTTTCTACTATAGTTCTTCAATCTAGGTATCATCTTCTTAAGATTAAGGATGTGGATATCCCTAATATGACATTCTGTACTCGGTATGGTAACTTTGAGTTCTTGGTTACATCATTTGGTTTGACCAATGACCCAGCGGCATTCATGGATTTGACAAATAGGGTCTTTTACCAGTTTCTTGATTTGTTTGTCATTATGTTCATTGATGACATCCTGGTATACTCTAGGAGTGAAGTGGATCATGTCAATCACCTCTGTGTGATGTTGCAGACCTTGAAAGAGCAACAGTTGTATGCCTCGTTGAAAGTTGTCACTTTTTTGGGTCATATTATTTCTAGTGAGGGGATCATGGTTGATCTACAAAAGGTGTGGTGGCTCAGAAGTGGCCTAGACCCATGACTCCAACCGATATTTGGAGCTTCTTGGGTTTGGCTGGTACTATTCAGGGTTAGTCAAAAGTTTTATAACTATAACTACCCCTTTGACTATGTTGACTCAAAAATGGTAAAGTTCTCTTGGTCGGATGCGTGCGAGGGTTGTTTCAAGAAGCCAAAGGATAATCTAACTTTGGCTTTAGTTTTGACTATGCCTGAAGGCAATGAGGGATTTGTGGTTTACTGTGATGCATCATGGGTGGGACTTGGTTGCGTTCTGATGCAGTATAGTAAGGTGATTGCCTATGCTTCTAGGTAGTTGAAGGTGCATGAGAGGAACTATTGTACTCATGATTTGGAGCTGTTAGCCGTGGTGTTTGCATTAAAAATCTTGCATAACTATTTTTATGGAGTGCACATGTATATCTTTTTTGATCATAAAAGTTGCATTATGTTTTCACTCAGAAAAGGCTTAATCTCAGGCAAAAGAGATGGCTTGGGCTTCTCAAGGACTATGACATGACTCTTCACTACTATTCAGCTAAGGCTAATATTGTTGTTAATCCTATTAGCAGGTTGTCCATAGGGAGTTTAGCTCATGTGGATAAGAAGATCCAGGAGTTAGTGAAGGATATTCACAGCTTGACTAATCTTGGAGTTAATCTTTTGGACTCTGAGGATGGTGGTGTGTTAGTAGAGGAAGTGATTCGGTCATCTCTCAGTGATAGATCAAGGAAAAACAAATACTAGATCCTGTTAATGAAAATAAAGAGTGATGTAGGTGGGCAAAAGGTAATGGTATTTGAGATTAGTGGTAATGTTACCTTACAGTTCTAAGAGAGGTTATGTATTCCTAATATTGATGGTTTGCGAGAAAGGATATTGTCTAAGGTGTATGAATCATGATATGTCGTTAATCCCGGTTCAACAAAAATGTATCATGATCTCAAGGAGATGTATTGGTGGAATGGTATGAAGAAGGATGTGGCTAATTTTGTGGTCAAGAGTTTAGTGTGTCAGCAACTGAAAGTTGAGCACATGAGGCCTAGGGCTTTAAATCAGGAGATTGAATTACCAAAATGGAAATTGGAAGTGATCATTATGGATTTCATTACCGATATCCCTAGGTCTTGAAACCAATTTAATTTAGTTTGGGTCATCGTGGATAAGATGACAAAGTCAGTTAACTTCTTGCCAGTGAGGACTAACTTTTTTGCTGAGGACTAAGTGAGGTTATATTTTCATGAGATTGTGAAGCTGCATGGGGTAACTATTTTGATTATCTCTAATCATGGTACATAGTTTTTATCTCACTTTTGGTGGTCATTTTAGAAGGGGTTAGGTACTAAGGTTAGTCTGAGTACTTCTTTCCATCTGGAGATGGATGGGCAAGTAGAAAGGACTATTTAAACATTGGAAGATATACTTCGAGCATGTGTGATTGATTATAGTGGCATTTTGGTTGAGCATCTACCTCTTGTAGAGTTTGCTTACAAAAATAGCTAGGATTCTAGCATTAGAATGGCCCTTTTTGAGGAATTGTATATTGGAGGTATAGACCTCCTATTGGGTTGTTTGAGCTTGGTGAGGTGGATATATTTGGCCTAAATTTGGTTTATTTGTCTATGGAGAAGGTAAAAGTGATTTGGGAGAGCCTTAAAGCTACCCAAAGTCATCAACAGTCCTATGCGAATGTAAGAAGTAGGGACTTGGAGTTGGAGGTTGGGGATAGGGTGTTCCTAAAGGTGTCTCCCATGAAGGGAGTAATACGGTTTGGGAAAAAGAGGAAGCCCAGTCCCCCATATGTTGGTCCTTATGTAGTTTTGCAGAGGGTTGGTAATGTTGCGTATATATTGGAGTTGCCTTCTATTTTGAGCTCCATTCATCTAATTTTCCCTGTCTCCAAGTTGAGAAAGTGTATAGGTGATCCTTCATTGGTTGTTCCTTTTAAAGGGTTAGGTATCTTGTATTCTCTTTCTTATGAAGAGATCCCAATTGAGATCTTGGATCGGCAGGTTCGTTGGTTGTGGACCAAGGATGTATCTTCGGTTAAGGTTCTATGGTGGTACCACAATGTGGAAGAAGCTACTTGAGAATTGGAAGAGGACATGAAGTCCAAGTATTCGCATTTGTTTTTTGCTCTGGAAATTCAGGCGGAAGGTATATGTTCTTGATCACATCTTTGTTTTCTAACTTAGTTAACGGTTGGAATGGTTATGCTAGGGTCTAATTCATGCTTTTACTAGATTTTCCATCATTCGGGGATGAATGATCCTAGTGAGGTAACTAAAACACCCTGGGTTTGGTCCATAAAAAAATTCCTGAGTTTTTAGCTTTTGGACATCATACGACTAGGGGGTACGAGTTATATGATGGGGTATGATTGGTTGGGTCTTGGTCGTATAGTAACCAGTGTGGTTTGGATTTGTTTTTATCTAAGATACGAATATACTCCTTACTAGATGTTTGTTAAGGTATGAGCGATATGTGGCTAGGTCGTATGATGCCTTGTGTCTAGTCTAGTTTATTTTGTCCAAGGTATGGGTTATGGGGTACACTCATAGGGATAAGAGTTTTTCCACCTTTGGTAGTATGTTGGTCAGTGTGGGGGGGTCTAAGGTAAGGCCTAAGGTATGAGTTAGGGTACCACTCAAACCCTAGGGTAGGGTTTGGGAAGGGTAGTTGTACCTTTCTGCAGGGATTTTATATAGTTTAAATTGTGGGTAATCTGGACAATTCCCCTCTTAACCTATTATGACCCCATGACTTATATCACTCTTGGGACATCATTTACCCTAATATTCTAATCTTAAACACTTAGAAACTCTCTCAAAGGCTCTTGAGTCAAGGAAGGCTAGGGTTTCATAAATAGGGTTAATTTGGGACTTACAAGGATGATTCATCTCTATCATCTTCGTAATCTAAGGCATGTTACTCTTCTCTCATTTTTAGTTCCAACTAAAGGCATGTTTTATGAACTGTTTTCATGGCATGAATATTGTATGGTTTTGGGTTTTCAAATACATGTTGGAGTTTTCTGTTACAATGGTTGGTTATAGTTTTCCCATGTCTTTTACTTGTGGTTTTCATATTATTATGGTGGTTTGAAATCTTGGTTGCATGGGAATGGTTAATTGGTACATGGTTTTGGCTTTGGAAACACTATGCTCCCAATATGTTCAATAAAAATGCCTATGAGAATGTTTTTTGTTAAATTGTTGGACTTTTATTGAATTATTGCATGGTATAACTTGGTAATGGAACCCTAAATATTATAAATGGTTTGGAATGGCTAAATAGTAAGGTTTTGGTGGTTATGGTTGGCCTAATTAAAAGCCTTATGGGGTACAAGGGAATCCCCCCAGCAAACATACTAATGAACATTTTGTAGGGTATATGGTAATCCCTCAAGTCAACTTAGTAATGTAATCTATGGGTACATGGGAATCCCTTCTTCTTAAAAAGTATGGCTAAGGACATTGCTTGCAAGCTATATTCGGTATGACGGTACCATTACTTATAGGCTTGGTTAATAACAAATGTAAATGGTGGTTTGGTTGTATGGTAATGGTTTTAATTAGGCAATAATGGTGGAATGTGATAGTTAACCATGAAGGTGTGAGACCAATGGATGAGACACTAAAAACTTATATTTTTCGATATGAGGATTGGTCATGGCGACCATATATGATACTTATGGGGTACACAGGAATCCACTAAGTACACTCGTACATATGTATCGTGGAGAGCGAAGGGTACTCGGGATCCCCTACCCCTATGGTATCTACAGTTTGCACAAATAAACACATTGGGGACCGTTCAAGGGTTACACTGGAACCATATAGACCATGGGTGGTTCTAGGATGGTTAAGCTACACATACCTAGATTAATAGTTTGAAGGACATGCTAAACTCAATTCTCTTTCCCAGCATAGTTATATATATATATATATGTATGTAAGGTTGTTAATGTATATAGTTGGTTTACTTGGTATTAAAGGTTGGCATTATTTTATCCTTATCGCAAGTACTTTCTAGCATTCACCCGTTAACTCATCTTTGGGCAACTGTTTCCCCACGCGATACAGGAACAGCCCATTCTACTCCTCCTGCTTAGTGCTCAGATTTAGGATCATCTCGATTGGATTGAAGTTATGAGCTTCCATATTCCAGAAGGCTCCATTTCATGCCATGGATATCTTTTTACATACTTTGGTCATTTTAAAGACATTGGTTTTGGCTATGGATGGGGGAATGTCCCAACCGGGTATTGTTTTTTTGTTAGAGGATTTATGGAACTATTATGGGTTGGAATGGATGGTGTCGGTATTAGTGTCAACCTAAGTATTGGAATTGGTATTGGGCCTGATACCTTTGGACTGTACTTATAATTGTTCCATCCTTTTATTTTATGGACTCATACTCGGTTATTGCTTTGTCTTTGGCATTGGTTATTGGTTGGGTATTTGATGGTTGGACTTGCTTGGATTGGTCACGGTTATACAACACCCTGCATTTTCGGACTAGAATTTGAACCATTATTTCTATATGTATAGATACGAACCCAATGATTCCTTGTTAATATATTTGTGATGATAAATTTTATAGTGTGGGAATACTTTTTAATATGAATAGAGGACACAAAAATCTCCTAACTCAAAGATAAGTTGAGAACTTTTCTAACAACTAAGTTTTAGTGAATGTTTCAACTTGAGTCAACTTTCAATGCTAATTAATCCTAGTATATAATGAGTTACATGTAATGCTATATTTAAAAATAAATATCTTCAAGTATTCTTTCCAACGCAACTGGTTTTACCTTAATCTGACATCAGAGTAGGATATTGTGCTCCTTTTACATCAAAGTTCCTGGCTGTCAAAAAGAGACGACAAAGTTGATGAGTTTTCAACTATGTAATGACTAAGTTGATGAGCCGTAAACTAGGTGATGAGCCATCAACCCTAGTCATCACCCTAAACCATACAAGAGCGAATTTCATCCATAATTGATGACTAGGGTGATGGGACGTCACCAACTTGACATCTCATCACCCTAGTCGTCAGACAAGGAAAATCCAGCATTTTTGTTGGTTTCTCTAGGGGTGTTTTGGTCTATTCCTCACCCAAAACCCTGTCCCATGACTTAAATCATCCAATATACGTTATTACCCATCAACAATCAATTTTAAAAATCTCATAATCCTCTTCACTCTCAAGAGAAAGAAAGATTAGGGTTTCTTCTAAGGCTTATGCTTTCAAGGCTAGATTTCAAGCTAATTCAATTTCTTCTTCGTCAAAAATGTACGTGGGGCTATCCTAAATATCATGGGCATGCATCATAAACCCATTTTGATGAGAGTACGTAATTATCATGCGTTTTTTCCATAAGTTTGATTTATAATCTTGCACACACATGATTTGAGTTTGAAAAGTTATTTATGAATGTTACTTATGAAATGACCTTCCACATGATGAAATTTATGGTCATTGAATGATATGAATCATGAATTGGGTTTGAGAGCCTGAATTAAAAGCCCCTTTTTGAATCATGAGATTTGTGTATAACTAAATGTTGGTGCTTCTTAATAAGTGATTATATTTCTGTCGTTATAAATGCCTTTTCACTTTGTTATTTTACATGTTTTCAAAGAGGCAATTCTTAATCCAAAGGCTCTTGCATCCTAATAAAGAAATTGCAGAGTTTCATGTAAGAATTTGCCACCACATGTTTAGTTATTGAAAAGGGAGTGGTTTGCATAAGTTTCCTATGCTATTTGAGATAAGAACTCTCATGTGTTGTTTAAATTGTTTAGGTGGTCATTAATATGTTTTTTCTAATGAAAAGGGTTATGATTATGACACGACATGATATGGCTTGCAAGTCTAGGTATGTCGATACCTATCACAAGATGCCCTTAACATAAAAGAGATAAAATCTTTAAAAGCATGAAGCATGGCTTTAATGGACTAAAATTGGTCTTAAAGAGAGCTAGTTGGTTACTCAAAGGCTTGAATTTAGATGACTCATAGCTTGAAATTGTATTTTCCCGATATGGGCTTATAATATCCCATAATAGGTATTGTATATTGGCGATGGCCTTATGGCATAGTATAAATGATAGACCTCAATCCCTATGGCAAACTCGGATTAGGGGTTTGGCTGTCGAGTCAAGGGCGAAGTCCATATAAGCCGTGGATAAATATGTTTGTAGGGTGTACCATCTAGCTCAAAAGTAAAATAAAGAGTTGAGTCATGATTACAAGAAAATGTTTTGAACCTAATAGATCATGCCTATGTGTTTTCAATTACCTTATGCTAAATTGATTTATGAAATGTTCACTTATGTTGTATAAAATATATGTTATTTTTGGATTATTCTATATACCAGTACTTTTGAAAATTAACCCTCCTATATTTCAGGTTCTGAGGCCCAGTCCTGTGGTCCTGAAAACCAGTTGATTGTTCCAAGAGTTTAGATTTTGTGAGCCTACCTTACTTCAGAAGGTAGCCTATGTATATTTCAATTTTTAGTTATTTTATGGTCCATCCGGGGGCCTTGTCCCAGCCTAGTCAGTTAGAATTCAGTAGGGGCTTCATAGATGAGATATAAGTATTATGTCGTCAAAATATTTGGACATAATTTGATCATAAGTTTTCATTGAACACTGTTATATCTTCCGCAATTTGGTGTATGTATGGTTTATGTTCATGATAGCATGTTATGGGGCTCTCAAGCCTTTGTGGTTCAAAATACCCATCGCGGCTAGGGGTTCGGTTCAGGTCATGACAAGAATATTATTAGAGTCGCTCCTGTGTTAGCCCTGTCAATGTGGGCCAGAGTTTAAACTAAGTGTAGTCAAATCTCTAAAAGGTAGGGCAAACCTCAGTACTGAGTCAAGGCAAATCCTATTTGATGGGACAAGACTCAGCGAGGATGCTGAGTCCATAAGGGGGTATATGTAACACCCCAACTTAGGATAATGAGTCCTACGTTGGCAAAATACAGAAGGGATATTGGGTATATAAGTAAACAAGCCTTACTTCAAGTGACGCATTTTAAAATTATGTGGGCCTAATCTTAGAGTGGACAATCACTAGTGGGTTAGGGAGTTACAGGGGTCTCTTAGACCTTGATGGTTCAAGATGCCCATAGAGGCCAGGGCCTCGGCTCGGGTCGTGACAAGATGTAACACCCTAACATAGGATAAAGAGTCCCATATCGTTAAAACACAAGAGGGATGTTGGGTCTATAAGTAAGCAAGCCTTACTTCCTATTGACACATTTGAAAATCGTGTGGGCCTGGTCTCAGAGTGATGTTTATAGAATTTTAAGATAGTGGGAGTATATGTATGGGTAAGTAGAATAGGATGTGAGAAAGTAGAATATGTTAATATATGGTAATGTGTTATATTATGAGATTAAGATCCATTATCATTATTATGTGACTTTACCCCTTGGTTGTCTTTTTTTGTAGTAGTTTTAAACTAGTAATACATGTGAGAAGGTATATAGTAGATTTTGAGGTGTATTAGTAATGTCATAGAGGAGATGTGATTGTAGGTAGTTGTTATGTGAAATAATAGACTTGAGTTGATTTCCCCATTTGATAGACTAGTATGATATGAACCATGCTTCATTGGTGTTTCATGACTATTGCTAGACTATAGGGTTGAACTTAATATGTGGAGTATGGTGGTAAGCATAGTAGTTTAAGATTGATAATGCATGTTTTGTGGGAATGAATTAGTGGGTTTAATGTAATGTGTGAAATAGCCTAGGTTAGCAACTCGTGGGAAAAGGAGTAGATAATTGTGGATGAGTCATTATGTGGTGGATGATGACATAAGTATATAACAGTAAGTTGAACCCCTGTAGCACATTATTAGATAAGGTTTTATGTGTATTAGTGTCATGTACACCTAGCCTGTGTTGGCAAGTTTCATAGTATGGAGAAGCCTAGAGAGATGTTATATGATGTTATTTAGAGCTGAATTGAGGAAAATAAAGATAGACATTGTGCGCCTTTGGTAGTTCTGCAAATTTTATTAAGTTGTGAGTTATGTGATTGAATGTTTAAGGAGAGTATGTTAAGTAGTGGAGAATGAATTTTTATGTGATAAGGAGTGTAGATATATTGCTCATGAGAGCGTGAGTTGCAGGGTGATGGATATAGAGGGTAGCAAAAGTTAATAGTAGCATTCACGGAAAGCAATGCCTTCAGAGTATAGTTTATCAAGCAGAGTTTAGGATTTATGTGTATAGTGATACCCTATTGTGTTGAGAGTTGTGGTTATAGGTTGGATGAGGGGATATGTCTACAAGTTTAGGATTGTGACTTTGATCTAAAGAGGAGATGATGGGTTAAGGTAGTTCCTAAATTTTCTCATGGTGATGAGTTTCAAGGAAGAGTCATGATAAATTATTCCTATTCAAGTAAACTTCCCCTACTTCAATTTAAGAGGTCATGCTAACAATGTCTTATGTATTCACGTCCTTCCTGTGTCTAAGTTCTGAGTTCTCCATGTAAGTCATGTCATGTTCTGTCCTCCAAACTAAAAGAAAAAATGTCCCTTCGTAATCCAATCTTTCAAGCATTTAAGCCCTATGTTATGATCTTCATGATCCATAAATATGTGTCTCACATCATGCTTGGTACTAAGAAACTATGTTTTCCATATATTACCGATTCATCTTACATTGGTATTATCCAAAGTGATAAGGTTCTTGCAAATTCATGACTAGCTCAGCTCTTAAAATGAGAAGCTATACCTTCAAGTATTAATCCTTATCTCAATCGTTGAATACATAAATCCCGCCTTTATACTATATAACTCATGATATATGCTCAAATGTTCTCACTGTGCCTAGTCCTAAGAACTCAAGTTGTACTATGTTTATGCCCGAATGATTCTCTATTTATTATCTAAATATTTGATAGATGAAGAACTTCATGCCTGTTGAATCATATCTAGCATATCATGCCCCATCTTGGGTAGATTAACAAATATAAGTTACAATTAAATAGTGTTACTCCCATTCATGATGTTTATGCTCGGGTCCCTTAATGACCCTCTGTATGTTAGTATAGTGGTGGTTGTGGAAGTGTAGTAATGCTTTAGGTAGGGCATAGATATTCTTAAATAAAAATTTTGATGTGATATCTCCAGCTAAGGTGATAGATGAAGGGGAAAGAAGGAGATAAACTTTCGTTATGTGAAATAGTTAGGTAGGAGATATGTGGCAAAAATCTTTGTGAAAATGATTGAAGTTGCTTGTTTTAGTGGGGAGATCTATAACATGGGTATAGTAGAGATAGACTTGATTGTTGTGATTAATAGATACTCAAACCCATGTACTATGTGGTTAGTACTCATCGATTTAAGGCCTGAAAGTTGTTTGACTATAGTGATAAGGTGAAGTTATATTCTTAAAGGGATGTAGAGTATAGAGTACGATACCTTAAGCTAGCACCTTTTTACTCCAGGTTAGGATTCAATGTGGAAGTTTGATGCAGTTAGACTCAATCTCTATTGTTTATGTATTTAGCGAGTGAATTATAAGATTGAGATATTGAAATGTGGTACTCATAGCATAAATCATAGTCAAGCAGCATCGCAAAATTTAAAGGCTATTAGACGTATTATTTGATGTAGAGAATGTTTCTATCTATTCTTATGTCCCACGAGAGTCTCAATCCAAGTCTTGCACCAATCTTAATCAGACCAAGGATTCTTAGGAAAATTCATGCCTTACAATGTTAGGATCATGTTTCATAGAACAGATGCCCAAATCATATGTAATATGCCGTACTCTTTCCTAGCTTGAAATCATCTAAAAAATGTTAGAAAATTTCTTTAAGAGATAAATCCACTTTTGTACATATGGTATTTTTAAGATTTTCACTTTTTGTCACGTTGAAAATTCAACAAGCTTTCCATTGATATAAGATTCTCTTAAATCCGCTAACTGGGTAAGAAGTTATGACTATTTCAAGTTTCCATCGTAAAATAATGCTATATTGGTCAATAGAGTGCCGAACCACAAGCTAAAATGGTAATTGTCCTTTTCCAGTGTCTCAGCGCGATTTCCCCATGTCGTACCACACTTTTAGGTCACAAATGAAGTGGAAACACGATGGCTCCGCGTCACGCCATCCCTCAATTTCCCAGTTGTTAAATTTCAGTGACACGACGCGATAGTACCGCGTCGCGCCAGGGGCCCAATTTGGGAAATTTTCACTGAAATTAAAAAACACGTTCAGAATTAAAAGGGTCAATTTCCCACCCCTATTTAAGCCCTTTAACACGAGATTCAGCTATTGGGAACCTAAAATATACTTTTTTTCTCTCAAAAATCTCTAAAGAATAACCTAGGGCTTTTTATAGAAGATTCAAAATCAAGAATTTCCTCTGTCAATCTTCATGTATTTATGAACCAAGGTATGCACAGAGTTCATTCATGGATTCCTTCTATCCATGAAGCTTAAGAACCTTGTTTTATCTATAAATCATGGTATTTATGTTGTGGGTTATTTGTAATCATGTTGTTGATGTTGATTGATTTCAAAGTTGAAATCTTTGTGTATTTTTCATGATAGTATGTTAACATGCAAGATAAAATCGATGAATTTAGTTTCTTATGATGTGTAATTTGATGATTTCACCTATGCCCAAAATTGTGCATGCAAGATTTTTGATAAAATGCTTAGAAGAGTAGAAATTATGCCCTATTGCCCAAACCATAAACTAAATACGACATGCTTGTCATCCTCATATGTTTATATGGTTTCCATGCCATCATTGTGAAATATGTATATTGTTGGAATGCCCATGATATTAGAACATGAGATTATGATATGATTATAAGCATTCCCGTCCATATTAGATAGTATGATAACCATGTACTTCAAGAAATCCCCAACTTATTATATTATGGATTGTTGATTTTGGTCATGTATTCATGAAAGTCAGGTTTTGTCAGTTTGATTCTATCGAGTCCTGGGGGTACTTGTACCCGACAGTTTAGCTCTATGCCTAGAGCCAATGTCAGGTTTTCAAGATATTCTTAGTCAAGCCATATTCAGTAGAATTCAGTCAGTCTTATGACTAATGAAAACTCAGTAATCTCAGTAATATTCTGTCAGTCAACGGAACTCAGTTAACTCAGTCCAATTTAGTTTAGTAACCCATGTTCAGTGTCTATTCAGATAGGAGTAGAAATTAGCACCGAGTGAACCCAAGGATGGAAACTCACCTGCCAGTAGAGGGTGTGATTCTTAGGAGCAATCCTTGCATTCTAGAACTACGTAGCCAGTGTAGGTTGAGACATCATACCTGCTAGTTGAGGGTAGATAAGATGGCTTAATCTGCTAGTTGAGGGTTCCCTTCATTCTTATTAGAGTAACCTTCTAGTTGAGGGTCACTCACATGTTGTCCTTACCAATGGCGCAGTATTGACACCATTTAAATCTGGGAATATATTGGACCCCAATTAAGCTATAATGCATTATTTAGGGCATGTCGGTTATATAAATGCATCCCACAATTTCCTGTTATAGGACCAGGACTGTCACATATAGCTAATCAGTCTCAGTAATAGAACTCAGATAGTTCTAAAGAATTCAGTACTGTCAGATACATTCAACTCAAATATAGTACGAAACTCAGCTAGTTCCATCAAATTCAAGACTGTCTGATACAGTCACTCATGTGATCAGTTATATCAGTTATCATAACTCATTCATTAGTCATGTTAGTTATCAGTAAAATCACGTTATCATAATTTCAGTTATAGTTACTATGTATGTATGCATGTATTCTCACGCTCATATTAGTCATTTAGTTAGTATTGTTCATGCATTCACCTTAGCTCACATGCATATCAGTATATTCAAAGTACTGACACATTTGAACTATGGTGTCTTATACCATAAGTTCAGAGACACGAGCTCTAGAGCATTAGTAGATTCCAGTCTCGGTAGTCAGAGTAGAAGTGAGTCCTCATCTTTTGAGGACACGATCATTATTTTAATATCTCATTAATTAATTTATTAGTTGGAGTTAGTTGGAGACATGTCCCATCAACTCCTTATTCAAACAGTCATGTTTAGAGGCTTTTTAGACTATAGTATGTTCAGATAACTTATTTCAGCTTTGTTTTTGGTATGTCATACCCCATCCATATGTTACAATTTATTACATCTTATGTTATAGTTTTGAACCTTATGGCCTTCCAGTTCATGTTTTGGCATTATACAGTATGTTATGCATTACACAGGTACAAATATCAGTCATGGGTTAGCTTGTGGTCCTTCAGGGTCATGAGCATCGTGTAGCATTCCGAGTACCAGATTTGGGGCATTACAAACTTGGTATCAGAGCCGAAGGTTCAATAGAGTCCTAGGAAGTCTGTAAGCCACATCTAGTAGAGTCTTGTACATGGGTGTGTTTCGCAGCACATTTACATGCAAGAGGCTATAAGATGTTTAGGAATAGTTTCCCTTCTAACAGTATTCATGCCATTCTAGTGAGCATAATCTAAGTCAATTTCTCAGTCTAATCCATTTCTCCCTTTCTTCTATAGAGCATAACTCCCAAAAGAAGAAATAGGAATCATTCAGCCCCTCAGCCCAAAGAACCTTTTAGCGAATATGTTTCTCATATAGAGTCCAGATCAATATTCAGTACTCTTTCTCAGTTAGTTGCTCCTCAGAATGAACGACTAGTTGTTTCTCAGACCAACCCAGTAGCCAATTCAGCTACAGCTAGAATTTGGGACTTCACCCAAATGAATCCTTCATCCTTTCTTAGGTCTAAGTCAGATGAGGATCCTCAGAAATTTCTAGATCAACTTTAGAAGGTTACAAACATCATGGTGGTTACTTCTTTTGAGAGTGATAAGCTAGGTGCATATCAATTGCAGGATGTTTCTCACACTTGATTTAAAAAGTGGAAGTCAGAAAGGCCAGATGATGCAGGGCCTGTTGAGTAAGAGGAGTTTGCTTTTTCTTTTCTTAGTAGATTCTTTCTTATAGAGCTTAGAGAAGATAAGCTGTTAGATTCATCAACCTTAGGTAGGTCAACATGATGGAAAAAGAGTATTCTCTTAAGTTTACTCAATTAGCTAGATATGCCCCCCATGTGGTTGCAGATAGCAGGGACAAGATGAGTAAGTTTGTTTTAGGGGTAAATGATCACATGGTTAATGAGTGCAGATCTGCTAGGTTGAATAGTAACATAATTTTAGATAGGATCATGACTCATGCTCACCAGATAGAGGAGCAAAATATTAGGATGAGGGAGAGGCAGAATAAGAGAGTAAGGACAAGTAGTTTTAACTTTGCTCTGCCCAAATCAAAAGAAGGAAATTGTTCTCAGTTTCATCATAGGTCATCAGTTCTAGCTCCTTCTTCATCCAGTGCTCCAGTTCCTAAGTTCAAAAAGGGTAACAAAGATAGAGCTCCAGGCTCAAAGTCTCAGGGCAGTTTTAGCATTGCCTGCACCCATCCTCTTTTTCAGACTTGCGGCAAGAACCACTAGGGTACTTGAAGTGCTGACAGCGATATTTGTTTCAGGTATGGCAAGCCAGTCCACAGAGTTAGAGATTATCTGTAGTCAGGTCTGCAGGGTTAATAGAACTATTTCTCAGCTTAGTTCGATCGCTCGAATTAGCAGGGTGCCACCTCCATTGCTACTAGTGGGCAACGCCCAAACAGACTCTATGGTCTCCAATCCCAACAAGTTCAGGAAAATTCTCCTGATATGGTTACTGGTACTTTACAAATCTTTCATATGCATGATGACCTTTGCTAGACCCAAGAGTTTCTTTGTCTCTTTTTACTCTTTATATAGCAGGCAATTTGGAACCAGTCCCAAAATTCTAGTAGAACCCTTTTCAATCTCTACCCCATTGGGTAAAACCATCATAGCCTGACAGGTATACAGGAACTGCCCAGTTATGATATTTTAGAAGGTCACTTTAGCAGACTTAGTCAAATTAGAGATGACTGATTTTGATGTCATTCTCGACATGGATTGGCTTTATTCCTTCTATGCCAGAGTCGGTTGAAGAAATAGAATAATTTAGTTTCAATTTCCAAATAAACCCATCCTAAAATGGAAGGGTAGTGTATTCATTTTTAGAGGTCAACTTGTTTCCTACCTTCGAGCATGGAAAATGATATCCAAGGGATGTGTCTATCATCTTATTTGAGTTAAGGACACCAGTTCTGAAAATCCTAATCCTAAATCAGTCCCTATAGTGAATATGTATTCAGATATCTTTCCCGAAGATCTTCTAAAAATTCCTCCCAAAAGTGAAATAGACTTCGGTGTTGATCTTCTTCCAAATACTCAACCTATACCTATTCCACCATATGGAATGGCACCAATAGAACTTAGGGAATTGAAAGAGAAGTTGAAGGAGTTCATTAGACCTAGTGTTTCCCCATGGGGCGCAGCAGTCTTATTCGTGTGCAAGAATGACAGATCTCTCAAGATATAAATTGATTACTGTCAACTAAATAAAGTCACATTAAAGAACAAGTATCCTCTTCCCAAAATTGATGACTTATTTGACCAACTTCAGGGCACCAGCTATTTCTCCAAGATAGACCTCAGATCCGGCTATCATCAGCTCAGAGTCATAGAATGTTACATTCTAAAAATATCCTTTAATTGCCGAATAGGTCACTTCAAATTCCTAGTCATATCCTTTGGTCTCACCAATTCCCTACCAACTTTTATGGACTTGATGAACTGTGTGTTCAAGAAGTACTTAGACATGTTCATCTTAGTCATCATAGATGGTATTCTGGACCATTCTTGCAGTGATCGTGATCATGCAGACCATCTCAAAATTGTACTTCAGACTCTCAGAAATCATCAGTTGTTTGCCAAATTTAGTAAGTGCAAATTTTTGCTAAGGTCAGTAGCATGATTTGGTCATATCATTTTGGGTAATGATATTAGAGTAGATCCTTAAAAGACCGAAGTGGTAAGAAACTAGCCTAGACCTGTCTCTCCATCAGTCATCAGGAGTTTCTTGGGTTTGGCTGGCTATTATAGATGGTTTGTTGAAGGATTTTCTTCTATTGCATCCCCTATGTCCAGATTGACTCATAAGAAATTCAAGTTTTCGTGGTCAGACCCTTTTGAGAAGAGTTTTCAAGAATTGAAGACTCGACCCTCCTCAGCTCCAGTCCTAGCTCTTCTAGATGGTTCAGATGGGTTCATAGTATATGTGATACATCCAGAGTAGGTTTGGGTTGAGTCCTCATGCAGCATGGTAAGGCCATAGCCTATGCCTCCAAACAGCTAAAACCTCATGAGAAGAATTATCCTACTCATGATCTTGAGTTAGCAACCTTAGTATTTTTCTTGAAGATTTGGAGGCATTATATATATGGTGTTTATGTAGATGTGTTCATAGATCATAAGAGCCTTCAGTATTTTTTTCTCAGAAAGATCTAAATCTTTGTCAGAGAAGGTGGCTAGAGCTCTTGAAAGATTATGACATGAGTGTCCTTTATAATCCGAGCAAGGCCAATGGAGTAGCCAACGCTCTTAGTAGACTTTCTATGGGTAGTGTTGCTTATGTTGAGGACAGTAAGGAAAAATTTGCCCTAGAAGTCCATCAGCTTACCACAATAGGTGTTCGCTTGGTCGATATAGAAGAAGACGATATATGGGTTCAGCGTAGTTCAAAATCATCTCTAGTTTCTGAGGTGAAAGAAAAGCAAGATAGAGATCCCAGCTTTGTTAAGTTGAAAGAGTCAATAAAGGATCAAAAAGTAGAGGTTTTCTCCCAAGCGGAAGATGGTGTCCTTCGTTGTCAGGGTTGTCTGTGTATTCCAGCTGTAGATGAATTGAGGTAGTGAGTTCTTGCAGAAGTGCATGGTGCGCGCTACTCTATTCATCCAGGGGCCACAAAGATGTACCACCACTTGCGGGAGATCTATTGGTGAAGTGGGATGGAGAGAGAAATTGTAGTTTTTGTGGATAAGTGCTCTACATGTCAGCAGGTTAAGATAAAGCATCAAAAGCCTAGTGATCCTATGCAGGAGTTCAGTATTCCTACTTGGAAGTGGGAATAAGTGAACATGGACTTCGTGACGATTTTTCCTCGAACTCGTCATCAGGAAGTGTAATATCCGTGCTTTTTCTTAGCTTAGAAAATTATCTCAAGGATATTAGAACTTTCTTTGAAATAATAATTCATTATTATAAATGTCGTATTTCCATAATTTACAATTCCTATCAAGTGGGAAATTGAATTAGCTTTCCATCGATATATAATTCACCCAAATCCGACACTCGGGCGAAGAGTTAGAGCCTTTTTAGTGAGACAGTGTTTGACCTGGGGCTTCAGCGCGTTGCAGAGATAGCTCAAATGGCAATTGTCAAATTCCAATATTGCTCTGTGATACTAGTTCATCGCACCAAACTTCAAGGTCGTAGACAAGGTACTAATGCGATAGCTCTGCGTTGCACCACTGTGTAGTTTCCCAATTGTCAATTTCCAATGACACGGCACGATAGCACCGCGTTGCGCCAACAGCCCAACTCAAGAAATTTTACTGAAAAATTAAATTACGTGTCCAGGGTTAAAAGGTTCAACTTTCCCCCCTATATAAGCTTCTAAACATGGGATTTACCCCTTATTCATCCAAAATACTGATGTTTTTCTCAAATACTGTGAAGAACTCAAGCTAGGGTTTTCATAGAAAGTCTAATTTCAAGAAGGTTTCACCACCAATCTTCATGAAATCAAGAACTAAGGTATGCATAGTGTTCATACATGGGCTCGTTTTGTCCATGAAGTCCAAGAATCTTTTTTTAACTACAATTTATGAATTTTCTTCATGTTTTCATGTTTTGTATGTTCTCTTTCATGTTGATAAATGAGGAATTGATTTCTATTCCATGATTTGATGATATATTCCATGTGGATTGATTTGTATAGATAAATATTTACGAAATCTCATGACTAATACCTTGTATGATGGAATTGGAATTAAAGCATGATGTTTAATTGTTGTATAATGTGCTTTACATGTACTCTGCCTACAATATGTTTGATTAAATACCTAGATGAAGGAAAATTGTCTACTAGCATGATGTCATGAAATCCCCATAAATGTACAAGCTTATGCCTAGTAGACATTTGATGAAATGCTTCAGTAAACATATTGTGGTGATTATCATATATTCAAGAATATCAAGTCATGTTAGTTTCCTTCCATCAAGTCCTAGGGGTACTTGTACCCGAAATATTAGCTGTGTGCCTAGATCCATGTTATGTTTTTCACGATACTCTCAGGAAAGATAAGAACTCTTGGACTTCAGATAGTCTTGTGACTCTGGAAAAATCTCCATGATCTCATGACTCAGTTAGTTGTCAGATATCAGCAGTGTTCCGTCAGCCATAGAAATTCAGTAACTCACTCCATGCTCAGTTCAGTTTAGAAAATTATGTCCAGTTTCCATTCATATGGGAGTAGGAATTAGCACCGAGTGAACCCAAGGATGGGGACTCACGTGTTATACGAGGGTGTGATTCCTAGAAGCAATCTTTGTGTTCCAGAACTATGTAGCCAGCATAGGTTGATACATTATAGCCTACTATATGAGGGTAGATGAGGTGGATTAACCTATTATGTAAGGGTTTCCACCATTCTCTTTAGAGCTACCTATTATATGAAGTTTACTCACATGTTGTCCTTACCAGTGGCGCGGTATTGACACCCTTCCAATCATGGCATAGATTGGACCCCAGCTCAGCTATTACAGTATATTTGGGGCATGTCAATTTGATACTACTTCCCACAGTTTCATGTTACAGAATCAGGACTGTTAGATACAGTCAATCAGTCTCAGTAATAAAACTTAGATAGTTCTTTAAATTCCAGGACTATCAGACACAGTCAACTCAGACATAGTACGGAACTCAGATAGTTCCATCAGATTCAGGACTGTCAGACATAGTCACCCATGTTATCAGTTATATTCAGAGACAGTCATTCATATTATCAGTTATGTCACCTTATCAGTGTCCAGACTTAGTAGTCATGCTACCACGGTATCAGTATCATGTTATCATGTTGTCAGTTATAACAGCGTTTTTATGTATGCATTCTCATGTTCATGTTAGACGGTCAGTTAGTATTGATCATGCATGCAATCCCTTGCATATAGCCTACCTTACATGTATACACAGTACATTCCATTGTACTGACGCATTTACCCTATGGTACTTTTCTTTTATGTTACATCATAGATTCAGATACACGAGTTCCAGATTAGTAGTAGATTCCAGATTCAGCAGTTAGAGTAGAAGTAAGTCCTCATCCTTCTAGGACATAATGATTTTCTAGTATCTCTTTGGTTATCCTATTAGTTGGAGTTAGTTGGGGACATATCCCATCAACTTCTTATTCAGATTCTTCAGAAAGTAGAGGCTTTCAGACTAGATGCAGACTAGATGCAGACTAGATGCAGACTAGATAAAGACTAGATACAGACTATCATATTTTAGACTTTAGTTTTTTTTGGGTATTCTATTACCCCACACAGATGTTACGTTATTCAGTTATATTCATGATCAAACCTTATGGACTTTCAGTGCATGTTTCTGCATTATTATGTTATCTTATGCAGTATACAGGTATAGATATCAGTCATGGGTTAGCTTGTGGTCCTCCGGGGTCATGATCACCGTGTAGCATTTTGGTTCATAAAATTGGATCATTACAAACTTGGTATAAGAGCCTATGGTTTAATAGAGTCCTAGGAAGCATGAAAGCTGCATCTAGTAGTCTTGTGCATGGGTGTGTTGCGCACCACATTTATGTGCAAGAGGCTATGAGATATTTAAGAATAGTTTCCCTTTTTTCAGTATTCATGTCATGCTAATGAGCATAATCATAAGTCAGTCTCTCAGTCTAATCCATTTTTTCTCTTTATTTCAGAACATGCCTCCTAAGAAAAGAAATCAGTTAGCCCCTCAGCCTAAAGAACCTTTGGGCAATCATTTTTCTTATGTGGAGTTCAGGATCATATTTACCAGTCTTGGTCAATCAGTCGCTGCTCATAATGAACGAGCAACAGTTATTTCGGCCAACCAAATGGACAACTCAGCTGTAGCAAGTATTCGTGACTTCACCTGAATGAATCCTCCAACCTTCCCTGGGTCTAAGGTAGATGAAGACCCTCAGGAATTCTTAGATCAAGTTTAAAAAGTGACAAACATCATGGGGGTGACTATTGTTGAGAGTACTGAGATAGCTGCATATCATTTACCAGATGTGGCTCATACTTATTTCAAATAGTGGAAGTATGAAAGGGTAGATATGCAGGTCCTCTGGAGTACGAGGAGTTTGTCACTAAATTCTTAGATAGATTTTTTTCCCAAGAGCTTAAAGAAGCTAAGGTGCTAGAGTTCATCAACCTTAGGCAGGAAAATATGATGGTGAAAGAGTATTCTCTAAAGAGTTTACTCAATTAGCCACGTATTCCCCTCATGTGGTTGCAGATAGTAGATCTAAGATGAGTAAGTTCACTTAAGGAGTGAACGACAGCATGGTTAATGAGCTCAGATCCGCCATGCTGAACAGTGACATGACCTTAGCTAGACTTATAACCCATGCTCAACAGATAGAAAGAGCAGAAAATTAGGTATAGGGAAAAGCAGAATAAGAGTGTGAAGACAAGTAGTTTCAACTTCACTCAGCCTAAATCAAAAGGAGGAAATCATTCTCAGATTCATCCTAAGTCATCAGTTCCATCTACCTCTACAGCCAATTCTTCAGTTCCTAAGTTCAGAGAGGGTAACAATGATAGAGCACCAGGCTCTAAGACCCAGGGCAGTGTTAGAAGTGCCCGTACCTATCCTTTTTTCTAGACTTACAGTAAGCACCATCAGGGTATTTGTAGAGCGGGTAGTGGCATTTGTTTCGGTTATGGAAAGCCAGGCCACAGAGTTAGAGACTGTCTGCAGCTAGGTCCTTAGGGTCAACAAAATCGCTCCTCAGATCATTCCGGTCACCCAAATCAGTAGGGTGCCACTTCAATTGCTACTAGCAGGCAACATAAAAATCATCTCTATACTCTTCAGAATCGATAAGATCAGAAAGTTCTCCTAATGTAGTTTCAAGTACATTATAGATCTTTCATGTGTATGTTTACGCTTTGCTAGATCCAGGAGCTTCCTTGTTTTTTGTTACTCCTTATATAGCAGTTGATTTTGGAATCATTCCTAAAATTCTAGCAGAGCCCTGCTCCGTCTGTACCCCAGTGGGTAAAACCATCATAGCCCGATGGGTATACAGGAACTGCCCAGTTATGATATTTCAAAAAGTCTCTTCAGCAGACTTAGTCAAAATAGAGCTGACTAATTTTGATATCATTCTCGGCATGGATTGGCTTTATTCCTACTAGGCCACAGTCGACTGCAGAAATAGAATAGTTCAGTTTTAGTTCCCAAATGAACCCTTCCGAGAGTGGAAAGGTAGCATATCCTCTTTCAGGGGTCAACTTGTTTCCTACTTTTGAGCAAGGAAAATAATATCTATGGGGTGTATTTATCATCTAGCTCATGTTAGAGATTTCAGTTCCGAGGCTCCCAGTCTTGAATCACTCCCAGTAGTAAATTAATATTCAGATGTCTTTCTCGAAGATCTTCGAGGAATTTCTCTTGAAAGGGAAATAGACTTTGGTATTGATTTTCTTTCACAAACGCAGCCTATCTCTATTCCTCCATACAAAATGTCAACAGCACAACTTAAAGAACTAAAAGAACAATTGAAGGATCTCTTAGATAAGGGATTCATCAGACCCAGTATTTCCCCATGGGGCATACCAATCTTATTCGTGCACAAGAAATATGGTTCACTCAGAATAAGTATAGATTACCATCAACTTAATAAAGTCACGGACAAGATTAATATCCTCTTCCAAGAATCGATTACTTGTTTGACCAACTTTAGGGTGCCAGTTATTTCTCTAAGATAGACCTCAATCCGACTATCATCAGCTCAGAGTTAGAGAATGTGATATCCTAAAGACAATTTTTCATACGCGGTATGATCACTTCAAATTTCTAGCCATGTCATTTGGTCTTACCAATGCCCCAACCGCTTTCATTGAATTGATGAATCATGTGTTTAAGCAGTACTTGGACATGTTTGTCATAGTCTTCATAGATGATATTCTGGTCTATTCCCGCAATGAGCACGATCATAAAGACCATCTCAGAATAGTACTCCAGACTCTCAGAAATTATAAATTATTCGCCTAATTTAGTATGTGCGAATTTTGGATAAGATCAGTAGCATTCCTTAGCCATATTATTTTTGGTGATGGCATTAGACTAGATCCTTAAAAGACCGAAGTAGTAAGGAACTGGCCTCGCCCTGTCTCTCAATCAGATATCAGGAGTTTCTTGGGTCTGGCTAGCTATTACTGATGGTTTGTTGAGAGATTTTCTTCTATTGCATCTCCTATGTCTAGATTGACTCAGAAAAAAGTCAAGTTCTAGTGGTCAGATCCTTGTGGGAAGAGTTTTTAGGAATTGAAGACTCGACTCACCTCAACTCCAATTCTAGCATTACCAGATGGTTCAAATAATTTTGTAGTATATTATGATACATCTAAAGTGGGTTTAGGTTATGTCCTCATGTATCAAGGTAAGGTCATGGCCTACGCCTTCAGATAGCTTAAACCCCATGAGAAGAATTATACTACTTATGATCTTGAGTTAGCAGTAGTAGTCTTTGCCTTAAAGATTTGGAGGCATTATCTCTACGGAGTTTATATAGATGTCTTCACAGTTCATATGACCCTTCAGTATGTCTTTTCTCTAAAATATCTCAATCTTTATCAGAGAAGGTGGTTAGAGCTCTTAAAAGATTATGACATGAGTGTCCTCTATTATCCAGGCAAGGCCAACGTAATGGCCGACACTCTCAGTAGACTATCCATGGGTAGTATTTCTCATATTGATGATAGTAAGAAGAAGTTAGTCCAAGAAGTCCACCAGCTTATCAGACTAGGCATTCTCTTAGTCGACTCTTCAGAGGGCGGTATATGTGTTTAGAGTAGTTCAAAATCATCGATAGTTTTCGAGGTGAAAGAAAAGAAACATAAGGATCCTAGCCTTGTCAAGCTAAAAGAGTTAGTTCAGAATCAGAAAGTAGAGGTTTGCTCCCAAGGGGGAGATGGTGTTCTTCATTATTAGGGTCATCTCTGTGTTCTATACATAGATGATTTAAGGTTGCAAATTCTTGTAGAAGTGCATAGTGTGCATTACTCTATTCATCCAGGGGCCACTAAGATGTACCGCAATTTGCGAGAAATCTATTGGTGGAGCAAGATGAAAAGAGATGTTGCAGAGTTTGTGGCTAAGTGCTCTATGTGTCTCCAAGTTAAGATAGAGCATCAGAAACCTAGTGGTCCTATGCAGGAGTTCAGTATTCCTACTTGGAAGTGGGAAGTTGTGAACATAGACTTTGTGATAGGCTTGCCTAAAACTCATCGTCAACATGATTCAGTCTGGGTAATTGTAGATAGAATGACCAAATCAGGTCTTTTCCTTCCAGTTCATACCTCTTATTTAGCCAAGGTATGCCAAGCTCTACATTAAGGAGCTGGTCAGATTGTACGGTGTTCTGTTGACTGTTATCTCAGACTAGATACAGACTATCATGTTTTAGACTTCAGTTTTTTGGGTATTTTACTACGCCACACAAATATTACGTTATTCCATTATGTTCATGATCGAACCTTATGGCCTTTCAGTGTATGTTTCCATATTATTATGTTATCTTATGTAGTATATAAGTACAGATATCAGTCATGGCTTAGCTTGTGGTCCTTCGGGGTCATGAGCATAGTGTAGCATTCCGGTTCAACAAATCAGGTCGTTACAGCATAATATAGTTTGGGTCCTTGTAGATAGGATGACCAAATCAGCTTATTTCTTTCCAATCCATACCTCTTATTCAGCCAAGGATTATGACAAACTCTACATCAGAGAGTTGGTCATATTGTACGGTGTTCCATTATCCATTATCTTAGATAGAGGTACCTAGTTCACTTCTCATTTCTGGAAAGTATTCCAAAATGGTCTTGGTACCCAAGTTCATCTCAGTACAACCTTTCATCCTCAGATAGATGGTCAAGTAGAAAGGACCATTCAGACTCTAGAAGATATACTAAGGGTGCGTACAATTGATTTCAAGGGTAGTTGGGATGACCACTTTCCTTTGATTGCGTTTGCATACAACAACAGCTATCATTCCAGTATTTAGATGGCTCCATTCGAAGCTCTATACGGTAAGAGATGCAGATCTCTAATCGATTGTTTTAAATTTAGTGAGTCCTCAATTATAGGGCCTAACTTAGTATTCAATACCTTAGAAAAAGTCCAATTAATCAGAGAAAGACTCTGGGCTACTCAGAGCTGGCAAAAATCTTATGTAGACGTGTATAAAAAGGATCTCAAGTTCGAGATTGGAAACTATGTCTACCTCAATATCTCTCCCATGAAGGGAGTGAAGAGGTTAGGCAAGAAGGAAAAGTTTATTCCCCGATATGTCGGTCCCTTCAAAATTCTCAGTCGCTTCGGCAAAGTAGCTTATGAGCTTGAGTTGCCTTCAGACCTAGCTTTAGTTCATCCAGTCTTCCATGTCTCTTTACTGAAGAAGTGTATAGGTGACCCAACAATTGTAGTCTCTATTCAGATCATTGATATTTAGAATAGTCTCTCTTATGAGGAGATTTCAGTTGAAATCTTAGACTATCAGACTCGTAGACTGAGGAACAAAGAAGCCTCTCTAGTTAAAGCTCTTTGGTGAAATCATTCTGTCGAGGGAGCTACTTGGGAAGCATAAGAATACATACATACCAAGTATCCTCACCTCTTATCCACCAACTCAGATGAAGCTCAAGGTTACAATTCTCCTTAAGCTTACTCTGTTTCATGTTTGGTGTTCATCACAAACTTAGTATCAAGTACCATTGCATATTCAGTCATGCATTCATGTATCAGTTCAGTTATATAATTATGCATCATACATGCATTCTCACTGTGAGAAACTTAGTTCCTCAAAACCCTCAGTCATGCATTCATGAGTCAGTAACACATACATCAGACATGCATGTCCAGTATGATATATTAGTTATCAGTCATGACAACCATGAGGTAATGTTTTAGTTATTCATCTTACATATGTGCATTGGTTTATGTTCTTCTCCTTACTCTCAGTTTCATTCGAGGATGAATATTTTCAAGGAGGAGATATTGTAATACCTGTACTCTTTCCCTTCTTGAAATCATCTAAAAAATGTTAGAAGCTTTCTTTAAAATATGAATACACTTTTTTAAATGTGGTATTTTAAAGATTTTTACTTTTTGTCACGTGGAAAATTCAGCAAGCTTTCCATCAATATAAGATTCGCTTAAATCCGATAATCGGGTAAGAAGTTATGACTATTTCAAGTTCCCATCATAAACCAGCACTACATTGGTCAGTGGCGCGCCATGCCACAAGCTAAAATGCAAATTTTCCTTTTCCAATGTCTCAGCATGATTTTCCTATGTTGCGCCTAACTTTCAGGTCACAAAGAAAGTGGAAACACGATGGCGCCACGTTGCGCCATCCCTCAATATTATTATAAGCATTCCCGTCCATGTTAGATAGTATGATAACCATGTACTTTGTGAAATCCCCAACTTATTATATTATGGATTGTTGATGTTGGTTATGTATTCAAGAAAGTCAAGCTTTGTCAGTTTTCTTTCGTCGAGTCCTGGGGGTACTTGTACCCAACAATTTAGTTGTATGCCTAGAGCCAATGTCATGTTTTCAAGGTATTCTTAGTCAAGCCATATTTAGTAGAATTCAATCAGTCTAATGACTCAAGAAAAATCAATAATCTCAGTAATATTTTGTCAGTCAACAAAACCTAGTTAACTCAGTCTAGTTCAGTTCAGTAACCCATGTTCAGTGTCTATTCAAATAAGAGTAGAAATTAGCACTAAGTGAACCCAAGGATGGGTACTCACCTTCCAGTACAGGGTGTGATTCTTAGGAGAAATCCTTGCATTCCAGAACTACATAGCTAGCATAGGTTGAGACATCATACCTACTAGTTGAGGGTAGATGAGGGGGATTAAACTACTAGTAGAGGGTTCCCACCATTATTCTTAAAGTAACCTGCTAGTTGAGGATCACTCACATATTGTCCTTACTAGTGGAGCGGTAATGACACCCTTCTAATCAGGGCATAAATTGGACCCCAATTCAGCTATAATGCGTTATTTGGGGCATGTCGGTTAGATAAATACTTCCCAAAGTTTCATGTTACAGAACCAGGACTGTCATATACAGCCAATCAGTCGTAGTAATAAAACTCAGATAGTTCTATTAGATTCAGGACTATCTGATACAGTTACTCATGTTATCAGTTATATCAGTTATCAGAACTCATTCATTAGTAATGTTAGTTATCAGTAAACTCACGTTATCATGATTTCAGTTATAGTTACTATGTATGTATGCATGTATTCTCATTCTCTTATTAGTTAGTTAGTCAGTATTGTTCATGCATATGAACCCCATGTATTCAGCCTACCTCACATGTATACCAGTACATTCAAAGTACTGATGCATTTGCGCTATGGAGTCTTATACCATAGGTTCAGAGACACAACCTCTAGAGCATCAGTAGATTCCAGTTTCAATAGTCAGAGTTAGAAGTAAGTTCTCATATTTTGAGGATACAATCATTATTTTTATATATCATTAATTAATTTATTAGTTAGAGTTAGTTGGGGACATGTCCCATTGTGCAATCTTGTTTAGAGGCTTTTTAGACTACAGTATGTTCAGATAGCTTATTTCAGCTTTGTTTTAGGTATGTCATACCCCATCCATATGTTGCGATTTATTCGCTTATGTTACAGTTTTGATCCTTATGGCCTTCCAGTTCATATTTTTGCATTCTATGGTATGTTATGCAGTATACTGGTACAGATATCAGTCATGTGTTAGCTTTTGTTCCTTCAGGATCATGAGCACCGTGTAGCATTTCGGGTACCAGATTCGGGACGTTACATCATGCCTATGTCAAGTCTCATTATCTCATTATTTATGCTTATATGATTTGCTTGGTGATGTCATGAAGATCTTCTTGAATGCCTATATATGTTTTATTGTGGAAAATAGAATTCCTAATGTGAGTTTACACCCTTTATTCCATACATCTATAGAGTCAACAAGTTCTTACCCATTATTCGAGGATGAATGATTCGAACGAGGAGATAATGTAATACCTCATATTTTTGGACTAGAATTCAAACTATCATTTCTATGCGTATAGATCCAAACCCAATGATTCCTTGTTAATATATATGTGATGATCAATTTTATAATGTGGGAGTACTTTTGAATATGAATAGAGGTCACAAAAATCCTCTAACTCAAAGATGAGTTAAGAACTTTTCTAATGACTAAGTTTTAGTGAATGTTTTATCTTTTGTCAAATTTTAATGATAATTACCCTATTATATAATGAGTTACATGGCCTACTATATATCAAAATAAATATCTTTGAATCTTTTTTCCAACGCACCTAGTTTCACCTTAATCCAACATCAGAAAAAGAAGTTATCCTCATTTTACTTCAAAGTACCTGACTGTGAAAAGGTGATAACGAAGTTGATGAGTTGTCAACTAGGTAATGACTAAGTTGACAAGCCATCAACTAGGTGATGATCTATCAGCCCTAGTTGACACCATTAACTAGAAAATAGCAAATTCCATCCATAATTGACGACTAGGGTGACGGGACGTCACCAAATTGACGACTCATCAACTAAGTCATCAAAGGAGGAAAATCCAGTATTTTTGTTGGTTTCTCTAAGGGTGTTTTGGTCCTTTCCTCACCCCAAAACCCCCTCCCATGAATTAAATCATCAAATAATCATTATTACCAATCCAAAATTAGTTTTAAACATCTCATAATCTTCTCCACTCTCAATAGAAAGAAAGATTAGGGTTTCTTCCAAGGCTTATGCTTTCAAGCTAATTCAAATTCTTTTTCATCATAAAGGTACGTGGGGATATGCTAAATCTCATGAACATAGTTTTTATGATTTTAATAGGTTTTAAAGATATATATGTATGTATATGTAAAGGGTTTTTTGAAAATTGTTTAAAGAGCATGCATCATAAACCCGTTTTGATGAGAGTACGTAATTATCATGGGATTTTTCCATAAGCTTGATTTATAATCTTGTGCATACATGATTGAGTTTGAAAAGTAGTTTATGAATCTTACTTGTGAAATTTCCTTCCCCATGATAAAATTTATGGTCTTTTTATGACATGAATTGTGAATTGGGTTTGAGAGCATGATGTAAAAGATCCTTTTTGGATCATGAGATTGGTGTTTAACTAAATATTGATGCTTTTAAATGAATAATTATATTTCTTGAGTTATAAATGCCACTTTATAAGTTATGCTTTGTTATTTTACATGTTTTCATAGAGGCATTTCTTATTCCAAAGGCTCTTGTGTCCTAATGAAGAAATTGTATTAGTTTCATGTAAGAATTGGCCAACACATGTTGAGTTAGTAAAAAGAGAGTGTTTTGCATATGTTTTATGTGCTATTTTAGATAAGAACTCTCATGTGATGTTTAAATCATTTGAGTGGTCAGTAATGTGTTTTTTAATGAAAAGGGTTTTGATTATGACATGGCATAATATGGCTTGCACATCTAGGAATGACGATACCTTTCACGAGATACCCTTAACATGAAAGAGATAAAGTTTTAAAAGAATAATCATGGCTTTAAAGGACTAAAATTAGGCTTAAAGAGATCTAGTTCATTACCCAAAGAAGGCTTGAGTTCATATCACAAGTAGCCCAAAATTGTATTTTGTCGATATGGGTTTATAATATGCCATAATAGGGATTGTATGCTGGCGACGACCTTATGGCATAGTATGAATGATAGACCCTAATCCTTGTAAAAATCTCAGATTGGAGGCTTAGCTATCTAGTCAAGGATGGAGTCCATATAGCCCGCGGATAAGTATGTTTGTAGGGTGTAACATCTAGCTCAGAAGTAAAATAAAGAGTTTGGTCATGATTAAAAGAAAATGTTTTGAACCTTTAAGATCATGCCCATGTGTTTTCAATTACCTTCTGCTAAATTGATTTATGAAATTCTCTCACTTATGTTGTATAAAATATACGTTAATTTTGGATTATTCTAAGTGCCAGTACTTTTGAGTATTGACCCCCCCTATATTTCATGTTTTGAGGCCAAGTCCCGTGGTCCAACAAACTTGTAGATTGTTCCAAGAGTTCAGAGTTAGTAAGCCTCCCTTACTTCGGAAGATAGCCTACACATGTTTTAGTTTTTAGTTATTTTATGGTTTAGTTTGGGACCTTTTCTTGACCTAGTTCGTTAGTTTTCAATAGAGACTTCATATACAAGATATAAATATTATGTCTTCAAAACTTTTATACATAGTTTGATTACAAGTTTCTATTGAACATTGTTATATCTTCTGGACATTGATGTATATATGGATTATGTTCATGATAGAATGTTATGGGGCTCTTGGGCCTTTATGGTTTGGGACACTCATCATGGACGGGGCCTTGGTTTGGGACATGTTAGTTTATGGACCTATCCCAGAGTCTAGATTATTACAAATATGCTATCTTGTTATATGTTCAGAATTCATCTGACTTAGGGTATGTGTTTGGCAATTGGGTTATGTAATAAGGGTGGTCCCCAGTCCTGGTTGGACTTGGGATCCCATTATAATAAGGCCCTAGTTCCAGTCATTTCAGTTTGGCTAACCTTGGAGTTCGTCTCTTGGACTCTAAGGATGGTGGTGTAGGTGTATAAGAGGTGGCACAGTTGTCTCTTAGTGCTGAGATCAAGGAGAAGTAGATTTTAGATCCTGTCTTGATGAGGATCAAGGTTGATGTAGGTGGGTAGAAAGTGATGGCCTTTGAGATTAGTTGTGATAGTACCTTGCATTACCAAGAGAAGTTATGTGTTCCCGATATAGATGGTTTGTGAGAGAGGATCTTTGATGAAGAGCATGAGTCACACTATGTCGTTCATCTTGATTCAATGGAAATATATCAAGAACTTAAGGAGATGTATTAGTGAAACAATATAAAGCAGGATGTGAGTAGTTTTGTGGTTAGGTGCATGGTGTGTCAACAAGTGATAGTTGAGAGCATAAAGCCCAGAGAATTGTATCAAGAAATTGAGTTGACTGTGTAGAAGTGGGGAATGATCAAAATGGATTTCATTACTGATCTTCCTCAGTCTTAAAATCAATTTGATTCGGTTTGGATCATTGTGGATAGGATGACAAAGTTGACTCACTTTTTATTATTGAGGACTAACTTCTTGACTGAGGATTATGCGAGTTTGTATCTCTATAAGATTGTGAAGTTACATGGGGTACATATTTCTATCATCTCAAATCATGGTACAAAGTTTTTATCTTATTTTTGGTGGTTTTTTAAGAAAGGTTTATGGACCAAGGTAAGTCTTAGTACTGTCTTTCACCCGTAGTTGGATGGAAAAGTAGAGAGAACTATTTATATGTTGTAGAATATGCTTCATGCTTACATAATTGACTATGGTGGTAGTTAGGTGGAGCATTTGTCTCTTATAGAGTTTGCCTACAATAATAGCTACCACTCAAGCATTGGGATGGCTCCGTTTGAAGCTTTGTATGGTAAGAGGTGTAGGTCTCCTATTGGGTAATTCAAGGTCGGTGAGGCAGCGATGTTTTGCCTGGATTTGGTTCACCAAGCCATATAGAATCTGCAGGTGAATCAAGATAGACTTAAGTCTGCCTAAAGTTGCCAAAAGTCCTATGAAGATGTGAGGCATGGGGAGCTAGAGTTTGAGGTTTGGGATAGATTATTTTTAAAGGTATCCCCCATGAAGGGAATGATGCAGTTTGGTAAAAATGAAAAGATCAGTCCCAAGTACATTGGTCCATACTTGGTTTTAAGAAGGGTTGGTAATATTGTGTATAAGTTTGAGTTGCCTTCTAGTTGGAGCTCTATTCACTAGGTGTTCCATATTTCTATGTTGAGGAAGTGTATGGGTGATCCATCGCAAGTTGTGCCTATCAAGGATATTGGTATTTTAGATTCTCTATCTTACAAGGTAGTCTCACTAAAAATCCTAGATCGGCAAGTTCATCGATTCTATACAAAAGATGTGGCATTGGTTAAGGTTCTACAGAGGAAGCACAAGGTTGAACAGGCTACTTGGGAAACTAAAGAGGACATGAAGTCCAAGTATTCGTTCTTGTTTTTTTCTCTATAAATTCATGCAGAAGGTATATGTTCTTCATAATATCTTTGTTGTCTAACTTAGTAAATGGTCATAGTAGAGGTTTTGACGGGTAAATCATGTTTGTACTGCCTTGATCCATCATTTGAAGATGAATGATCCAAGTAAGGGAGAATTGAAACACCCTGGGTTTTGGCCCTTAGAAATTTTCTGAGCTTTGAGCTCACTGTTCTTGTAACAATAAACCATATGATTTGTATGGTGTAGGTATGGATCTAGGGACCCTGGTTGTATGTTGGTCAGTGTGATGTTGGCAAAGTTATGTCCTTAGTACGAGAAGCCTCCATACAAGTCATATGTTCAAGTGAAAAAAGGTAAGATCTAAACCGTATCTTGTCTAGTATCTAGCCTAGATGTCCTGCTTAGGGTATGACTTAAAAGATATGAGTCGTATGATGATGGTACAGTTAGGCCAAGGGAGCCGTATATTGGATAAAATGTCATGTCCAACTTTTTGATCAAGTTACGAGTTGAGGGTACCACTCGTATGATGCAGATACGAGTTGAGGGGTCAAACCATAGCATCCTGTATTTTTTTATAGCTTATAAGCTGAGGGTATTTTGGACATTTACCAGCCCAATCCCTTAAGATCCCATATCTTATAACACTATTTGATCCCTCATTCTACACTTTAGAAGATCAAAACACTCTCTAAATAAACTCGAATAACCTCTTAAAAAAATTGGACTAAGGTTTCTTCAAGGTGGTCATCTAGAGGCTTAAGGATCAGAATCTCTCTGTGAATCTTTGTGACTAAGGCATGTTACTCCTCCCTTATTATTAGTTCAACTAAAAGTATGTTTTAATGAATGGTTTTTATGGTATTGTTGTGGTATTGTTTTGGTTTTCAAATGGATATTAGGGGTTTTTGTCATTCTCGGTTGGATAATGTTTTCCCATGTTTTACTTATGGTTTATCATGTCACAATTATGGTTTGAACATGTGGCTACATGGGGATGGTAAATTGATACTTGGTTTTGGTTTTGGAAACCATATGCCCTCAACATGTTTGTTAAAATACCAATGAGAATGATTTTGTCACATAATTTAACTATTCTTAAAACCTTTGCATTGCATAATATGGTAATGGAACTTAAATTGGTTTGGCTGGTTCTAAATGGTATGGAATGGCCTTAGTGTCCATGGCTTTGGTTTGATTGGAAATCCTATGGGGTACATGGGAATACCCTATGACTTGGGTTAATGACATTTCTTGCAAGCTATAGTTTGTATGATGATGCTAATTCATAATGCCTTGATAATTGACTCCTGGAATTGGTGGTTTGGTTATGTTCTAAATGTTTTAATTGGTCAATAATGGTGGGTTGTAGAAGCTAACCGTGAAGGTGTGAGTCTGATGGGCGGACACTGGAAAATCATGTTTGATAACCTGAGGGTTGGTCATGGTGACCATAGGCTTGTGAGATACACGGGTGTCCCCTAAGTTATACTTGTATATATGTATCATAGAGGGCGAAGGGTACACGGGAATCCCCAACCCCTATTATATCTCCAGTTCGTACGGCTATGCATACTAGGGCCCGTTCAGGGGGTAACACTAGACCCATATAGACCATGAGTGGATTATGATGGTAAGCTACACAACCTCGGTTAAGGCTTTAAATGCATGCTAAACCCAGTTCCCTTTCCCAACATAGTATACATGTAAATATGTTTGCAATTGCATATGGTTATTTACTTCAGTTTTGAATAATGGAATTATTTTATCCTTACTGTTGAGTACATGCTAGAGTTCATTTTCCTAATCGTCTTTGGGAATTGTATCCCCATGAGATGTAGGAGCTGGCCATACTACCCTCTTGCTCAGTGACTTGGATTCGGGGACAACTTAGAGTCAGACTAAAGTAGTGATCTTCCATACTCTGAAAGGCTCCATTTTATGCTATGGACTTCTTTACATTGTTTTTGTTTCTTGGACTTTGGTTTTCACTATGGTCGGGGATGTCCCGACCGAATGTTCTTTGTTATCGGTAAAGAATTTATGGGCCTACTATGGTTATGGCGGTGTCGATATTAGTTTCATCCTTGGTATTGGTATTGGCATTAGGGTTGACACAGTTGCACATTTGATTGAGGTTGTTGGATTATGGTTGTAGACTTTATTTAATGTCTTTAATTTAGTCATGTTCTATCTTGTTATATGTTTAGAATTCATCTAACATAGGTTGCAGCGCGATTATGGTTGGGTTTAGCGGTGGTCTCTGGTCCCAGGTAAACTTGAGGCACCCAACCCGACTAGGACCTGGTTCGAGTTATGCCAGTTATTGTTTGAACATTATGAGTCATTAGGACTCATTATGAGTCATAAGGTACAACTCGTTTAAAACTAGTGTTGGTGTTAATTTATCTATCTTAATCACGACTAAACTCAATGATCTTATGGTGTGGTCACGAGTCGAAGGGTGTGACTCATGACAACACCATTGTGTTAATCCAAGCTTCTGTTTAGGGTACTATTAGGACCCTAAAAGTTGTAAGGTGTCCTCACGAGTGGTAAAGTGACCCATGGTCACTAGCAATAATTTTTAGTACTTTTACTAAAGGCACTATGGACATTTCCCTCTTTCCCCACTTAAGATCCACGACTTCAAAACATATTGGGGACCCTATTCTCAACACTTACCAAATCAAAAAGTACTCTTTTTTCTCCCAAATTCCTAAGTCAAGAACATTAGGATTTCCTAAGAAATTGGCAATTAGAGCATCCAAGGGTTGATTTCTCTTTGTAATTCTTGATATCTCAGGCATGTTACTCTTCCCCTAAGCTTATTTTATTAAAGGGATATGTCTAAACCGTTACCCATGTGATTTAATTGTTATTTATGAATATGGGTTTGAGGGTTTTTGAATGAATGTCACTTGAATTAAACTCCCATGATTTTATATGCATTGTTTGTGCTTTCTCAATGGCTTTTAAACTAATTGGGTGAATGTTTATGGAAATTGGAAAAGGGGGTTGAGGTATTCCCCCAAATTAATGCTTTGTTGTTGGAAATTGGTTTGAAAATTGTGTTCTCTCAACCCACTTGTCTAATTGATTTTTAAAGATAGTTTGTCATATGATTTGACTTACTTTTAGCTATACTATTGCATTGCATAAATGGTTAAACTGGTAAACGTGGATTTTGAATGCCTTGTTTGCTATGCTTGATTTTAAAATTGGAAGCTCAAGGGTCGAGGCATTCTCCTCGGTTGAATTGATAAACCAAAAAGGGTTTGAGGCATTCCCCAAATTTGATTTAATGAAGAAAAGGGGCTACAACATTCCTTCATATTGATTTAATAAACATAGGGGGTCAATCCATTCACCCAAGTTAATGGAATTGTAATGGCATAATTATAAGCTTGCAAGCGTAGGGGTATGAGGATACCTATGGTGTGCCTTAACGGATAACTCCCTCAATAAATGGATGGTCTATGTGAAACTTGTTTTAATATGGGCTTAAAAGGTGTTTGTAGCACAACTGTGAAGGTGGATGTCCTAGGGCGTCTGATATTGGAAGCTCACGTTTACCGATGTGACGGTTGTTCTTGACACACTTTATGTATGTTATATATAAATTTGTATCATGTATTGACATGGGGTTGGGTCATTCCCTAGTCTTCCTTGATACCTCTGGTTCATGTGGCTAACACGCACTAGGACCCTTTCAGCAGGGGGAGCTGAACCCATAGCCCGTGGGTGCTTTTTATGAGGTTAAGCTACATTGCCAAGGCTAATACTTTACTTTCATGCTAAACCCTATTCCTTATCCCAGTATTATATATATATATATGTGTGTGTGTGTGTGTGTGTACAATGTGTGCATATGGATTTTATGGTGGTTATGACTTGGCATTATTTTTTTCCTTCCCTGAATTACATGCTAGTGCTTGACCCGCTAACCATCTTTGGACACTGAATCCCCATGCGATGCAGGAATCAGAGACACTTGTGCTTTTCCTATGTAGTGATAGGTGGTCTTGGATCGTTCGTGAGTTAGCTTTATGTGGTGAGCCTCCTATTTTCGAAAAGTTGTTACTTCTTGATTTATTTCATGTCATAGACTATTTCTCATGGTTTCTTTTGGCTATCACCGATGGCATGTACCGACTTAGATTGTTTATGGATAGTAGAGGCTTAGTGGATTACTGTGGATTGGATATTGTTGAAGTTCTTAAATTCCTTTCTGAGTTGTCTGTCTTGTTATATGTTCGGAACTCAGCTTATCTTGTTATATTTTTGGAATTCATCTACTTCTAGTTGTATTGTATGTTATTTTGCTAGGTAATGGGGGTGATCTTTGGTCCTCGATGGACTTGAAATACCCGTCACGCCCAGGCCCTAGTTATGGTCGTGATAGTTATAAGTATTCTTAAGGGCGTTATTTGTCCATTGGCTAGCCCAAAAAAACTGGGAACGATGATTTGATTGAAGTGTTAACACATCATAAAATTTAAGACTAGGATGTAGGTCTCTAAATAAACAATTCATGTCTAGAAAAAAAGACTAGCAATGATTAAATTCTTAGAAAATTTGAACAAATTTTTAAAACTTATAGAAAATTATAAACTCCGGTGAACCCAAATTTATTTATTTATTTTGAAAAAGGAATGAAATTCACACAAAATGGATGAACCCTAATTTTAAAAAAAAAAAAAAAAGAAAATTAAAATTCTCCCATTTATGGATGAACCCTATTTTTCATTAACAAAAATAAATTAAAGGTGAACTCAATTTTTAAAATATAGGATCTATCCATAAATGGTTGAAGGAACTTGTCAAAGTACACAAAAATGGAGTTCGTCCAACTCCATAAACTTAACCAAGTCCTTCACTAAATCAATTAAACAAGAAATTTTTTCACGCCCAAATGGTCATGAGTGGCACCCATACTAATCCTCTAGTGGAAGAACCATCTAACCTGAATCATTATCCAATCATTCAATCAATATTAAGATGAGGTTATCATAAGAAACCAACTTAATGATAACAAATCCAACTAGTCATTAATAATACGGAAATCAAACAAACTACATATTAAAATTTCCAAGACTCAGAAGTTCTCGTACAAGAACTTCTAATATATAAAACACGTCTAAAAAAATATCAAAAATAGAGAAAAAAAATGACTCATTTCCCAAAATAAGGACAAGAACTAATATGATGATCCGTAGAGGCCTGGAGATGGAGAGCTCACCCTTGGATCGAAATCAACAATCAATTGCTAGAGATAAGGTCGTTTCTAAGCCTCTGGAATACTTTCTGCACTTCATAAAAGAAGAGTACAGGATAGTATCAGTACAAGACACTATGTACTTAGTATCATAGGCCAACTCAATTTAATAGTATGTATACAACGTTAATCAAATAACAAGTAGACAGGTATCAACACAGAGCAAGTATTCAATAAAACAACAAATACATCAATTACGGCCCAAACGATGCCTCCAAACAAGCCACATAACCATCAAGAGTACTAACCATGTCGTAAACAATAACAAAATCAACATAAATACCATAAGTAAAAACTTTGTCCATATTAACCTCACAATTAGATCACCATAAGCTCTTTATCAACTTGTTAACCACATAATCCCTCAAAACAAATGCTAATATATACACACATGATAAGGGATTTATTTCTTCCCAAACAGTCATGACCTGTAGGGGATAATTATTGTACCGGTGTGGTACCCGATCCTTCATAAATAAGTAATATCAATATCCATATACGTACTGGCATTATACCCGTCCTCCATAATCATATTATGTCTATTTATCAAGTTCACACTATATTCAAGAAACAATATGATGTGCTAAATTTACAAGTACAATATTACTCATAAGATAATTCAATCAAGTTTGATTTTCAATAATTGTTCAAACCAGAATAAACAATCCAAATATCATCAAATTCAAGTATGTCTGAAGACCAATCAACAAACATCCAAATTAGGAGCATACATACAATTAAATCAAGTATAAACGCCAATTAAACCATAACTTTTCTCAATCGAAGAATACAAATGCAGGCTAATTTTCAGGAGCCTTTTTCTTTCATAAAGCTTTCAAATGGTTAAAATATTTTCAATGTAAGATCCTCATAAGAGTAAGAACTAGTACAATGAATTACCTAATTTTCAAAAGATAAGAATGAAAAGAAGAACTCACGTACTACTAACTTATCCTAACTTTTTCAACCCTAAAATTACTGTACAATGATTTTTCAATCTTAATCATTAGGTCATCATTATTCTTGTCATTATTTACTATAGTTTATTCATTAAATATACCTAATTCTAATGGCAACAGAAGCAACTTAGCACCCGAAATAATATCCTTGAATACTAACCTCTAATTCCTTTATTACCTACAGAATAACACTAGGAATATACACTCTAAGAAATCAAACCGGGAACTTACAGAGAATTTCCTTTGAGCTTTTGATGTGAAACTACCACTCCAACTATTGTGCCTCCCCTTATCCCTACTTTCTGATTTTGTTGTCATAGTGGTAAACCTTTCCTCCTTAAATTCATTCTTGTATTAGCCACATAAGTAAATAACTTGTAGTTTTGACACATTAAATCACTATTAACTAATTATCTAAAATTCCCAAAACTTCTAATAAATTCTTGAAATTTATTCAAAACCCCATAAAAACAAATCAAATATGTTAATTGACTTAAAAGTATGTTTCGTGCTTATTGAAAACATTAACATAACAAATAGAGGCCATCTTGACCGACGGTTATCGAGATTATGTTTCGTGCTTATTCAAAACATTAACATACCAAATAGAGGCCGTCTTGACCGACGGTTATTGAGATTAAGCTTTACTTTGTTTAAACTCAATAACCCAACTAATACTTACATCACTGCTGAACGCCTCAAGAATTGACACTGCCCATCTCCATATGTCATAAATCACATATACAACCGACGAAGATGGCACAAATGGGAGAGCTCACCAAATGACTAGGAGATTCTTTACAATTTAAAAATAACCTTTTCTTAAAAGAACAAGGATTTTTAAATTTAAGTTACATATAAACAAAACTTGACTCAAATTCACAAGTAAAATAAAAAAATAACTCAAATTTAAAAATACCTTAAATTGAATAGGTTAGATGAACAAGAGTAAAATATATAAAATTACGTCAGCAAAATAATTAACATAAGAGATAATGATGTCTTGATTTATTAAAGAAAGGTAGAAGATAAGAAGAAGTTTAAAAACTATAGTTCAAAATTCTTATAAGATTGATGTTATGAAGTGTGAGATATAAAGACTTCTAATATAGAGTGGGTATAGGCTTCAGTGGTTGCTGGTTTGTTCTATGTTATTATGAAAAACAAATATATTAAAGAAAACAATAGATAAATTAGATTCTAAGAAAACGTCCATGTAATTTGAGTGTTTTTGGGTAGTATTAAACACTGGCATAAAGTTTTTGAGTCACTTAAGGTAATACAAGCTAAGAGTTTTTGAATCCATCAAGTTTTAGTGTTTGATTTTTTAGGGGTCATATTTGAACGAGTATAACTCGATGTTAATGTGGTATTTTGGCTGATTTATACCCACCAAATTGTATAGAATCGAATTATCTTTCCAACGATACCAATTTCACCTTAATCCAATACCCGAGCAAAAAGTTATGCCCATTTTCGTGAGAGACAGTATGGATAGGCGATTGGTTAGGCGCCGCCCAACCCAAACATAGGTGATTGGTTAGGCGCCGCCCAACCTAGCTTAGGCAAAATCACTTGGGCGCCGCCTAATTCAGTTCCAGGTGCCAAAAACACTCCATTTTGAGTTATTTTAAGGGTAATTAAATCTTTTAACACTCCTTACACATCCCTAAACTTAACCCTTCGAAATATATAGCTTCTAAACATATTACAACCCTATTATCATCTCAAAGCTCATCATCCAAGAGCACTAAAAGAGAAAAACAACTAGGGTTGCATAACTAACCTTGAAGATCCGATTTCAAGGAAATTCCTACGTCTATCATGATGAATCTTCTTTCTAAGGTATGCGTGAGTTGATTTATGGATCCCTTTCATCCATAAAGCTAAAAAACCCTATTTTTCATTATAAAGTATGATTGCTATATTGTTGGGTGTTGATGATCATGTTTTTGATATTGTGTGATTCCCAAGATGGAATCTTTATATTTTTTTTTTGAATTTCATGATATCATATGAGTTGGAAACATGTAAATTTGGTTGTTCATGATGCATATTTTGATGATTTCACCTATTCTTAAGATGTGCATGTAAGGTTTTTGATAAAATGCCTAAGAAACTAAAAATCATGCAATATAGCTAAATTGTGACTAAATAAAGGATTCATGATATGCCCTTACGTTCCAATGACTTCTATGTTGATAATGTGCCTTGTAAATGTTGTTGGAATACTCATGAACTATTCTTATGAGATTATGCTATGTTTACTTGCAAATCCTACTTATGAACAAGATGTATGATAACCATGCAATCCACATGAACTTCCATTCTATTGGTATGTGTTGCCAATATGATTATGAAATGAACATGATATTAAGATTGTGCAAGTACTTCTATGTGATATGAATTCCTTTCCATGCAATACATTGTTGATAACCATGCTTAGTATGAGATCCCTACTTATGATATTATAAATTATAGACTCTACTCTTATGATCAAGTCAGTCATGTGTGTAAGTTTCCTTCCATCAAGTCCTGGGGGTACTTGTACCTGAAAACTATAGCTGTATACCTAGATCCATGTCATGTTTCATGATATCCAAACTCAAGCTATGATTCCATAGACTTCAGTCACTTATGTGAGTCAGGAAAACCTCATGATCTTAGTCAGTTGTCAGATATTAGTAACATTCCGCTAGTCAACGGAATTCTATAAGATTAAGTCACACATAGTTAGTCATTCATGTCCAGTCCCTCCGGATGGGAATAGAGGTTAACACCGAGTGAACTCAAGAATGGGAACTCATCCGCCAGTTCAGGGTGTGATTCTTAGTAGTCATCCTTGTGTTCCAGAACTACGTAGCCAGCGTAGGTTGAGATATCTTAACCCGTCAGATTAGGGTTGATGAGGCGGCTTAACTCGTCAGTTTAAGGTTCCCACCATTCTCATTAAGTACCCGCCAGATAAGGGTCACTCATAGGCTGTCCTTACCCGTGGAACGATATTGGGCAGAGATTGGACCCCAGCTTAGCCATAATGGCATACATAGGGCATATCGGTTAAACACTACTTCCCACAAATTTACTATCAGTCTCAATAAAAGAACTTAGGGCGTTCTTCAGATTTCAATATATACAGGACCGTCAGATACAGTCATCCATGTTATTAGTTTTGGTATCAGTCTCAATAAAAGAACTCTGGGCGTTCTTCAGATTTCAGTATATACAGGACTGTCAGATACAGTCGTCCATGTTATCAATTCCAGTATCAGTCATGATAGTTATCAGTAAACCATGTATTAGCTTACAGGTCATGATATCACGTATTCACAGTCCCAGTTTCTAGATATGTGTATTTGTACTCCCACGTTTATATTAGTCAGTCAATGTTGTTCATGCATGAAACACTTTATGTTCAGCCTACCTTTCTCGTATACTCAGTAATCCAGTTGAACTGACGCATTTGTGCTGTGGTGCTTTATTTTCATGTTACACTATAGGGTCCGAGACACAAGCTCCAGCCTAGCAGTAGCGGTAGCATTCTAGTCGCAGAGACACAGTGAGTCCTCATTGATTCAAGGACAATATGATTTGATTCATTTATTTATTTCTTTAGTTCAGTTTTATGGAGTTAGTTGGAGATATGTTCCTTCAATTCCTTATTTAGATAATTTAGAGGCTTTCAAATTTATGTTCAGATTAAGTTGTTTTGGGTATTTTCACCCACATGTTGTATTCAGTTGAACCTTATGGCCTTACAGTTCTATGTATTCTACATTATTATATCATGATTTGCCATATACAGGTACAGATATCAGTCATGGGTTAGCTTATGGTCCCTCGGGGTCATGAGCACCATGTAGCATCCGGTTCAGTAAATCGGGGTGTTACAAACTTGGTATCAGAGCCGAAGATTCAATAGAGTCCTAGGAAGTCTGCAAGCCGTTTCTAGTAGAGTCTTATACATGGATGTGTTGCGCACCATATTTATGTGTGGGAGGCTATTAGATGTTTTAGGGACAGTCCCCTTTCTTCATTATTCATGTCATGCTAGTGAGCATAATCATCTAGTGAGCATAATCATAAGTTAAACTCTTCAGTCCCGACAGGATCAGGAAAATTCTCCTGATGTTGTTACTGGTACGTTACAGATTTTCCATGTTCATATTTATACTTTGCTAGACCCAGGTGCATCTTTCTCTTTTGTTACTCCATACATAGCAAGCGATTTCGAAATCAGTCTTGAAGTCCTAGCAGAGCCCTTCTCAGTCTCTACCCCAGTAGGTAAAACCATCATAGCCCGATAGGTATACATGAACTGCCCGATTATGATATCTTAGAAATCGACATCTGCAGATTTAGTGGAGTTAGAGATGACTAATTTTGATGTCATTCTCGGCATGGATTGGTTTCATTCTTGCTATGCCACAGTCGACTGCAGAAATAGGATAGTTCAATTTTAGTGCCCGAATGAGCCCGTCCTAGAGTGAAAGGGTAGCATTTCAGCATTCAGGGGTCAACTTATTTCCTACCTTCGGGCAAGGAAAATGATTTCTAAGGGGTATGTGTATCATCTCGTGCATGTTAAAGATTCCAGTTTTGAATATCCCAGCCTCAAAATAGTCCCTATTGTTAATGAATACTCAGATATCTTTCCCAAAGATCTTCCAGGCATTCCTCCCAAAAAGGAAATAGACTTTGGCATAGACTATCTTCCGGATACTCAACCTATTTCTATTCCACCATATAGAATGGCACCAGCAGAACTCAAGGAAAGAAAAGATTTGTTGAAGTATCTCTTAGATAAGGGATTCATCAGACCTAGCGTTTCCCCATGGGGTGCACCAGTATTATTCGTGCGCAAGAAAAAAGGTTCTCTCAGGATTTGTATTGATTACCGTCAACTCAATAAGGTCACGGTCAAGAACAGATATCCTCTTCCCAGGATTGATGATCTATTCGACCAACTTCAGGGTGCTAGTTACTTCTCCAAGACAGACCTCAGATCAGGCTATCATCAGCTAATTAGAGAATGTGACATTTCAAAGACAACTTTTCGTACTCGATATGGTCACTTCGAATTTTTAGTCATGTCATTTGGTCTTACCAATAACCCTATAGCTTTTATGGATTTGATGAATCGTGTGTTCAAGCAGTACTTGGGCATGTTTGTCATAGTCTTTATAGATGATATTCTGATCTATTCTTGCACAAAGCGTAATCATGCAGACCATCTCAGGATTGTTCTTCAGACTCTCAAGGATCACCAATTATTTGCTAAGTTCAGCAAGTGCAAATTTTTGCTAAAATCAATAGCATTTCTTGGCCATATTGTTTCCGGTGATGGCATTAGAGTAGATCCTCAAAAAACCAAGGCAGTAAGAAACTGGCCCAGACCTGTATCTCCATCAGATATTAGGAGTTTCTTGGGTTTGGATGGCTATTACAAACTGTTTGTCGAGGGATTTTCTTCTATTGTATCTCTCATGTCCAGATTGACTTAGAAAAAGATTTAGTTTCAGTGGTCAGATTAATGTGAGAAGAGCTTTCAAGAGTTGAAGACTCGACTCACCTCCGCTCCAGTTCTAGCTATTCCAGATTGTTCAGATGGTTTTGTAGTCTATTGTGATGCATCCAGAGTGGGTTTAGGTTGTGTCCTCATGCATCATGGTAAGGTCATAGCTTATGCCTCCAGACAGTTAAAGCCACATGAGAAGAATTATCCTACTCATGATCTTGAGTTAGCAGCGGTAGTTTTTTCCTTGAAGATTTGGAGGCATTATCTCTATGGAGTTCATGTAGATGTCTTCACAGACCATAAAAGCCTCCAGTATGTCTTTTCCCAGAAAGATAATCTTCGCCAGAGAAGGTGGTTAAAGCTCTTGAAGAATTACGACATGAGTGTTCTTTATCATTTGGGCAAGGCCAATGTTATGGTCGACTCTCTCAGTCAACTCTCCATGGGTAGTATTTCTCACGTTGAGGATCGTAAAAAAAAGATGGCTCAGGAGATCCATCATCTTGCCAGACTAGGCATTCTCTTTGTGGATTCTTTAGAGGGTGGTGTATGTGTTCATAGTAGTTCAGAGTCATCTCTAGTTTCCGAGGTGAAAGAGAAACAAGACAGGGATCCTAGCCTTGTCAAGCTCAAAGAGTTAGTTCAGAATCAAAAAGTCGAGGCTTCTCCCAAGGGGGAGATGGTGTTTTTCGTTGTCAGGGTCGTCTATGTGTTCCAGATGTAGATAAATTGAGGCAGTGAATACTTGCAGAAATACATGGTTCGCGATACTCTATTCATCCAGGGGCCACTAAGATATACCGCGACATGCGGGAGATCTATTGGTGGAGTAGGATAAAGAGAGATATTGCAGAGTTTGTGGCTAGGTGCTCTACATATCAGGAGGTTAAGATAGAGAATCAGAAACCTAGTGGTTCCATGCAAGATTTCACCATTCCTACTTAGAAGTGGGAAGAAGTTAACATGGACTTCATGACGGGTTTGCCTAGAACTCGTCATCAGCATGATTCAATCTGTCATTATAGATAGAATGACCAAGTCAACTTATTTCCTTCCTGTTCATGCTTCTTATTCCACAGAGGATTATGCCAAATATCAGGGAGTTATTTAGGTTACATGGTGTTCCACTATCTATCATATCAGACAGAGGTACCCAGTTCACTTCTCACTTTTGGAAAGCATTCCAAAAGGGTCTCGGTACCTAAGTCCATCTCAGCACAGCATTTCATCCTCAGATAGATGGTCAAGCAGAGAGGACCATTCAGACTCTTGAAGATATAATAAGGGTGTGTGCAATTGACTTTAAGGGAAGTTGGGATAACCACTTACCTTTGATTGAGTTTGCATACAACAATAGCTATCATTCTAGTATTCAGATGGCTTCATTCAAAGCTCTCTATGGTAGGAGATATAGATCTCCAATTAGTTTGTTTGAAGTTAGTGAGGCCTCAATCATAGGTCCTGACTTAGTATTCAATGCCTTAGAGAAAGTTTAGTTGATCAGAGAGAGACTTCGGGTTGCTTAGAGTCGACAGAAGTCTTATGCAGATATTCGTAGAAAGGATCTCAAGTTCGAGGTCAATGACTATGTCTATCTTAAGATCTCTCCCATGAAGGGAGTGAAGAGGTTCGGCAAGAAAGGGAAACTCAGTCCCTGGTATGTCGGTCCCTTCAGAATTCTTTGTCACTTTGGCAAGGTAGCTTATGAGCTTGAGTTGCCTTTAGATCTAGCCTCAGTCCATCCAGTCTTCCATGTCTCTTTGCTAAAGAAGTGCATAGGTGACCCAGCAGTTATTGTCCCTATTCAGAGCATCGACATTTAGAACAGCCTCTCCTATGAAGAGGTTCTAGTCAAAATCTTAGATTATCAGACTCGTAGATTGAGGAACAAAGAAGTCCCTCTAGTCAAGGTTCTTTGGCAAAATCAGTCTCATGAGGGAGCTACTTGGGAAGCAAAAGTAGATATGCATACCAAGTATCCTCACCTCTTCCCCACCAATTCAGATCAAGCTTAAAGTAACAGTTCTCCTTAATCTTATTCAGTTTCACGTTCATGTTTCCAATATAAACTTGGTACCTATTAACCATTTCATACTCAGTCATGCATACATGTGTTAGTTATCTGTGCATCAGATATGCACGAGTTCATTATGTTTAGCATGTCAGTCATGAGATCAAGTTTCAATTCTTCATGTTCATTTCAGGTTCTATTGTCTTGTATCCCTTCTCAGTAAATTCTCATTCGAGGACGAATATTCTCAAGGGGGAGATATTGTAATACCGTGAATGTTTCTAAGCTAGGAAGTGAATAAGTATTCCTACATATGAAATCTCCTATCCTGTGATACATATTTGAGTACATGACTTACAATGAATATCCTAGTGATAGAATAGTTTATGATGCATTAAGCATGTTCATATGAGTCACTTAAGGTAATACAAGCTAAGAATTTTTGAATCCATCAAGTTTTAGTGTTTGATTTTGCAAGGGTCATCTTTGAACGAGTATAACTCAATGTTAATGTGGTATTTTAGCTGATTTAGACCCATCAAATTGTAGAGAATTGAATTATCTTTCCAACGATACCAATTTTGCCTTAATCCAATACCCGAGCAAAAAGTTATGCCCATTTTTGTGAAAGACAGTAAGGATAGACGATTGGTTAGGCGCCGCCCAACCCAAACATAGGTGATTGGTTAGGCGCCGCCCAACCTAGCTTAGGCAATCACTTGGACGCTACCTAAGTCAGTTCCAGGTGCAAAAAACACTCCGTTTTGAGTTATTTTAAGGGTAATTAAGTCTTTTAACACTCCTTACACGTCCCTAAACTTAACCCTATGAAATATATAGCTTATAAACATATTACAACCCTATTATCATCTCAAAGCTCATCATCCAAGAGCACTAAAAGAGAAAAACAACTAGGGTTGTGTAACTAAGCTTAAAGATCTGATTTCAAGGAAATTCCTCCGTCAATCATCAAGAATCTTCCTTCTAAGGTATGCGTGAGTTGATTTATGGATCCCTTTCATCCATAAAGCTCAAAAACCCTCTTTTTCATTATAAAGTATGATTTCTATATTGTTGGGTGTTGATGATCATGTTGTTGATATTGGGTAATTCCCAAGATGGAATCTTTATATGTTTTTTGAATTTCATGATATCATATTAGTTGGAAACATATAAATTTCATTGTTCATGATGTATAATTTGATGATTTCACCTATTCTTAAGATGTGCATGTAAGGTGTTTGATAAAATGCCTAAGAAACTAGAAATCATGCAATATAGCTAAATTGTGACTAAGTGAAGGATTCATGATATGCCCACGTTCCAATGACTTCTATGTTGATAATGTGCCATGTAAATGTTGTTGGAATACTCATGAACTATTCTTATGAGATTATGCTATGTTTACTTGCAAATCCTACTTATGAACAAGATGTATGATAACCATGCAATCCACATGAACTTCCATGCTATTGGTATGTGTTGCCAATATGATTATGCAATAAACATGATATTAAGATTGTGCAAGTACTTCCATGTGATATGAAATCCTTTCCATGCAATACATTGTTGATAACCATGCTTAGTATGAGATCCCTTCTTATGATATTATAAATTATGGACTCTACTCTTATGATCAAGTCAGTCATGTGTGTAAGTTTTCTTCCATCAAGTCCTGGGGGTACTTGTACCTGAAAACTATAGCTGTGTGCCTAGATCCATGTCGTGTTTCCCAATATCCGAACTCAAGCTATGATTCCATAGACTTCAATCAGTCATGTGACTCAGGAAAACCTCATGATCTTAGTCAGTTGTCAGATATCAGTAACATTTTGCTAGTTAATAGAATTCAGTAAGATTAAGTCATGCACAGTCAGTTTTTTTTTCATGTCCAGTCCCTCCAAATGGGAGTAGAGGTTAGCACCGAGTGAACCCAAGGATGGGAACTCACCCGCCAGTTCAGGTTGTGATTCTTAGTAGTCATCCTTGTGTTCCAGAACTATATATCCAGTGTAGATTGAGACATCTTAACTCATCATATTAGGGTTGATGAGGTGGCTTAACCCATCAGTTTAGGGTTCTCACCGTTCTCATTGAGTACCCGCTAGATAAGGGTTACTTACAGGCTATCCTTACCCGTGGCACGGTATTGACACCCCTCCAGTTGGGGCAGAGATTGGACCCCAGCTTAGCCATAACGGCATACATGGGGCATGTCGGTTAAACACTACTTCCCACAGTTTTAGTATCAGTCTTAATAAAAGAACTTAAGGCTTTCTTCAGATTTCAGTATATACAGGACTGTCAGATACAGTCGTGCATGTTATCAGTTTCAGTATCAGTCTCAATAAAAGAACTCAGTGCGTTCTTCAGATTTTAATATATACAGGACTGTCAGATACAATCGTCCATGTTATCAGTTTCAGTATTAGTCATGACAGTCAGTAAACCATGTATTAGCATACAGGTTATGCTATCACGTATTCATAGTCCCAGTTTCTATATATGTGCGTTTGTACTCCCACGGTCATATTAGTCATTCAATGTTGTTCATGCATGAAACCCTTTATGTTCAACCTACCTTCCTCGTATACTCAGTACTCCAGTTGTACTGATGCATTTGTGCTATGGTGCTTTCTTTTCATGTTGCACCATAGGTTCCGAGACACGAGCTCCAGCCCAAAAGTAGCGGTAGCATTCCAGTCGCATAGACATAGTGAGTCGTCATTGATTCGAGGATAATATGATTTGATTCATTTATTTATTTCTTCAGTTTAGTTTTACGGAGTTAGTTGGAGACATGTTCCTTCAACTTTTTATTCAAATAGGTTAGAGGCTTTTAGATTTACGTTCAGATTTACGTTCAGATTGAGTTTTTTGGGGTATTTTCACCCACATAATTGTATTCAGTTGAAACTTATGGCCTTATAGTTCTATGTATTTCGCATTATTATATCACGATTTGCAGTATACAGGTACAGATATCAGTCATGGGTTAGCTTGTGGTCCCTCAGGGTCATGAACACCGTGTAGCATTCTGGTTCAGCCAATCAGGGTGTTACAATATATATACATATATATATGTGTGTGTATATATGTATATATATTGATGTCATGAGTATCTTAATGTTCTGATGATGCCTAGTGAATCCGGAGAATATGTTGATGTTATGATGATGCCTAATAAATTTGTAAAAGTTATGGTGTTATGTTGATGCTTGGTGAATCTGGAGGATATATTGATATTATGATGATGTCAGATGAATCTAAAGAATATGTTGATAATATGATGATGCCCGATAAATATGGAAGAGGTATTGGTGTTATGATTATGGCCAAAGAAATAGGAGAATATATTAATGTTATGATGATGCTCGGTGAATTCGGAGGATATGTTGATGATATGATGATGCCCAGTAAATTTGGATGAGGTATTGATGCTATGGTGATGCCCGGTAAACCCGGAGTATATATTGATGTTATGGTGATGTTATGTATGGTAAGCATGTATGAAAATATAGGTATAGGCATGGTTGTGCCATTGTATGATTAAGTCCTTGTGTGCATGTAGGATATGATGTTTTCCTTGGAAGTGTCTATAATTCTCTATCGTTAATCACTAGTTAAGTGATGTGGATCTTGTTAATACTAAATAGTGAATAGACATAGAAATTATCGACTTGTGAGTCAAGACTAATTGGTAAGTGTAATCATGTGTAGAATTGAGAAATCACGTAGTAAATATATTTGGCCTTAATAAATGGTTAGATTATGGGATTTTGCCTAGTGAAATAAGTTATGTGATAACTAATTGTGTATATAAAGTGGTTATATTACTTGATGGATAGTATGCCTATAAGACTAGTTGGTGAACCTCATTTAGTTAAATGTGGAAATTAGTAGCTATGCTTGTTAAATGGCCAGCTATGCTTGTTAAATGGCTAATGATAATAATAGACCTAGCACTGTTGATAATTTGTGATATTAACGCCTAGTAGGTGATGCCGAGGGTTGCTTAAGTGTTGACCTAGAGATTTATGGTGTTAACAAATGCGAGGTGTTGAATACTAGATAGATTAATATGTTTGAAAATATGTAACCTTTTCCTATATGATGACTAGTGCACTGATGGTAACTAGGAATGAACTTCAGGTTAAATGTTGATAGTGGTTTAGTTGTGCATCTTGACTAGATATGAAAGTTTGATATTTAATAAATGATAATTAGTTGCTATTTCATGAAGAAGGTCTATAAAGAATCAGTTAGGCTAATGGTTGGAGGCCTTATGATGATAAGCAAACTAGTAGCTTAATAATAAATAGTGTTAGTTGATATAGACTTGATTAAGTATATTAATAAGTTAGAGGTCTAAAGATATAAAACTATGGTTATGATTATATTGGTTCCATTGTGTCGAATTGCGATAATTGATGATGATTATGAGACTTGGAAAATAGCCATTAATGAAAATGTGGAAATCGTAGTAAATGTGAGTTGGTTGTGTATAGACATATTCTTGATGTGTTGATGAATTGATCTATTAGTGCACTCTCCGGTGGTATGGGATGCCGTGATGAGTTTTTTATTTTGTGTTCTTTTGGGTGTACTTCCCAGTGGTATGTGACGCCATAGTGATTTCTTTTGCTTTATGCTCTAACGATGATATGCATGTTAAACTTGGCATTTATGCGATTGTAATTGTATATATGTTGCTTTACTCTTTCAAATTGATGATTCATTGTGAATAACAGTTATGATACATTTTGATATGAGATATTGTATTATTGTCTAGTTGATTAGTTAATTTGTACATTGATGATGGAGATGATTCAGATTCGATTTTGTACCTTGACTTATAGTTATTGTCTTACTTTATATCATATGGGCATATGAATGTCATCTTCTCCTGATCTTTAGGAGCAATACAGATCTGGTTATATCCAGAATAACCATCCAAGAAGCAATACCATCCCTTTTCGGCTAATCTTTCAAGTATTTGGTCCATAAAGGGCATTGAGAAGTGGTCTTTCAAAGTCCATGAATTTAGTTTGTGGTAGTTCATGCAAACTCTCTACCCAGTCATAGGCTTGAGTGGAATCAACTCATTCCTTTCATTTGCAACCACAGTTATGCCCCTCCTTTTTCGATACACATTGAACTAGGCTAACACATTTGCTGTCAGAATTAGGGTAAACCACTCATGCATCCAACCACTTAATAATTTCCTTCTTAACCACCTCTTGCATTGATAGGTTAAAACAGCGCTGGTGCTCGATGGTTAGAATACAATCTTCCTCAACTTGTATTTTATGCGTGCAGATGCCAGGGGGAATGATAATAATATCTGCGATAGTCCATCCTATTTCTCTATTGTACCTCTGATGTACTGAAATAAGTGCTTCCACTTGCTATTTTCCTAAATCAACCACAATAATAATGGGTAGCATGTTTTCATTGCCCAAAAATATGTACCATAAATGCCAGGCAGTTCTTTCAATTCCAACACCGATGGATCTTTAATGGATGGCTTAGCCGGTGGTGTTAGTCGATTAGAAAGATCAAGGTCTAGCTTCTTAGGAGCATAAGAGTATGAACCCAATCCTGACAAATCACAAATAGTCTCTTCGCACTCCTCAATTCCTTCACGATCAAAATTCATCAAAACTATGGCAAAAGGCTCGACAATAAGTTGCTCCTCTATTGACACCTCCTGTTCATCCTCATAATACACATCAACAACTGATAACACTCATTTATTTATGTTGCTTCATTGATTGGCACACATCAAATCGCACCACTTCAATATTTATCTTGAATAAGAGCTCATTAGCTCTCAAATCAATAATACACTTTCGATTGCGAGGAAAGGTCAACCCAAGATTATGGGCACCTCGAAGTCCACCTTGCAATCTAGAATGACAAAATCTGCAGGGAATATGAAGCTAGCTACCTTTACCAATACATCATACAAAATACCAACAAGTCATTTTATTGACCTATCTGCTATCACGAGTCGTATGTTGGTAGGTGTGGGTTTCCCAAGCCCAACTTTCTATATATAGCCAGCGGCATCAGATTAATTCTCGCTCCTATGTCATATAATGCCTTAGCAAATTCCAGAGACCCAATCATACAAGGAATAGTGAATGCTCTTGGGTCTGGCTTCTTCTGCACCAAGGTCCTCGTAGAAATAGAGCTATAATGATGGATATTATCCTCCGGTTCATAGCTCAACGTTCTTTTCTTAGTCACAAGGTCCTTCATGAATTTAGCATACCTTGGCATTTGCTTGAGTGCCTCCACCAAAGGCACATTCATTGTCAATTATTTGAGTACTGCCATAAATTTGCTGAATTTTGCATCATTAATTTTTTTCTTCGATCATTAAGTAAAGGGAGGTGGTGGTCTTAGGAGAGTTTTCACCACTACCTCATTCTCCTTCTCTTTCCTTTTTTCTAGAGCATTATTAGAACTATCCAGCTTTTCAGACTCCATTGGACCACCTTTTTTCGGTTTATCATCAACTATATTTTTGACCATAGAAGGGCCAGGTAATATATTACCATTTCTAGTGGTAATCTCCATACATGAGCCATCATTCTGTAGATTCTAGATTGTATCACTAGGCAATGTTCCATTTTTCCACCAATTCAGCGCTGTGGAGAGTTGGCTCATTTGCTGTTCCAGCTGCTTGATTGAAGCGGAGTGTGAGTTTACTAACTAACTAATAGATGACTAATCAGTCTTCATGGTAGTAACTCCTGAGTTGGTAGCCTCCACTCTATTTAACAATTTAGCCATCATGTCCTTCATGGACATCTTTTCAAAACTTGTTGTAACAGCCTCACGAGTTCAAAGAGGGACATATAACCCGCTCCTATCATTATTGCTTCTCTAATTTCCCTACTCCCTATGTTTATAACCAGGCTTATCATAATAATTCTGACCTTGATTTCCTTGGCTATTGCCTTGGAAACCCCCCTCATTATTAACATAGTTTGCCTCTTCTTCTGGATCAGCATCAACTCTATCTTGAGATCCCATAGCTTTCACCTTCTCAATCTTGTTTGATAGCAAGTGCTTGGTTAGTAAGTCCATCTGCGTTTTTAGGTGCACCATGTCTTGATCACGCTCCTCATCGCTCCTGCATTTTTCCATAGTCATACCCACAGAAACAGTGGAGCTTGCTGCCACAGAGTCTCTGGTATGCCATGCCCGACTCTGTTTGGTCATTCTCTCTAGCATTTCTGAAGCCTCTGGAAATGTAAGATCAACAAATAAACCACCAATAGCATTATCTACAATTGGTTATATTGAAGATTTAAGAACCCTGTACAAGTCTCTATCAAGTGTATATCCATCATATTATGGTTCACACATTGCATCAACTTCTTTTTTAATATCTCTTAGGTTTCATGCAAGGCTTCAGTTGGGAGCTATCAAAAGTTTCTTATCTCATCCCTTAACTGTACCCTTTTGGAATGTGGAAAGAACCTTCCTAGAAAAGCTTCTTTCAACTACCTCCAGTTGGTTATAGAATTAGGTGTTAGCTCATTAAGCCACAATATTGCCTTCCCAGACAGATACAACGGAAATAATCTCAAATGGATAACATTCTGACCCACTCCTATGTTATCAAATGATTTACAGATGGTGACAAAGTTCACCAGATGCAAATTCGGGTCATCCCCAGGAAGACCACCAAACAACCCCTACAAATTAAGGAGTTGAATCATAGTACTCATAATGTTGAATTTTTTCCCAAGTGCCAATGGTGGAGGAATAATTACACCCATTGCACTTGCTCCATCCATTCCATCATCATCATCATTGTGTTTATACTATGTCAGTTGGTAATCTTGCCTTCCTTGAAACAGACGGTTCATATTAGCATTACGTTGTACTGGTGCAGCTACTTGCTCTGCACACTTTGGGTTACCAGGGTTTACCAACTCCTCATCTCTTAAATCTTCATCCTCAGATTTGGATGCCGTACTTGTTGACCGACATTTTGTATATTCACTTGAGCTCTAGCTAAGGCTGCTAACTTGTCAGCCTCCTACTGGTCTGCCATTCTTCAAATTCACTGCGGTTCCGAATTAAATAGTAATAATGGTTCTCCGGAGCTTCTGGTTCTTGGCATACACTACAAAGATCCTGCAATAAACAAAAGCAACAAATAAACGTAAAACTAGGAAACTTGACTAAAAGTCAATTAGCTCACACAAACTTTAATTTACAACCGTATTCCCCGGCAACAGCACTATTTTTTATAATGCTCAAACTACACCTCTCTAATGAAAATATAAGCTATCCTTGTCAATATATATAACCCAACTAGGTTGGGGTCGAATCCCACATGGAATATGGTGTGAATCTAAGTTATATGCAAGTTAATCAACTGATAGTTAGTAGTTTCCAGTAAATTAGGGGTTATAAGAATTTAGCAAATAATTGTTGGTCACTTTAGTTTCAGTGTTTCTAATCAAGAGTTTATGGAAAACCAGAATTATATTCACTATGGGTTTTGGTACTTGACAGATGCTATTAGTGATTTAAGATTCTCACGATAGGTAGGAATAACAAATTGTCTTTATCGAAGTTATTCCTAAATTTCTTTTGACCTACTTAAGCATTTAATTACCTATTTCTCTCGGACTTAGGGAATTTATATTCACTGACCAGACTTCACCTCAGGTTAATTAACCTTGTTACAGTGTCAATTATTAAATGAAAGGTTTGTAGCTTCCAAGTCCCTATCAATAATTCACTTCCTACTATAGTTGATTTCTTATCTCAAGCAAATCAAAATAGGTGCTATCTATCGTTTGCAACCAATAAACAATAATTAAAACCTCAGAATTATCAAAGAGTCTTATTACCTTTAGAATATTGAACACTTAGCAACTTACCAAGACCTAACCCATAGATCCCATAACTTGGGTTAAAAGGATTTAGCCACTTATAATGTAAAAATCGATACAACAGGTTGAATTCATAATTTGAAAGATGAACTTACAGCAAGATAAATAGCAATGAGCGTTTCTCAGATTAGATTAACGTAGAAATCCCAAAATATTGATGATAATCTCTTCAAAGTTAATTGTTCTGTTCAAGCCAAGAAACTAGAGAGAAAATAACAAAATACGTGCATTCCACAAAATAGGTTCACAAGAATCGTAATAATCACTAGAAAACCCTAAACTATGCTTTAGATACTACAGCCAAATTATGGAAATAAAATCACAGAGTACAGTGTTTTTCTTGGATTAGGTGATGACATGTGTTATGCCTTATCAGGAGGCAAATGACTTATCACGAATGTTGACAGCTCCTATTCAATTTTAACAATTTCTGCTTAAGGATGACGGTGAATCCTGACGGCTTATCAAAACTGTGATGACATATCAGATAATGTCGTCACTTCTCCACCTCGGCTCCCATGTTCTGTCTAAGGCTGACGGCGACTCAGATGGCTTATCACACTTCTGACGGCCTATCACAAATGTCGTCAGGAATTCCAACTGAAGTCCAATCTCTATCTAAGGCTGACAATGAAACTGATAACCTATCAGAGTACTGACGACTTATCAGGAATGTCGTCAACCATACTTCTCTTCTATTTGCTTCAGATTTCAACTCTTTTACTTTCATCATTGTTGCTTGTCTTACATCTCGACTTCTACTGCAAAATCAAAGATAAAACAATCAAAAACGGCAAAAGTTTCTTAAGACTTTGCAATTATTCTCAGCTAAAAGCCTCAAATGTGTTAGCATCTGCTCACACATCAACAGGTTGGACCCTGATAGCATATTAGGGCATGTCGGTTATATCTAGCTCCCATAGTTTTGGTCTAGTTTCTAGTTCAGTATTAAGTCTCAGGTTTGCTTTACCATAGCATACAAATATCAGTCTTCCAGTTATTAGTATTTCAGTATTTCAGTTTACAAACTATATCAGATTCATGTTTTTATGCTTGGTCATGCATTCTCAATTTTTACAGTTTTCATGCATTTACACTCAGTAACCTCATGTTATTCATTCAATCAGTTATTATTCATGCACATGAAGGCATACATATTATCCTAAGCTCATTTAGCATGCTAGTACATTCAAAGTACTAATCACATACTTGTTTATTGTGCTATGATGTTTAATATCATAGGTTGGGACACTCAGGTTCCCGATCTACTTAGGTATTCCAGCATATCAACAACAGCAACAGTGGTGAGTCCTCATCTATTGAGGACATGGTTGTTATTTCAGTTCATTTTAGTATTTTATTTCAGTTAGACAATTGGAGTTAGTTGGGGCCTGTCCCATCAACTCTCATTCAAATAGTTTTAGTGGCTTTCAGACATTTTAAACAGTCAGCCAGTTGTTGGTCTTTTTAGTCAAATTTTCAATAATTTCACATATATTTCAAACTTTTGGGTTTTTAGTTGTATTACTTTCAGCTTTAAAACCTTAAGACATATTCAGTTATTCTGTACATGTGTATTTTGCTATTATTATTTAGTGCTCACAGCAGGTTCTAGTTCATGGGTTAGCTTGTGCTCTTTTGAGATCGTAAGCACTGTGTGGCGTCCAGGGTATATTTCTGGAGCGTTACAAACTTGGTATCTGAGCCTAAGGTTTTAAAATATCCTAGGGACTCTAAAAACAGTATTGAGTAGAGTCTTGTGCATGGGTGTGAAGCGCACCACACTTATGGACAAGAGGGTACAAGACATTTTAGGAGAAGTTTCCCTTCTTTCAGTGTTCAAATTGTACGAATGAACATGAGCTTAACTTAAACTCTATGTTTAATTTATTTCTTCCTTCAGTTTACAGAATATACCTCCCAAAAAGACTAACGGAAGAAGAATTGGAAACTATCCAGCACCTCCGCCCATTCACGAAGATCCCCTGAATGAGCATGTTTCGCATACCGAGTTTCAAGCCATATTTACTACTCTATCTTACTCTGTTGCAACTCAAAATGTCCAGCCAACTTTTATTCAGGCCAAACCAATGGTCAATATTGCCGCTGCTAGGATTCGAGACTTTACCCAAATAAATCCTCCTCTCTTTTCGGGATCCAAGTCTGAAGATGGTACACTGGAATTCCTCGACATGGTGAAAAAGGTAACTGACATTCTGGGTGTAACTTCTAGTGAGAGTGCTGAATTGGCTGCTTACCAGCTACAGGATGTAGCTAACACCTGGTTTAAGTAGTGGAAAGGGGACAGAGGTACAGATGTAGAGCCTATAAAATGGGAGGAGTTTGCTATAGCCTTCTTAGATAGATTTTTCCCGTTGGAGCTGAGGGAAGCTAAAGTTTTAGAGTTCATCAACTTGAAGAAAGGCAACAAGTGTGTGAAAGAGTATTCCCTCAAGTTTACTTAGCTAGCTAGGTATGCTCCTCATGTAGTAGCTGATAACAGGTCTAGGATGAGCAAGTTCGTGTCTCGCTATCTGATAGTGTGGTCAAAAAGTATAGGACCGCAATATTGATCAAGGAGATGAACTTGTCTAGATTCACTACTAAAGAAAGGCCAAATAGCGACGCAAAAAAAGCGATGATCTGTGTTGCTTTAAAAAGCGACGAGAAAAGAGACACTGTCCATCGTTTTTTTAGTTTAATATTAATTTTTATTTATTTTTTATTAAAATCGATGGCCAACATCTTAATATCCATCGCTTTTTTCGTGCATTATTGTGCTAACTAATTAAAAAATAATTTATAATTTTTTTTAATAAATGTAACGGATAGCGTCGTAATTTATTTAAAAATAATAATAATAATTTTTTGGAAAAGCGACGTAGCCCGTCGATTTTTAAATTTAATTTTTATTTTTATTTCATTTTATTAAAAGGGACGGGCAACGTTGCGATGATTTTTATTTTTAAAAATATTATTTTTAGAAAAGCGACGATGTCCATAGCAATTTGTAATTATTTTAAATTTTTCTTTATTTTTTACAAAAAGCGAAGGACAACGTCACTTTTAACTAAATAAAAATTAATTTTTTGAAAAGCGGCATTGTCCGTCATTTTTTAAATTAAATTTTTATTTTTATTAAAAGCGACAGACAACGTCGCTATAATTTTTATTCTTTTAAATATTAATTCTAGAAAGTAGCATTGTCCGTCACATTTTGTAATTATTTTTAATTTTTTTACTATTTATAAAAATCTACAGACAACATTGCTTTTGTTAAAACTAAATAAAAATTAATTTTTTTGAAAAGCGACGTTGTCCGTCTCCTTTTAAATTTTATTTTTATTTTTATTTATTTTTATTAAAAGCGACGAAAAATGTCGCTATAATTTTTAGTTTTTAAAATATTAATTCAAGAAAAGAGACGTTGTCCTTTGCAATTTTTAATTATTATTTTTTTATTTTTTTTTATAAAAAGCAATGTCTCTTTTGTTAAAACTAAATAAAAATTAATTTTTTGAAAAGCAACATTGTCCGTCTCTTTTTAAATTTAATTTTTATTTTTATTAAAATCGACGGACAACGTCGCTGTAATTTTTTATTTTTAAAATACTAATTATAGAAAGGCAACGTTATTCGTCATAATTTTTAATTATTTTTTCATTTTTTGATATGTTTTTACAAAAAGCGACGGACAGTACTGTTTTTTTTAAAAATGAATAAAGATTAGCTTTATGTAAACGATTGTCCGTCTATATTTGATATTTTTAATTTACTATTAAATAAATAATTTTTATCTTTTAAAAAATTAAATATATTCAATTATATATTGAATACATTGATATCATACGATCGATTGATCAAGAAAATAATATACCATTAAAGTTATAATATAATAATATAATCTAAATTAAACGATAATTTATCATTGTATATATGAAATATGTTGTATTACGAGGTAATATACATGTGTATACGATGTATGTAGTACATATTGTGAAGTTTATAGTCAATCAACTATATATATTGAATACATTGATATCATATGATCGATTGATCAAGGTAATAATATATAGTTGATGTTATAATATAATAATGTAAGATAAGTTAAACAATAATTCATCAGAGTAGAAATAAAATACATTGTATTACGAGGTAATATACTCGTGTATGTGATGTATATAGTACATATTACAAAATTGATAGTCAATCAAATATATATCTATCTATCTATCTATCTATATATATATATATATATATATATATATATATATATATATATATATATTTATGTATGTATATATATATGTGTGTATGTATGTATAAATATGTATCTCTCGTATAGTGATATACATAGTAGTTAATAGCTAGCTAACTAAATCTATATATTCAAAATTTTGAATAATACATTAACATCATATGATCAAGGTAATAATACACTATTAAAGTTATAATAATGAAGCTAATTAACCGATATCTCATCATATTAATATGTTCTATTAACGTAATCGAAATCTCAAATTCAATCTTTTTTTAATCCTATTTCTAATCCTAGTTTGACTCATCTCCTTAATTTTAATCTTAACCATTCATTATATTTGATCAACGGTCAATATTAAAATCAGTTTTCACTATTTTTTTCTTGAAATTATGAGTTGCATCGGTCAGTTCGGTTTGATTTTATATATTATCGGTTTGGTTTATTGGTTATAGATTTTTAAATATATTAAACCAATAATCTAATTAATAAGGTAATTTAATTGATTTTTGGTTTTTCAATTTTTAGTCATTAACAGTTTGATTTTTGGTTTAACCAATAAGAAAATATGCATAAAATAGAAATAATAGCAATTAATTAAATTATTTTCACAATTACGCACATTCACAATTTTGAAATGCAATATCTACCACTATTATTATCGTTAAAATAACAGTCAATTCCATTCAATTTTCCTTTGGTGTTTTATTTTTAGGCAAACTTTTACTCAATTGGTGTTAATTACAATCAAAATTAACCTCAATTTGGTCATAAATTAAATTTCAATTTTAAACTTTTTTTAATCATATTTTATCTAAATCGTTGATCGAAATGATCCAACGACTGAGATCCAAAGCATCCATTCTTTTTCTTTTAAACAAAACAAAACCCTAATACCTCATTTCTCAAAAAATCTTCCGTCGCCTCTCCACACTCTCTCTCTACAAACCCTCTCTTCTTTACCTTCTCTATAAAACAAAACCATTGTTGACCTCCATCGCCGCTCCGCCTCGCCTCCCTCCATCGCTGCTCCGCATCTCTCCGTTCATCCCCCAACAGCAGCTGCCCAGCGCCCCTACCGGCTCTCCTTCTCAAACAGCCACCGCCGCCGTTCTCTCTTTCACCGGTGAGCTCCTCTCTCGCCACCAATTGTTGCTGCAGCCAGCTCTACAATCAAGCCTATTCCAGCCCAATGCCATTCTGACAAGCACCATTTTCTAATCCTTTGTTTCTTCATTTTTAACATATTTTTTTATCTGAAATTGACAAAATTTGACTGAAGTTCTTGTTTGATTTCTTCTTATTTGGATTTTTTTACATCTTTAGATTGTTATGTATGAAAACCCCAAAATTTATGAGCTATGATCAACCCTAGACGCAGAAGGAGCTGAATAAGTAACTGAAAGTGAAAAAAATTAGTCTTTCTAGGCTTATTAAAACTAAAGTAAAGGAGAATAATATGAAGAATAGGCTCACATATATTACACTAGGTTGAGGGATCTTATACAATTATAGTGTTGCTCTAAATGGTAGAATTTGACTGACTTGGGATCAAAATTGGTATGAAGTACATATTCTTGGCACCTCTCCTCCACTACTACATTGTATGATTATAGATAGATGCAAAGACCACCTGGTTGTACTCACTGTCATGTATGGTTTTAATACATAGATCAGAGGAAGTATTTAGCAGGATCTTCAGTTACACCAGTAGAAATTAGAGACTTTACTGAGTGTGTGTAGAATATCGGAGTTACTAAACTGCCCTGGAAGGGATAATACTACACCTGAACTAATTAGAAACATTGAATGGACAGAATTTCTAGTAAGATTGACATAGCATTTGGCAACTTTTCATTTCTTAGTAATTTTCAATGACTTTGACTATTCAAGATTATCATAAGAATGTAAAAGTGTCATTTAAATTCTTCAATGTGTGATCTTACATCTTTCTTGACCATGGTGGATACTATATCAGTAGTTTGTTCCTTGTCAAAAATTGTCTCAGGAGTTTTTCATATTTTAGAGTCTAGTTTGTCAAGCTATCATATTTTATAGTCAAGTTTGTCAAGGTGTTATTTTTTCCTCGAAGTCCTATCTGTTGGAAGATTTTGTCATTATTTTTCTTTCTCTATTTTCCTTCTCATGGGTATGTAGATTTGCTACAGGCGGTACACAAGGTTTTATGGAATCTCAGAAAGGACTGTTGTAGATTTGGTTCATCATTCATTGACAAGTGAGCGTCTCCTGTTCTGCTTAGGCTCATGTTTGATTTCTTAGTTGTGCTTACTAATTGTTTGGACTATTCTTTTACATTGATCAAATTATAAGCTGTGGAAAGAAGAAATTGAGAAATGGCAAAATCCTATCCTTAATGATGATAAGCTGCCGAAATGGTTAGTTTGATAGAGATTTTGTAATTGTTTTGGAATAGCATTATACTTTTTTTGTGTGTGTTAGCTATCATTACGAGCATAAGCATTTTTGAGAATGGAAGGTTAGAAATGGCAAAATCCTATCCTTAATGATGATAAGCTGCCGAAATGGTTAGTTTGATAGAGATTTTGTAATTGTTTTGGAATAGCATTATACTTTTTTTGTGTGTGTTAGCTATCATTACGAGCATAAGCATTTTTGAGAATGGAAGGTTAGAATAAAATTAACACGTAATACTTTGCAATAAAATCCGTACAGCTTACCAACCCTGCATACATCTATTTAATAGGGCTCAATGGAAGGAAAAAAATAGGTGACACCAATTAGTTGGAAATTTTTTTTAGTCATGATAGTATATTTTCTTCAAATCCCAAGCTTGCTAGGACTTCTTTAGCCTTTAGAAAATATATGGGACTTCATCTAGTACTTACTACTTTTATTGTAATATTAGTTCAAGATGACTTTAAATAGAGAAACATGATTAGTGAGGATTCATATAGCCAAGACCAACTTGTTTGGAATTGAGACGTAGTTGTAGTTGTATTACTTTTTTACTAGTCTTTTCTTTCTTTCTTCTAGCTATAGTCAACTTGTGTAATTTTTGCTGCTATTTACATAGTTCACTTTTCACTGTTTTGCTTTGGACATTTTTAAGAGTTGTCTGAATATTGCTACTTTATACCCTCTGTTCACATAACAGTTGAAATATGTATGGTACGAATGCTGATATTACGACACTGAATTTTATAGGTACAAGTTTATGCTATTTAACGAGGTGTATTTTCTGTTGGGTGGTGGGATAGTATGGATTGGTATTCATCTTCTTTTCTTTTTTTCAATTCTACACTTACTATTGTCTTAAATTCTTAGAAGATTGCTGAGTTATAAGTTCTATATTGAATCTATCAATTTGCCACTTGAAATACCTATTGGATCTAAATGGACTATTGAGTGTGATTCCTAGACAACACAGTTGAGTAGAGGGAAATGTGTACTAGTCACTTGAGAAGTGGATTAGTGACTTTAAAATGGTTTAGTGTAGTTCTTGAAAGGTGAACTTATGTTTTGAAATTAGTAAAGTGTAATCACTTGAAATTGGTTTAGTGTTGACACATGAAATGAGAATTCATGACTTGAAAATGGTTGGGCTTAGTCACTTGAAATGCGAATTAGAGAGTTGAAAATGGTTAAGTGTAGTGTTTTGAAATGTGTACTAGTCACTTGAGAAGTGAATTAGCGACTTCAAATTTAGTGTAGTTCTTGAAAGGTGAACTTGTTTTGAAATTAGTAAAGTGTTATCATTTGAAAAATGTGAATTCATGACTTGAAATTGGTTTAGTGTTGATAGTTGAAATGTGAATTCATGACTTGAAAATGATTAAGTTTAGTCACTTGAAATGTGAATTAGAGAGTTGAAAATGGTTGAGTGTAGTGTTTTGAAATGTGTACTAATCACTTGAGAAGTGGATTAGCGACTTAAAAACGGATTAGTGTAGTTCTTGAAAGGTGAAATTGTGTTTTGAAATTAGTAAAGTGTAATCACTTGAAAATGTGACTTGAAAATGGTTAGGCTTAGTCACATGAAATGTGAATTAGAGTTGAAAATGATTAAGTGTAGTGTTTTGAAATGTGTACTAGTCACTTGAGAGGTGAATTAGCGACTTGAAAATATTTTAGTGTAGGTACTTGAAAGGCACTTGAGAAGTGGATTAGCGACTTAAAAATGGATTAGTGTAGTTCTTGAAAGGTGAAATTGTGTTTTGAAATTAGTAAAGTGTAATCACTTGAAAATGTGACTTGAAAATGGTTAGGCTTAGTCACATGAAATGTGAATTAGAGAGTTGAAAATGATTAAGTGTAGTGTTTTGAAATGTGTACTAGTCACTTGAGAGGTGAATTAGTGACTTGAAAATATTTTAGTGTAGGTACTTGAAAGGTGAACTTGTGTTTTGAAATTAGTTAAGTGTAATCACTTGAAAATGTGAATTCATGACATGAAATTGGTTTAGTGTTTATACTTGAAATGTGAATTCATGACTTGAAAATGATTAAGTTTAGTCACTTGAAATATGAATTAGAGAGTTGAAAATGGTTAAGTGTAGTGTTTTCAAATATGTACTAGTCACTTGAGAAGTGGATTAGCAACTTAATAATGGTTTAGTGTAGTTTTTGAAAGGTGAACTTGTGTTTTAAAATTAGTAAAGTATAATCATTTAAAAATGTTAATTCATAACATGAAATTGGTTTAGTGTTGACAGTTGAAATGTGACTTCATGACTTGAAAATGGTTAGGTTTATTCACTTGAAATGTGAATTAGAGAGTTGAAAATGGTCAAGTGTAGTATTTTGGAATCTGTACTAGTGACGTCAAAGTGATCAAGTGTAGTCACTTGAGAAGTGAATTAGCGACTTGAAAATGGTTTAGTGTAGTTACTTGAAAGGTGAACTTGTATTTTGAAATTAGTATAGTGTAATCACTTGAAAGTGTAAATTCATGACTTGAAATTGATTTAGTGTTGTCACTTGAAATGTGAATTCATGACTAAAAAATGGTTAAGTGTAGTGTTTTGAATTGTTTCCTAGTGACTTCAAAATGATCAAGTCACCTCTACCTTCACCTCCTCCTATAGAAGAAGATATTGATACAGATTTGATTGGTCTAGTTCCTGGAGATATGGACATGCTTGGTAGAGTGTTCATCGATCCTGATGGATCTTCATAAGTTTATTTTTCATTAAATAGGTTTATTATTTTCATTAATAAAATATTTAAGTTTACATACTTATTATGTTATTTACAGGTGGTATCCCACGTCAAAAGAAGTTAATGAGGCTGTAAGGGAAAGCGTTATGAAACTTTTTACATTTCCTTGGCACGAGTGGTGGGACATTCCAATAGTCTCTAAACAAGCCATGTTTCAAGAGTTTAAGGTATATTAGATTTAATTATTATTTTGTTAACTTTAATATATATATATATATATATATATACATATATATATATATATATATAGAGAGAGAGAGCCTTGTTCATTGATTTTCAGACAATGTGTTGTTGGTTGGCAAAGCACGATCAGACCACTTCTACAATTTTTGAGAGACATGCTGCTATGTCACATCAGATTACACATCTTAGACATGCCTTGACATAGGTCGTTGCTCCTAATTCAAGTAGCGAAGAGAAAACACAGAGTGATGAGGAGTTTGTTGGGGCTACTCCTTAGTGTTGTTGGACTTGACTTTTAGATAATTTTTAGATATTGTTGAACTTAGCTTTCTATTAGTGAAAAATCTTCAGGAGTGTAAGTATTTTGAATGTTGTTGAATTCATTGTTTAAGTGTTGTTATTTTAAATTGTTTTAATGATTTGTTGATGTAGTGTGTTGTATGATTATTGTAATAATGTGTTGCATGAGGATGTATATGTTGAATTGCATTTTTATTTGACAGGTGGGATGCAGAAAATGCAGATTTCTACATCAAAAAAATACAGAAAAGCGATGATGGTAGTCGCTTTTTATTTATTATGAAGAACAAAAAGCGACGACCAACGTCGCTTTTTATTCATTATGAAGAACAATAAGCGACGGCCAACGTCGCTTTTTATTCATTATGAAGAAAAAAAAGCGACGGCAAACGGCTCTTTTTATTCATTATGAAGAACAAAAATCGATGATCAATGTCGCTTTTTATTCATTATGAAGAACAAAAAGTAACGATCAACGTTGCTTTTTCAATCTTTATGAAGAACAAAAAGCAATGACCAGCGTCGCTTTTTTAAGAAAAAAATTACTTTTCTTAAATTACAATGGATAGTGTCAATTTTTCTTGAAAAAAAATTATTTCTTTTCAATAAAGTGACGACGTGCGTCGTTTTTTGTTCATCATGTCTTCTTACCTAAAGAACAAAAAACGGCGCACAACGTCCCTTTTTATAAGAATAACTAAAAATTTCAAAAAACGACGTTCGTCGTAATAAAAGCGACGCAGGCAGTCGTTTTTAAAAAACAATGCCTTTTTTTCAGACGAAAAAATTGATGGATTGCCGTTGCTTTTGACCAAAATCGTGATGCTAGCCGTCGCATTTTGGCATTTTTTTAGTAGTGATTAATGATCCATGCACAGTAGATTGAGGAGGAGAAGGCTAAGGAGAGATAGAGGGAGAACAAGAGAGTTAGGACTGGTAGTTTCAACTTTGCTTAGATGAGGTTAGAAGGTGGTAACCGTCCCTAATTTTGTTCGAAATTTTTAGCTCCAGCTCCATCTTCAACTAGTGCTCCTGTGCCAAAGTTTAGAAATGACAATCAGGATAGGGTGTTAGGCTTTAAGTCCCAAGGCAGTGTAAACAGTGGTCACACAAATCCTCTTTGCCAGAAATATGGTAGAAACCATCAGGGTGATTGTAGAGCTGACAATGGTGTATGCTTTAGGTATGGCAAGCCAGACCATCAGATCCGGGAGTGTCGGGTAGTTGCTCAAAAGAGAAGGGATTTGCGTCAGTGAGGCAAGTCCCATCTGTCATCTGCTCCAGCAGGTTGCCCAACTCAGCAGGGCGCCACCTCCAGTGCCACTAGCAGTCAGCGCTAGAACAGACTATATGCACTTTATTCCCAATAGGATCACAAAAGTTCTCCTGATATGGTTATGGGTACGTTGCAGGTCTTTTATTTACATGTATATGCTTTGTTAGACCTCGGAGCTTTACTTTCTTTTGTAACCCTCTGTATAACTGTTAATTTTTGTGTCAATCCCAAAACCTTAACCGAACCCTTCTCAGTGTCCACTCCAGTAGGTGTTTCTATTATAGCCAAGTAGGTATACAAGAACTATGTGGTTACAATATCCCAGAAATTTACTTCAGTAGATCTTGTAGAGTTAGAGATGATCGATTTTTTTATTATTCTTGGCATAAATTGGATCCATTCATGTTATAACTCAATCGATTGTAAAAATAGGGTCGTACAGTTTCAGTTTCCAAATGAACCAATCCTTGAATGGAGGGGTAGTACTTTAGCGCTTAGGGGTCTATCTTGTTTCATACCTTAGAGAGAGAAAATGATAGCCAAGGGGTGTATTTATCATCTTATTCAAGTCAAAGACTCTAATTCTGTGACTCCCAATCTTGAGTTAGTTTTAGTAGTGAAGGAATTTTCAAATGTGTTCCCTGAAGATCTTACTAGAGTTCCTCCCGAAAGGGAAATTTGACTTCGGAATAAACCTTCTTTCAGATACCTAGCCTATCTTTATTCCGCCATACAAAATGGCTCCAGCTGAACTCAAAGATTTGAAAGAACAGCTAAAAGATCTCCTAGATAAGGGATTCATTAGGCCAAGTGTTTCTCTATGGAGCGCTCCAGTCCTTTTCGTGAATAAGAAAGATGGTTCCCTTAGAATGTGTATCGATTACCGTCAGTTGAAAAAAGTCACCATCAAGAATAAATATCCACTCCTCAAAATTGATGACTTGTTCGACCAACTTCAGGGTGCCAGTTACTTTTCTAAGATAGACCTCAGATCCGGCTATCATCAGCTCAGAGTCAAAGAATGTGACATTCTGAAAATAGCTTTTAGAACTCGGTATGATTACTTTGAGTTTCTAGTTATGTCCTTCGGTCTCACCAATATCCCAGAAGCCTTTATGGACTTGATGAACCGAGTGTTCCAGTTATATTTGGACATGTTCATCATAGCCATCATTGATGATATTCTTGTCTACTCCCATAACAAAAATGATCATGAAGACCACCTCAAAATTGTATTGTAGACTCTTAGAGCTCATTAGTTGGTCGCCAAGTTCAGTAAGTATGAGTTTTGGCTATGATTAGTAGCTTTCCTTGGATATATTATTTCCGATGATGGCATTAGAGTTTACCCTCAAAAGACCAATGCTGTAAGAAACTAGCCCAGACCCATCTTTCCGTCAGATATTAGGAGTTTCTTGGGTTTGGCTTGATATTACCGATGGTTTGTTGAATGATTTTTGTCTATTGCATCTCCCATGTCTAGATTGATTCAGAAAAAAGTCAAGTTTCAATGGTCAGATTCTTATGAGAAAATTTTTTAAGACTTAAAGACTTGACTCACCTCAGCACCAATGTTGGCCTTGCCTGATGGTTCAGAGGGTTTTGTTGTTTACTGTGATGTTTCTATAGTTGGTTTGGGGTGCGTTTTGATGTAGAAAGGTAAGTCTATAGCCTATGCCTCTAGACAGCTTAAACCCCATGAAAAGAATTACCCCACCTATGATTTTGAACTCGCAGCTGTTGTGTTTGCTTTAAAGATTTGGAGGCACTATTTGTATGGGGTGAATGTTGATATGTTCACAGACCACAAAAGCTTGTAGTATGTTGTAACGCTTTGATTTTTCTGAACCAGAATACTACACGGTGCTTATGACCCCGAAGGATCACAAGCTAACCCATGATTGATATCTGTACCTATACACTGCATATATAATGTAATAATGCGAAAAACATGAACATGTAGGCCATAAGGTTCAACTGAATAAATAATCTATCAAAACATAACATCTATATGGTTGAAAGCTACCCAAAACAATTGAAAACTGAATCAAATCTGAACATAAGTCTGAATACTGAATCTGAAAGTCTCTAAGTACTGTTTGAATAAGGAGTTGAAGGAACATGTCTCCAACTAACTCCATAAACTGATAACGGACTAAAATAATAATGAATAAATCAAATCATATTGTCCTCGAATGAAGAGGACTCACTGAATCTCTATGACTGGAAATGCTACTGCTACTGTTGATCTAGAGCTCGTGTCTTTGCACCTATGGTGTAATATAAAAAGAAAGCACCATAGCGCAAATGCGTCAGTACGAGGGAATGTACTGAGTATACGAGTGAGGTAGGCTATATATAAACAGGGTTTACATGCATGAACAATGCTAACTGTCTAACTGACATGAACGTAAGAGTACAAACATGCATACATAGTAACTGAAATTGTGGGAGCATGATAGCTAGTCCTGTATGCTAATACATAGTTTACTGATGGCTAACATGACTGATACTGAAATTTTGATAACATGGGCGACTGTATCTGGCAATCCTGAATCTAATGGAACTTTCTGAGTTTCGTACTGTAACTGAGTCTGACTGTACCTGACAGTCCTGATAAACTGAAATCTGAAAACCTATTTGAGTCTTTTACTAAGACTGATTTTGAAACTATGGGGGGTAGTTGTTTAACCGATATGCCCCAATAACGCATATAACTAAGTTGGGTTTCAATCTCTATCCCGACTGGAGGGGTGTCAATACCGTGCCACTGGTAAGGATAGTTGTGGGTGACCCTTAGCTGGCAGGTATTCGAAAGGAGAACGGTGGGAACCCTAAACCGACAGGTTAAGCCACCTCATCAACCCTAATCTGACAGGCTAAGATGTCTTAACCTACGCTGGCTACGTAGTTTTGGAACACAAGGATGACTGCTAAGAATCACACCTTAAAATAGTAGGTGAGTCCCTATCCCTGGGTTCACTTGGTGCTAACTTCTACTCCCATCTGAAGAGACTAAACATGATTCAAATGACTGTACATGGACAGATTAACTAACTTTCGTTGACTGACGGGGTAGTATTATTATCTGAGAGTTAACTGAGATCATGAGATTTCTGAGGTTTCCTGAGTCACATAACTGACTGAGTTCTATAGATTATAGCTTGACTGAGATTATCGTGACAACATGACATGGCTCTAGGCACACAGCTATGTTTTTCGGGTACGAATACCCCCAGGACTCGATAGAAGAAAACTAACACACATGACATGACTTGATCACAAGATTTGAGTCCATAATTCAGAATATCATAAGTAGGGGATATCATATTTCATATAGTTATTCAACATCTTAAACATTATAGGGAATGCATGGATATATTTCGTGTACATATTGTATATCTCTATTATTATCTTACATGTTTCATACCACCACAATAGCAACACATGAAAAGCATGGGATTCATATTGAATTATATAGCTAACATGGACTTGTTATTTAGACATCATAGAACCATACAAACATGAATTTCTAGCATCCTAAGCATTTTATCAAACACCTTGCATGCATTCTTTAAGGCATATGTGAGTTTCATACTGGCACCATATTAAACCACCTAAAATTCATGGTTTTCAATTAACAAACATATATATTCCATGAAAACACCTTTAGACATCATATTGAAACTTAAACAACAATCGTCAATATGTACATACTCATATCACCACAAAAAGTTTATAAAATAATATTTAAAACATGGTTCTTGAGCTCTATGAACGGATTGGATCCATAAATGAACACTACGCATACCTTAGGAAGGAAACCTTGATGATTTGCTAGAGAGTTCTTTGATTGGGAAACTTAATTCTCAATTATCTTAGAAAAAGGCTTGAATCTTGCTTTTGAGAGATGAGTTTGATGGAAACCCTAATCTTGTGGTTGAGAGCGTAAGAGAGGGTTTTTGAGATCCTTAATTGGAGAAAAATGGGAAAAATTACGCCTCTTTAGGGTTATAAGTCATGGAAGGTGAAGGAAATAGCCGAAATACCCTTATGAAATAAATTTTCAGTTGCTAAAAATCATAGCTGACGACATTTGTGACAAGGCGTCAAAAAATGTGACAAGCCATCAAAAATGTCGTCACACATGAGCTGGAATTGATGGTTTCTGCCTAAGCCTGACGACATTTATGACAAGGCGTTAAAAATGTGACAGGCCATCAAAAATGTCGTCACATAGAAGTTGGATTCTGCCTAAGGCTGACGACATTTTTGACAAGTCATCACAAATGTGGTAAGCTGTCACGAATGTCGTCACTTAGGAGCTGGTTTCTGCCAAAGGCTGATGACCTTCGTGATAGGGCGTCACAAATGTGGTAAGCTACAATGAATGTCGTTATTTAGGAGCTGGTTTCTGCCTAAGGCTGACGACCTTTGTGATAGGGCATCACAAATGTGGTAAGCTGGTTTCTGCCTAAGGCTGACGACCTTCGTGATAGGGCATCACAAATGTGGTAAGCTACCACGAATGTCGTCACTTAGGAAATGGTTTCTACCTAAGGCTGACGACCTTCGTGATAGGACATCACAAATATGGTAAGCTACCACGAATGTCATCACACTATTTCCAGCCTGACATGCTGAAGTAAAATAGGAATAACTCTTTGATCCGATATTGGATTTAGGCAAAGTTGGTATTGTTGGAAAGATAATTCAATTATATATTTGTTGATAGGTCATGAGCTCAAAAATTCCAAGTATAATGAGATATATGCTCGTTTGAAGTTGACTATACCAATATCCTTCGCAAGAGTTCAATCGGTAAGGAATGTTTTGATTCGTCTGATAGCGGGGAGTTATTTGAAGCCTTAATATACATCTAACCTACTCATAGAACTATAAAAGAAATATGGTATACTATGCATGAGCTTGGTACATGGCTCTAATATTGGTTTGGATTTTTCAGGGTATTACATATGTGTTTTTGCAGAAGTATTTAAATCTGTATCAGAGAAGATGGTTAGAATTGTTGTAAGATTATGACATAAGTGTTCTGTATCATCCGGGCAAGGCTAATGTAGTGGCAGATGCCCTTAGTTGGTTGTCTATGGGTATTATTGCTCACATTAAGGATGATAGGAAGAAGTTAGTTCAGGAAGTTCACCAGCTCTCCAGATTAGGTGTTCGTTTGGTAGACTCAGCTGAGGGTAGTGCATGGGTTCAAAATAGTTCAGAATCTTCTTTGGTTACCGAAGTGAAAGAAAAGCAAGATAGGGATCTCAGTCTTGTTAAATTGAAGGAGTCAGTCAGAGATTAAAAAGTAAAGGTTTTCTCCCAAGAGGGAGATGGTGTGTTGCATTGCCAGGGAAGACTATGTGTGCCATGTGTAGATGATTTGAGACGACGATTTCTTGCAGAAGTGCATGGTGTGTGTTACTCCATTCATCCAGGGGCCACGAAGATGTATCCCGATTTGCGAGACATCTATTAATGGGGTGGTAAGAACAAGGATATTATATAGTTTGTTGCTAAGTGCTCTAATTGTCAGCAAGTTAAGGTTGAACACCAAAATCCTAGTAGCAATATGCAGGAGTTCAGCATCCCCACTTGGAAGTGGGAAGTGGTGAACATGAATTTTGTGATAGGATTACCTCATATGATCGTCAACATAATTTGATATAGGTTATTGTTAATAGGATGGCCAAATTAGCACACTTCTTGCCAGTCCGTACTTCTTATTCAACTGAGGACTATGCGAAGCTCTATCTTAGAAAGTTGGTTAGGTTGCATGGAGTCTCGTTGTCCATCATTTCAAATAGAGGTACCCAATTTACCTTTCACTTTTGGAAAACATTCTAGAAGGATCTTGGTATCTTAGTTCATCTCGATACAGCCTTTCACCCTCAGACAGTCAAGTAGAGAGGACCATTCAGATCCGGGAGGAGATGTTAAGAGCTTGTGTTATTAATTTTAATGGTAGTTAGGATGATCATTTTTCTTTGATTGAGTTCGTGTATAATAACAGCTATCATTCCAGTATTCAGATGGCTCTATTTGAGGCTCTATATGGGAGGAGATATGGATCTCTAATTGGTTGGTTTGAGGTAGGTGAGACCACTTTGGTAGGGCCTGATTCTGTGTTTGATACATTGGAGAAAGTTCAATTGATCAGGGAGAGGCTTAAGATAGCCCAAAGCCGACAGAAACCTTATGCTGATGTGAGTAGAAGGGATCTTGGGTTTGAGATTGGAGATTTTGTATATCTAAAGATCTCTCCTATGAAGGGAGTTAAGAGGTTTGGTAAGAAAGGGAAGCTCAGTCCCCGACATATTGGACTTACAGAATCTTAAGCCGCTTTGGGAAGGTAGCTTATGAACTCAAGTTGCCTAAAGATTTGGCCTCTGTGTACCTAATATTCCATATATTTTTGTTGAAGAAGTGTATTGGTGACTCAGCTGTACTTGTCCCTTTAGAAAGCATAGATGTTTAGAACAACCTTTCTTAAGAAAAAATTCCAGTCGAGATCTTAGATCACCAGTTTTGTAGACAAAGGAACAAAGAAGTTCCCTTGGTCAAAGTTGTTTGGTATAACCAATCCGTTGAGGGAGCCACTTGGAAAGAAGAAGCAGATATGCGCACCAAGTACCTTCATCTTTTCTCCTCAAACTCAGACTCAGCTAAAGATAACAATTTTCCCTTGAGTTTTTCTTTTCCATACTCAGTTCCAGCTGCATATCATTCTCATATCATTCATGCATTCAGAAAACCAGTTTAGTCATGTGTTATGTTTGAGACTTGGTCATGTAATCATGTTTTCAGCATGTAACCTCAATTTCTTAGAGTTCTCAGCTTAACCAATTTCATTCGAGGACGAATGTTCCCAAGGGGAGATATTGTAATACCTCGAGAACCCAAACAAATATTAGAACCTTGCTAAAAGATCATGAGAAATAAATTATAGTGCTTTGGTAGTTTTTTGAGCGAGTTTCATGTATATTAAGGCCTCAAATAACTCCTAGCTATTAGACGAATCAAAATATCCCTTACCGATTGAGTTCTTTAGAAGGATGTTGCTATAGTCAACTTCAAACGAGCATATCTTTCATTTTCCAAAGAATTTTTAGTCTCATGACCTACAAATAGTTATATAATTGAATTATATTTCCAATGATACCAATTTTGCCTTAATCCAATATCGGGGTAAAAAGTTATGCTGGTTTTACCAGAGAGCTATCCGACTACCGAGGTCGACGGCCAGGTTGATGGACCGTCAAGCCAGAGATGGACTGTCAAGATAGGCTGTCAACTTCAGGCAGTAAGCTCATTTTCTAGCCATAAACTAATGTTTTGAGTGACGATCAGTCACCAGAGTGACGGTTCATCACCCAGACCATCAACCGGACCCATTTAGTGATGTAATAACGATTTTAATTAGATTTTTGTGTCTTTTTCCACCCTCATTCCATCAGCATAAATAAAATAACTCCTTATTCATCTTAAACATCAAATTAGGGTTTCTATCAAGATCATTCCCCAATAACAAGATTCAAGCACTTTCTTCAAGAAAACTCAAGAATCCAAGTGTCACCATTCAAAAACCTTTAAGAAAAGTTATTCTCCTTTAAGATTTAAGCTTTTGAGGTATGTTAGATGTTCATCTATGAGTTCTTTTCACCATGGAGTCCAAGAACCCAATTTCAAGTTTAATAGTATGATTGTTACATATTTTTATGAATTATGTCTATGAACTTTCATGAATTTCGAATTTTATATCATGTTTACACAAAATTATTATTGTTATTAAACCCTACATATTTGAATTGTGTTGTTCATTAATTAAAGCCTTAATTGGTGATTTAGTATCAAAATCATGCTACTACTACATGTTTAAAACTATTACCATACTTACCCATGCATTGCAAGAGTTTGATGAAATACCTCAAAGAATGAGTTTTGATTATTGACTACATATCATGTCCTCAAAGTTTTAGTATGATCTTGCTGTTATTGCTATCGAGTCCTAGGGGTTTGAATACCCAAAATTTAGCTATTTACATACTTTTAGTATCCTCAGAATGATTTTAGTTAAACCATGAGCATTGTTGATTTCTCAGTTATTAATATCATAATGAGCACTATCAGAACTCATAATCAGTTAAACTTAGTTCAGTATAATAATCAGTGTCATTTAATTGGGAGTAACACTTAGCACCGAGTGAGCGTAGAGATGGTGTCTCACCTGTCAGTTAGATATGAGGCACTAGTAGTGATCCCTAGGTTCCAGACCTATGGCACCACCATAGATTTTGAGGGGTCCCCCGTCAGTTAGGCATGACAACCTCATCCTTTAGGTCTTCAGATTCGTGGATCCATACAGCTAGTATTAGTACCCGTGGCATGGTGCTGACACCTTTCCAACTGGGTTACAGGTTGGACCCTGATATATTAAGGCATGTTAGTTATAGCTAGCTCCCATAGTTTTAGTCCAGTATCTAGTTCAGTATTTAGTCTCAGGTTTGCTTGACCATAGCATTTGGATGTCAGTCTTCTAGTTATCAGTGTTTCAGTTTACAAACTATTTCAGATTCATATTTTTATACTTGGTTATGCATTCTCATTTTTTTACAATTTTTATGCATTTATACTTAGTTACCTTATGCTATTTATTCAGTCAATTATTATTCATGCACATGAACCCATGCATATTAGCCTAACCCCATCTAGCATGCAAGTACATTCAAAGTATTGATCATATACTCATTTCTTGTGCTATGATGTTTAATATCATAGGTTTGGACGCTCAATTTCCCGATCATACTTCGATATTCCAGTGTATCAGTAGCAACAACAGTGGTAAGTCCTTATCTATCGAGGACATGTTTATTATTTCTGTTCATTTCAGTATTTTATTTCAGTTAGATAGTTGGAGTTAGTTGGGCCTATCCCATTAACTCTCTTTCAGACAGTTTTAGAGGCTTTCAAACATTTTAGATAGTTAGTCAGTTGTTTGTCTTTTCAGTCAAATTTTCAATAATTTTGCATATGTTTTAGACTTTTGGGTTTTCAGTTGTATTACTTTCAGATTTAAAACCTTAAGGCGTATTCAGTTATTTTGCAAATGTGTATTTTGCAATTGTTATTCAGTGCTCACAGCAAGTATCAGTTCATGGGTTAGCTTGCTTTTTGGGACCGTGAGCACCAAGTGGCATCTATGGTGTATTTTTGGGGCGTTACAAAGATCTTTGAGCCTAGAGTGACGTTTTGACGATTTCAAATTTGTCTTCTCGCAAGCGAGTCCCATATGGATTTCTAGATTGATTTTTGACTTGAAGAATTAATATGGAATATGGGTATTGTAATTATCTTGTTAACGTATAGATTATTATTTTGATAGTTGTCATTATGTAGAGGCTTCTCAAAAGGAAAAATCTTTTATTTAGTGGACTTTCTTAATCTTTATTGGCGTCCAAGTAGGTTAGACTTAATTTCCTCATATGTTGAGATTTATTATAGTGTTAGTATAGGAATATGCTAGATTTCGGTTGAGATTTTTGATTTGGTTACATGTTTAGTGAATCTTGAATTATTTAGTCGATTAGATAGTCGTTTTAGGTAGAATTGACCCATTCCTCTTCTCTTTGAGGTAAATTATTGTCTTAGAACTAGCTTGGACCTATTTAACACCTTATAATTTAACTTTGAAGTCATATTTTGTATTTGAGGAGAGAATTTCCTTAGAATGGATTTTCAAGGTTAGTAGCGAGCCTGGACTACTGTCATAGGTCATATATCCTAGTTAAATTCTTATACACCTAGGAGTCCTTCTTTATATTTTATATAATTTTGAATATTAGGATGATTTAGGTATCTTTCTATCCCTTGGTTATCCTTGTTATCTAGCATTTATTTTAAAGTTTTGATTTGAGTCTGGTATTTAGTGTTCTCATATGCTATTAAAGTTTTAGTTTGAGTTCAACACTTACTATTCACTTATGATGCTAAAGTTCTGGTTCAAGTTCGGCGAATATGTTATGCAGGCATTCTAAGATATGATTTTTATTGTCGCTTACTTTATATTTACTACTGTCAAGTAACTTTTCCATGATTGTACCCACTGGGCTTATGGGGACTCATTTGGGTTATCTCTTCTTTATGCCTTCTAGGCTTATTGGGGTCCAACTAGGTTGTACTTGGATTGTATTTTTCTTGGATTGTTTATCTTGTTTACTTATCACTTTTTAGTCGAAGTATTATTTAAGGTTTTCCCTTTTATCCCTTACTTTAACTTACATTCTTGCATTTTATTATGCTTTTATTATAATTTAGCTCATCAGTCATTGATGTTTATTGAGTACCCATTGCTTTATTTCTCATACTACACTTCTATATCTTTTCTGATGCAGATATAGTACGAGTCATCGCCACTGACGTTCTATCTATCATTCTCTCAAGATTCAAAGATAGGGTGAGCTTTCAGAGCCAGAGTTGATTCTCCCTCCTTCTATTACTTTTGGACGGTCTTTAGTTATGAATACTATCTACATATTGAATACTATATAGTACTCTTATTTTTTTTTGGATTTAGTGGCTCTTTTACCGACCGTACTAGGACGTAGGATATTCTTTTGTTTTCTTTCTCTTTTTTTTGTTATATACTCAATTGCACTTATATTTGATCACCTATAATTCCACTGTGTACTTATTCTTTCTGGTATTTATTATATTTTACACCAATTATCCCATTACATATTGTTCTGAGCTACAGTTATTAATACCTACTTGTGGGTTAAAGTAGGTGCCATCATGACTCAAAAATTAGGTTGTGAAAAATAGATATTAGAGCCTAGGTTTATTGTTATTATTGGTCCTAGATAAAATTCCTAATAGAGTTTCACAGATCAGAATAATAATGTCTATAACTTATCTTCGGGAGGCTAGAGGCCATTCCTAGAAGAACCTCATTTTCTTCATTCATTTCATGTGTCACGTCTGTGTTGGTTTCTAAAGTTCTCACTATTTCACTTTTTTGTAGATAGTTAAGATGCAAGCTACGATGATGAGGATCTCGAGTCCGCAGCTAGGGTACCTATTATAGGTCACAACTGACCCAGGGTTCTAGGTCAAGCTAAAGCTATAGCCCCAGCTAGGGTCCAGGATAGGGATACTTCACCAGATCCTGTTATCGCTTATGATCTAGATGTTACACCACCCCAGCTATTGGTGGTCCAAGGGGGAAACCATGCCCTATCAAAGTTTATTTCCTCTTGAATGCTCATAGATGTCCTGGTTTAGTTATTGGGATTAGTTATTGGTGCAACATTTGATAGTGCTTAGTGTATGAATTAGAGTGGTATAGATGTAGAGGAACAACCTGCAGTTATAGCTTCCACAGTTGATATCCCTCCAGCACCGGTAGTTTCTTAACCAATAGCTACCCAGCCAGCTATGTCTATTGAAAAGTAGAAGATTTTGGGTAGATTTCTTATATTAACTCAACCTAGATTTACAAGGACTCCAGGCGAGGATTTTTAAGTTCTTGACTGCATGTAAGGGTAGGCTACATAATTTGAGCCTGGTTGAATGGGAAGGGTAGACTATACTACTTTTTAGTTGGACTTGGCAGCTAGACATTAGTGGAGAGGTTATATTAGTTCTAGGCTAGCTGGATCTCTCCTCATAACATGGACTCAGTCCTCTGAGGCTTTTTATAGAAGTATATACCTTGCAGTCTTTGGGAGCGCCTAAGAGATTAGTTTACCAAGTTGGAGCAGAGTTATATGACGGTTGTGGAGTATGAGGTGAGATTATATAAATTAGACAGACATGTTACGGTGATCTTACCTACTGAGTACGAGCGGATTTGATGTTTTGTTAGAGGGTGACTTCCTCTTTGCTTGTATACTAAGAGTTTAGTTATCACTGGTAAGTTCGTTGTTAAGGTTTCTAGTTATGCCCAAATTATGGAGGAGATGTATCACCAGGCCCATGGGGTACTAATAAGAGGCCACATAAGCGTGGTAGTTTTAGTTGGAGCCAAAGTGGCTCACAATATAGAGCCAGAGTTCCTCAAGGTATGTACCCTTTTGTTAGTCTTATCAGCACCAGGGTCAGTCTAGCAGTCCTATTCAGGTATTATTTCAGATCATGAAGGAAGTCAATTTGGTTATAATTTCTATAGTGGACAGTCTTTTAGAGGTTCACATTCTAGGTCTTCTAGTTGAGGTGGATATTTTTGGTCATTCAAATTTGTTGGATAGGGTGGAGCGCTTAGGACTTTCTGTTATTATAGGGTTGTTGTCTATATTTCTAGTGATTGTTCCTGATGTGGGATGATTCAGCCTACAACATAATGCATTTAGCTGATTAGATTGGTATTACTGCTAGTGAGGGGTAGTGCTCAAGGTCACATGGGTGGTCCCCAAGATCCTATAAGAGGTCCTTAGGTGAGTAGGATAGATTCTCAATTAAGTGTTCAATCTAGAGGTTAACATGGCTAGTTGTATATTGTACTTGGTAGGCTAGAGAAGTCTACAGATACTTAGGCCATTTGGGCTAAGTTTAGTGATCACTTTAAGATAAGGTTCTATTTCGATGGCAAGGGTAGAACAACTCTCCTAGTGTGGGTAAGACGTTGGACTCCATGATAGCTCACATGGTTTATGTCGGTTATAAGAATCTCCCACAAAGAAAGATAGAAGTGAAGATCTTAGAAACTAAGTGTAATGACTCACTAAGCTTATTAGATTATGCTTTATTATTCATGTTTTATGATACTCTAGCTTTCATTTTATTCATGACCAGGGTGAGTCCTCTTACACTTAGCATACATAATTTGAAAGTATATTCAGTTTTAGTTTTACTTATTACATTCGCCCCCATATACTTAGTATATTCCAGAAGTACTGACCACATATATGTTTGTGTAGCTACATTGTTTCATGATGTCAAAACCAGTTGTAGACAACAACATCATGATCAAACAACACTCTTCAGCCAGTAGGTGATGAGATCTCTTGATTCGAGGACTTGAGTTAACTCAATTTCTAGTATTATATTTTTATTCAATTGTATTGATTAGGAATGGCTGGTGTTCATATCATGTCTACCTATAGTCAGTATTAGTAGAGGTTTCGTAGATAGTCAGTCAAAGTTGAGGTATTTAGTTTTAGTTTCCTTTATATAACCAATATTGTAAGTTTTTGAATATTTTTGTACTGAACAAGTTCAGCTAATGACATCTCTTCCACTTATTGCTTCCTATTTTATGTATTTATTCAGTTGCTAATGATTAATACCAGTATCATGGGTTAATTTTGGATCACTTATGGTTTTAAGCACTATGTGACATCCAGGGGATAGTCTAAGGGAATTACAAATTGGGTATCTGAGCATAGAGGTTAAGTGTCCAAGGTTGTTGGTGAAGTCATGTCGAGTAGAGTCTTGCGGAGAGGTACGAATACTTCTATACTTTTCTTCGAGAGGTTAATAGGCATTTAAAACATATTTTCCTTCTTCATTCTCTAGATCATCCAGTAAAGTTTTTCTCTCAAAAACTTTTGTTGATTCATATGTTAATCCATGATTCTTCATGTATGACTTATTCTTGAGATACCATGAGTAGTAAATTCCAAATCCTCCCGAGATGATGCTCTCAGATTCACTATCAGTAACTTCAGAAATTGCACAAAGGGCTTGAGAAGAGCCCGCAGGTATGTTTAAAGTCCTTTAATTCAAAAGCTTATGTCCTCTTCCATATGAGTTGTGTGGTTAAGACAGAATATAATATGTAATTAGACTTCTCTTTAGCCCTTCATTATAGATAACACTGACGAGAGGATAGTGTATGTACCCAGATTTTGATTCATAAGTAGTAGAACATCCTTAGAGTTTAAAGTATGGATTTAGAAGTGGAGTGACAATAAAGTTAGAGATAGGGACTAGTTAAGAGTATAGTGAGGGATCAATGCATGCAATTATGTAATCATTGAGGTGATGCATTTTTAGCTGTTAACTAAATGGGTAGTGAATGTGGTGTAGATTTCATGGTGGAAAGTAGTGAAGGAGTTATTTGTTAATGTGACTTAGAGTATACTTAAAGTAGGAAAGAAGTTCTTGATTGTATTATATTTTTTTAGAAAAGTATAGGTTATTAATGAAAGTATTTGGTGGTTGAATATTTTAATTTAGGTTTGCCTTGTGGTTGTGAAAAAAAAAGAATTTAGTTTAAACTTATACAGCTATGAATATTATTTAGGTGTACGGATGGGTAAATAGTAGTAGTGTGCAGAAAGAGGATGTGATAATGGATTATAATAAGATAGACCATAAGATTATGGTCGATTACCGGTATTATGAGGTTCTAGTGGACTAGTGTACTTGATGTTTTATTTTATAGCTTCCAAGCGAGAATAGTATCTGAGGTTGTGTTGTTAATCATGTCTAGCACTAAACACTAAGCTTGAACAGTAGATGATCATCAAGATAGAAATAATGATTTCTTGGTTAGTGATACTAGTTATATGAAATTGATCTATTAGGCTTGAATAGTGTATGCAATAGTTTAAGTTCATTTACTCGCAATTAAGTATGATGTTGTAGGTATGATTAGAGGTGTACCTAAGGTTGTATGGGGTTGCATTATTTTCTAAGATTATTAAGTTTTGTCCGTGGTTAGTAGTACCCTTGAGTTACTAAGAGGGAAGAAGGATAATTATAAAGTATATGGTGTTCTTAATAGCTAAGTTAAGGAGTTATGGATAGATGATGTTGAGTCTTTTGGTTTGATTTTTATTCTTAAGGTTTAGGGAAAAATATAAGTTTAGAAATGTGAATTAGTAGGCTATGAGGGAAAAAAGGAGGCAAATTATGTGTTTAGTGAGGCTAGTATTTTTGTGGAGGAGAGTGTAAATCAATGACGATGATTATTGAAGCTAAAGAAAGTTAAAAATGGTATATATGAAAGGATTATGCAAGAATGATGCTATTATGTTCAAAATATAGTTTATCACGTGAGTTGAGCATTTATGTGCAGACCATTAGAATGAAGAAATTATGGCTCAGTCTTAAGAATATGAAATAGATCCATAAGCTTAGAAAATTGTCTTTAATCTAAAGGAGAGATGATAGGGTGATGACCCAAATCAAGAATTGAGAATTAGATTATGATGCATGTTAATAGGAGTTGATATGAGATAGTGCTCCATTCTTATTCTAGCGTATTTCCTTCCCTAGATTTTAGTCATTATGACCTTCTATATATGTCTTGCGTGATAGAGCTATGCCTGTGACCAATACTTATATACTTCATGCATATTCATGTTCCTTCTCAACTCCTAGTACAAGAAAAAACAGATTCACTCTATGATTCAAGTTATCCCCCATGTGTCTATGAGTTCCAATCTTATGTTATGTATATTTTGATAAGTATGAACCCATGTTTTAGAGTATACTCAGTTCTCAAACCTCATTGAACACCCTTAATGACTAGTGAAATTTGTATTATGGCATGTATGTCCTCAGTTTAGATCTCTTTAATGAATCCATGCCTTTGATACTCTATTCCTCAGGCCTCGGTTAAGTGACAAAGTTATGTATAGTATTATTTCATGCTTTAGGTCCTTATGTTCTAGCATTTCAGTGACCTCTCCTTATGAAAGATAGTGGTGATGGAAATGGATTAACAATGGTTTAGATGGGAGAGAGTAAATGTTCCTTATTAGGAAGCCTATTTTATCTAAGGATATATGTGTGGAGGAAGATTAAAGCAAAGCTTTGGTATATATCATAGTTAGTTGAAAATTCTAGGGGTGTCTTCTTTCTAATAGTGAAAGAAAGTTGTTATTGATAGAGGTATTAGAGAATATGGAAAAATTCCTAAGTAGGTTGGTTTCCTAGAAGTTTATATATGGTTATAATGATAGGCTTGAATGTCATGTTGGTATATAAGTGGATAAGTGCATTGTGTCCTAGTGAATTCCTAGTAAAAGGTTAAAGTTAGTTGTTGAAGTGGTAAGGAGTATTATTCTTGAGATGAGATCTCTTAAAACACATAGGATCTTGAATACGTGGTTTAGACTAGTATTTTGGTGTTATGTGTAGTACCTTACGACTTTGAGTTAGGCTTGAACATGGTGAGTGGTAGAAGGAGTTATCAATACTCATGTGAAGATTATAAGTGGTGTCAAATAAAAAGTGTAGTATTTAAGGGGAAAAGTATAGTTGAGGAGGTATTTGAGAAGTGTGGCTAAGCTTGAAAGTTAGCACTTGCATTGTCTAAGGCATAGTAATTCTATCCTAGCTTATATTTTATAAGTCTATTTGGTAAGGTAATTTATTCATATTCATACTAATTGTTAATTCAGTTGAGTCCTTACTCCAAGTTTAAATTAGTCACAACCATAACAAATTCCAAGATTTTGAGATCGATATCAAGTTAGTTATCCAACTGCAGAATTTAGCCTAACAGTACTAGTGAGTTCCCAATTTTTCAAACTAGTCAAAGTTTTATTTGGAAATTTAGTCATCATATCCATATTTAGCTCTTAGAAATCTATATTAGAGATGACAACTCTTTTCATATTCTTTCACCCAGGTCAGCCTTCATTCGAGATAAATGATCCAAAGGGAAAGATATTGTGACACCCCCAAAATCAAAGCCAATGTTAGAACCATGCTTTAAGTTCATTAAAGATCAAACTTCATGTTTCGGTAGTTTTATTAGTGATTTATACTGATATTAAGACCCCAAATAGATACTATTTTATAGAAAAGTCAAAACATCCCTTAACTATTAAATTCTTGTGAAGAATATAACTATTGTCATCTTAAAACAAGCATAGATTTTGTTATAATATGTAATTTTGGGTTCACGAACCAAAAAAGATAGATAATTGAATTATCTTTAGAATGATACCAATTTTTCGTTAATCCAATAGCGGGGTGAAAAGTTAGGGCCAACATACTAAAGTACTGCCAAAGGTGCTCAGACTACGACTCGTAATGTCTCATTATGGGTCATTAGGAGGGATTCATATTCTAGGTAGTAGAGGATGAAATAGGACTTCTAACCACGACTCAAGTCACGACTCGGCCAGGCCCTAAGAGTCGTGACCTAAGTCGTTGGGACTGCTTCTAGGCTACTTCCAGACGGTTTCTAAGAGTTTTTTGATCTTTCCCACTCTTTTAACCCAAAAACTACGTCGTTTAAGATATTTTAAGGCTAAATAAAAAGCCAAAACAACCCCAAATCTCTCTTTCTCAACACAACACACAGTTTACTCAAATAAACATCCAATTTTCTCTTCTCCAAAGCAACAAATTAGGGATTTTCATTTTCAAGTCTAAATCCCCAAAACTTCAACTCAAGAATCAAAAGTAATCAGGTATGTGGGGTTTGATAAAGGATAACATTTCATCCTTGTGCCCACAAATATTCTTGAAATCATACCAAATTTTTATATTCTTGAAATTATGACATTATCATGTGATTTATAGTTTACTTTGCACAAGAATTTACCTTTACTCATGTTTTTACTTTCATGATTGATATTATGAGATGATTTTCATTATTTTGACATGAAGTTTGATGAGTTGACAAAAGATTTTAATTTGAACATTGATTTTGATATTTTTGATATGAAATTTCTATGAAATAATGTATGATTTCAAGATTTAAGCATAAGTTTTTGAGTTACAAGAAGTTTAAGCTTATAAGTTCAATCAATTTACAAGTATTACAACCTGATTAAAGTTTAGTTTTGATCTTATGATCTTAAATAAAACTCGAAAGCCACAATTTTCCTCATGAGAATGATTTAAGTAAGAGAAACATAGTTGGTTTTCAGTTTACAAACACATATGCTATCTTAAGGTGTATTTCATAAGTATGAACATATAAGTATATATTTTGGGAGTAGTATTTAAAATCAAGAAGGAAACGTGGGTTTAGCGCATCCTATTTCTAGGAAACTACATGCCTCTATAGGTTTATGGGACCTGGCCAAAGAGTGTCTCTTAGCCCTATTTGATCTAAGTTTAGTGATCACTTTAAGATAACATTCAATTCTGATGCAAAGGGTAGAACATCTCTCCCCAACATGGGTAAGATGTTCGACACAATGATAGCTCACATGATTTATATCGGTTAAAGAATCTCCCATAAAGAAAGATAAATGTAAAGATTTTAAAAAACCAAGTGTAATGACTCACTAAGCTTATTAGATTATACTTTATTATTCATGTTTTATGATATTTCAGCTTTTAGTTTATTCATGACCATGGTGAGTCGTTTTACACTTGCCATGCATGATTTAAAGTATTCTTAGTTTCTGTTTTACTTAATGCATTAAACCCCAATACTCAGTACATTTCAAAATTATTGACCATTTATATGTCTATGTGGCTATATTTTTTTATAATATAGGTGCCATTTGTAGCCTATAACACCATTATCAAAAAACACACAACTTCTACTAGCAGTTGATGAGTTCTCTTGATTTGAGGACTCGAGTAAACTCTAGTTCCAGTATTATATTTTTATTCAGTCGTATTGATTCAGAATGGCTGGGGTCATGTCTCAGCTACCTATCGTTAATATTAGTAGAGGCTTCATACACAGTTATTCAAAGTTGATGTATTTAGTTTCAGTTTACTTTGTGTAACCAATGATGTAAGTTCTTGAATTGTTTTGTATTAAACAAGTTCAGCTAATGACATCTGTTCCACTTATTGCTTTCAATTTTATGTATTTATTTAGTTGCTCATGAATAATGCTAGTATCACGGATCAGCTTAGGATCACTTATGTTTCTAAGAACCATGTGACGTCTAGGTGGTAGTCTCAGGGCGTTATATTGATAAGGTTCGAGAAGAGGGGCAAGCTCATCCCCAGGTTTATTAGACCATTTGAGATACTTTAGAAGATTGGAGAGGTGTCTATTAGTTGGCTTTTCCCATATTTTTTAGTTTTGAATCCAGTTTTTCATGTATCAATGTTGTGGTGCTACATCCCCAATGAGCCACATGTTCTTTGGTAGGACTCGGTTTAGTTAGATAAGAGGTCGACCTTCATGGAGGAGCTAGTTTCTATGTTGGTCAGGGATGTCAGACAATTGTGCTCTATACAGATTCCAGTGGTTAAGGTTTAATGGAGACACATCCAATTGAGGAGGCTACCTAGGAGATCGAGAGCGATATGTGGGCCTAGTATCCCCACCTGTTCGAGCCTTCAGGTACACTTTGATCCTTTACTTTTGCAAACAAATGTCCTTTTTAGTAATGGATATTGTAATGACAATCTAGGTCATTTTCTACATTTCTACACTACATTGGCATTTAGAGATTTTTCATATATGTCCCAAGTCATTTATAGCGTACTAGAGCCGACAGTTTTATTATTGAGCAGTTTACTTGGTTTTTTAGAGCCAATTTTTTATTTTGAAGTTTTTTCTATTTAGAGTTAGGTATCCTTCCTAAATTGTAGAACAATATTGTAAGCCAATTCTGATAGTTTTTCTAGATCTGGAATGTCGATTTTTGGTTAGGGGAACTCTTAGTTTGTGTCCTAAGGCTTCCAAACTTGTTTTGGGTTATTGGGTGGATATTGGATAAAATAAACCTTGGGTGTAGGGCCCACATTTCACCAAAATAACCTCAAATATAAATTTAATGGCACTATTGAGTTTGTAATGTGGAATTTAGTAGGGTAGCATAATTTGTTTGCATATATGAGATTCAAAATAAATCCCAAGGATCCGATCAGAGTTTGACACGTGGCAAAAATTATTGGAGCAGCTCAGTTGGTGTAAGCCAAAAATAACATTTGTATTTGTGGGTCCTTGTCCACTTGTATGAACGCCAAGATTATCGGTCATCACATTTGCAAGCTTGCCTTTTCATGTGTGGATAGTCTTGTCGATACCAAAACAGACCTCCTCCTTTGTAATTGCGGCGAACTGGCCGTATTTGGTACTGGTAAGCCGAGTCTTGATCCGCGTTCATGAAGAAGGGATCCCTGGAAATATTTAATACTTGTAACTCAATTTTTCTTTGATTTTTCTAAGTCCATGCTTCATAAATAACCTTAGAAAGCTTAAAGAGAGAGGAGATTTATCATTGGGTACCGGGAGTATGCTGGAGACGTTGTTGTAGTCGTTTCTCTATCGATTATTACGTAAGTTCCCTTTAATTTCTTAGTTGATTCTCTAAATTAAATTCAAATCCCTAGTTCACTTTATGGATTGATTTATGGTTTGATTGTGCTCAAATTTTAGCCACTTTTTAGGGTAAAAGATCTGTGAGCTGATAGTGATGTTTTGACAGTTTCAAATTTGTGATCCTGCAAGTGAGATCCTCATGGGATTTTGGGCACAAATAATTTAATACGATATGGGTATTTTTATTCTTTTGTTAACACATTGATTATTATTTTGACAGTTGGCATTGTTCGGAGGCTTCTTGACGGGGAAATTCTTTGATTTAGTGGACTTTCTCGAGCTTCGTTGGCATCCAGGTAGGCTAGGCTTACTTTCCTTATATATTGAGCTTTCTTACGGTGTTAGTACAGAAATATGCTAGATTTGGGTTGGGGTTTATGGCTTGGTTACATGTTTAGTGAATCTTAGATTATTTAGCCGATTAGAGAGATATTTTAGATAGAATTGACTGATTCCTCTCCTCTTTGAGTTAAATTATTCTCTTAGGACTATCTTAGACCAAGTTAATACCTTATAATGCAACTTTGCAGCCTTAGTCTAGATTTGGGGTGAGATTTTTCTTAGAATGGATTTTCAAGGTTAGTAGCGGGCCTAGCCAGCTGTCTTGGTCATATATCCTAGTTAACTCCTTATAGACCCAGGAGGCCTTTTTCGTTATCTTTTACATAATTTTGAACCTTAGGATGATTAAGGCATCTTTCCATCCCTTGGCTAGGCTTGTTATCTAGTATTTATTTTAAAGTTATGGTTCGAGTCTGGTATTTAATATTCTCGTATGCTATTAAAGTTTTAGTTTGAGTTTGACATTTAATGTTCACTTATGATTCTAAAGTTTAGGTTCAATTCCAGCGATTATGGTATGTTGGGATTCGTAGGTATTATTTTTGGTTGTTGCTTACTTTATGTTTACTACTGTGAAGTAACTCTTCCTTGATTGTACCCATTGGCCTAATGGGGTCTCGATTGGGTTAATCCTTTCTTATTTTGTCCCTCTGGGCTTATTAGGGTCCAGCTAGGCTATAGTTAGATTGTATTTTTTTTGTATTATTTATCTTGTTTACTTGTCACTTTTCAGTCGAAGTATTATTTAAGGTTTTCCCTTTTACCCCTTACTTTTGCTTACATTCTCGCATCTTTTTATGTTTTTATTATGATTTTTTTCAGTTAGTCATTGATGTCTACTGAGTATCCATTTCTTTGGTACTCATACTACACTTTTTCATATTTTCTAATATAGATCTTAGTATGAGTCCGTGCCACTGGCGTTCTATCTAGTTTGCTCTCAAAATTCAATGACAGGGTGAGCTTTCAGAGCCAGATTTGTTTCTATCTCCTTCCATTACTTTTGGATAGTCTTTAGTTATCGAGTCTACCCATATATTGGATACTATATAGTACTCTTATTCTTTTGGATTTAGTGGATCTTGTACCGACCTTACTAGGTCGTGGAATATTCTTTTGCTCTTTTTCTCTCTCTCTTTTTTATATACTCCATTACACTTATATTTTTTCACCTATAATTTCATTGTATGTTTATTCTTTTGGTATTTATTATACTTTCCACCAATTAGCCCATTGCTTGTTGTTCTAAGCTATGATTTGCCTTACATACTAGTGGATTTAAGTAGGTGCCATCATGACTCAGATATCAGGTCATGACAGCAACCCCAAAAACTGAGAATGTACACAAACCTAGAATAAAGGACTTGAAAACATCAAGAGAAGTTCCATGGTAGGCCAAAAGATGTATCTCAACCTTGAATTTGAATCAACTGTTGGAATGACAATTGAGGTCTCAGAGTAGCTACTGGAAAATGCTCTACACTCAACAAAAATAAGAACATGTATTGTATCAGCACACAAGAAAATATCAGCGTATTTCGTAGGTTCATTTGACCAACCCAAGATGAGATAAGTGAACACATAACTATAACTGTGTAAAACAAGTCAATATATGTTCACTATTTAATAAACTCTATTCGGCCCACAACGCTTAACCTAATTTAAGAGCTCTATTAAGCAAGTAAATGTGAGTCAGACAAGAGTACAAGTCAACAATATAAGATTCAAACCATAACAAAGTCAACAATACAAAACTCAAACCATAACCAAGTCAACAATACATGACTCAAACCGTAACCAAGTCAACAATACATGTCCTTAATACTAATTCCACCTCAAAATCACAACATAAGTATAACAATAACAATATGCCCTTTTTCTTTATAACATTAACCCGGAGCTTTCAAGGATGCAATATGACCCAACAACCATTATTATGCCACCCAATTTACACAAGAAACCACCTTTAACAATTACTAAATATGTTCTACTTCAAGAACCAATATAATAATCAACATTTAAGATGGGTCACTTAAGGAACTAAGATAACAATAAAGTACATAATCCCTAGTTCACTCAAGGAACAGTCACACTCATTCATATCTTGTACATACATACAAAGGGTCTTATGTGTATGCCTACTAGTAATTGCCTGCAGGGGATGAGCTCTGTCCATGTACCAAACTTAGACATCAAGTACCTGTCAACCTTATTCCACCAAATCTTAAGAAGATGTCTAATTACCGGTACATCCCACAAATAATCACTACATATCACAACATCATAGAACAATGATAATAACCAACACTTGGAACAATCAACAAACTTTACATACAAGTTCATTAAATGTGATTACACTTAGAATATCAAACAACTTCTTTTACATTCCTTAAAAAAATGTGTTATACAAGCCATACTAATAAATAGTTATCATGCACACGTATAACAAATTGCATTAAATTACATTAACCATCTTCTACCTCAATCCAAGCTTGCACTACTTATTAAGCCTGAGCCTTACCTTTCTATGCATTTTTGCTGATTATGGTCTAAAATATGGACCCAACATATAATCAACAAAGTGACCTACCATGTCGAGGATTACAACCTAATCCTGAACTCCTAGGCCAAATTCATGATCATTTCACCTATTCTAGGGTTTTCCTATCATGAATTCACCTAAAATTTACCAATTACATGGTGACATTAGTGAACTAATGATATACAAGATTAAATTAATGATTAATAATTAAAATCCAAGGGTTTTACACAGGGAATTATTCCACTGTAGAAACATGCACTTTGCTATAGCAGTTGTTTCAACGCAAGAACTAAAAAATTTCTTAGTTTTGCCTTTTTTCAAAATATACTCTAAAACTACAATACTCCAAACTGACCTTTTTACATCAATCTTGATACGGGCGTTTTATTTACTGAAATTCTCTTCTGAAAAGTCTTATGATTCCTTATCATGTTAGATATCATAAAATCAAGCTAGACTTTACCATATTTATCCAATCCATTCAAAGATTTCCCTAGACCATACCACACTCAGATTTTATCCAAACCTAGCCTAGCCTAAAATTTCAAACTCTTAACCCAAGGAAAATCATACCCCAAATTTTTGTACGATGGACTTATCCATAGAAATGAAGAGAGTTGTTACAACACTGTACCTTTGGTGGAGAACCAATTTACCCAAGCATCTATCTAATCAACTTAATAGATTTTTAAAATGTAACAATCTGAATTTTTGATAAAATATGTGAAATATGTGTTTATGTATGATTTGACTATTTTACCCCCCCCCCCCCCCATAGTTGTTTGAGGTATTTGTAAGGTATGGGGATGATTGGCATGTTTTCTAATGCATTTTAGTGCCATTTATGTGATTTTGTGGTTTTTGGTAGCTTTGGTAGACTTATAGTTGATTTCAATTGATATATTTTGATTCTTTAGACAATGGTAGAGAAAACTACACCAGCATATCTGGAACATCGATTTTAGGTTGATAACATAGCTGGTGTGGTTTTATGGCTTTTAAATCTTATTTTGAAATCTCAGTTTAAAAAGTTGTGATTTTAGGGGTTAACTTTGTGAAAACAATGTTTATTTGAAAATCTAATATCTCCATTGAGTCTAGAGGATTGAAGTTGATAGGATAGCATAGTTCTCGAGATTCTAGATGAATCTTGAGGGGTTTGCGGAGACTTGCAATGCTCTGAGTCCCTAGTAGGTGCACCACTTAATTAGTGCACCCGTGATCGTGATGCTCCTATCACAATCATGATTAGGGCGTACAGACATATGTCATAATTGTGATACCTTTGACAAGCGAGGTACCATGATCATGACCTTAGTTCACGATTGCGATGCCTGGGTATATAAATACCTAGCTATCATTATTTTTCACTATTTTTTTTGACTTGGAGCTTAGGGTTTCATGATTTTGACCTATTTCTTCCACTTCTAAGCTTGGGTAAGCTCCATAACACCTATTTCGATTATTTTCTTCAATATTTATCATCTAATTCTTATTTTAAACTTGAATTAAAAATGGAATTTGGGGATTTTGGCCCACAAGGACTAAAAATTATAATTCTCAAATTTAAACCCTAGTTTCTATCCTTTTCACTTGGATAAGTTTCCAACCTCATAATTACCAGTTTTCCCTTAATTTTATCTTCAAAACAACTTCAATTCTTGATTTTTAAATGGATTACATGTAAAAAGAAGAACCTAGTAAAGCTTGAAAATTCTATTTGGACCTTGTTTTTAACTTGTTTTCACTTGGATTTTCAGATGTATACTCCTAAAATATGGGGAACATGTTTGTTAAACAATTTAAATTTTTTTCCTTCTTTTTCAAAAACTCATTTTGAGGGTCCGTTTTGACCCCAACATGAAAATAGGCAATATGGGTATCATTATCTTTCTTTTGATACGTAGATTCTATTTTTTGATGTTTTAGTTTATTCTAGGTCCATTCATAAGGAGTAATGGATTGAAGGGTTGTGGAGCGGCTTTCTGCTTTTTAGGTAGGCTATGGCTTAACTTCTTTTTGACTGGGTTGGGTAGTTAATTTTGATACCAAAGTATGTTAATGGTTTGGGAATTAATCATGAAAAATGACTATCTTATTGTGTTGTGTCCATGTGGGGACCTATATGTGATGTTATAAATTGGTTTTGGAATATTATATGCTATGAGTAACCATGTGAGGTCCTATGTGATATTGATAGACTTGTATACCTGATGACAATTATATCTTTTTTGATTAAAAAAAGTGTGTTATGGTACCAATTATGTGTTATGATGTATTCATACTTTATTGGCATATGAATCATATTGGATTTCATGGATGGTTGGAAATAATAAGTGGATATTTGGACCACGTGATGGCATATTTGTTGGTTGTGGAAATACTCATTGTGGTTGATTGTTGAAATAATCATTGTAGTTGGTTGTGATCATTACATCCTTATAATTATTCGTGAATCATTGGTAACACCTTATAAATACTGAGAAACACTTGTAACACCTTTTTCTGATAGAAAATATGGCATCTTATAAAACCCTCCCTAAGGGATGTACCAGGGAGGAGATATAGATATATGTGGATTGTATCCAAGTTGACGACCCTCCATGGGTCCTACATCTTATAGCTTTAGATCCGTAGGTGTATATAGACACTATTCTATGGTCTCGGAGGTTGTGTGATAGTCTCAAAGGTTGTGCAGCAACCTCATGCATTACATCATCATCAGCAACAACATTATCATCAGTATTCTCATTGTATTTACTTTATTATTCTTGTGATGTGATTGTATATTTTGTTTGACTTGTTACCTATCTATTATTCTATCTTCCATTACTTATGCTTGATATTCCCATATATTTTGTTCTTTTTTCCTTGCTTATATATGGTATAAATGTATACTCATATTTCTTTTTGGTATTTTGTTGTGTTATATATGGATATTATAGAGTTGTTAGTGCAAGTAGTGCAGGATGCCGTTGTGGGATATTTACTAATTATAGGTGATATGCCGTTAGTGTGTATTTTGTATGTTTTATTTTTCTACTTTGATCGATCAGCCTATGATACCTATTGAGTACAAGTGGAGCATACACACTCCAACTGTACCCTTTTGGTGTAGATTCAATTTTGGGTGTACCTGACAATATTTGATTTTGGGAATAATTTGGAGTTTTTCATGGTAGTGGTTGATTTTAGGCATCCAGAGTCTATTTCTATCTTTTCTTATAAGACTATGTCTTTATTGTATATCAGAGACAGAGTTATATCCTATTTTGGATGTCTTTTTTTTTGACTTTGAGTTGTACTAGTTATGTTCTTACTCTGTGCCACCAAGTTTTGGGATTTGGAATTATTGAGTATGTTTCTTTCCATATTTGTTATAATTTTATGGTTTGGCTTTGTTCTAGAAGCCTTGCCTTAGGGTCGTTTTTATCCTTTTCCCCATGCGTATTGGTTTTGATAATAGGCTTACTTGTCAAGGTTTGTCGCGACAAGTTCCATCATGAACCTTGGAGTTTAGGTCGTGAAAAATTGATATCTGAGCAACCAGGTTTATTAGCCCCAATATAATAAGAATAATATGTCTAATAGAGTTTCGCAGACCAGTATGTACACGTCCGTGCCTATCTTCAAGAGGCTATAGGATGTCTTTATGAAATTTCCCTCATTTTGTTCCTTATCATGTAAATTTCCTTCATACCTTATGTTCTAAGTCATATTTGACTCTTTTCTGCGCAGGTGGTGATGACTACATTTTGTGATGTTATAGATATGGAGCCTTCATTCAGAGAAAGGACCTAGTCTAGAGGGCAAGTTGTGAGTTATGGACAAACTCGAGGTAGTGGAAGGACACGTGGGTCTGCTGCATCTAGAAGTAATGCTAGGGGACTTTCCCCTGAGCCTCGTGTTGATCATGTTATAGGTGTGGGTCCTTGCGTGGTTCCACTGAGTTCTTCACCCCAGTATTAGAGGAGTTGTTGGTTCGCTTGTTGACCTATTTGGAGGGTACTCCTTTGAACATGCTTGGTGTTCCTCCAATCTCGAGTGTGCATCCTGCAGTTGCACTTGCTTCTACTATTGGTACTCCTCAAGCCCTGAGTACTATTTCTATTTTAGCACCGATATCTTAGAATAGTATTTCAAAATCAAGAGTTTAGCCTTCATCTGTATTACCTTTTTAGATGGACTCACCCCTCTAGATTCACCATGCCTCCTCTTGCTACGAGTATAGTTATGTCTTCTGAGGATTAGAAGAGTTTAAGAGATTTACTGATTTGGGTCCTCTTAGATTTAGTAATGTTGTGGGTGAGAAAGCCTACGAGTTATTGATTGATTATCGGGGAGAAGTTTTATAATTTGGGTTTTCTTGAGTCATATGGGGTTGCATATACTACTTATCAGTTGAGAGATATTGCTCGAGATTGGTGGAGATCAAGTTGCACATCTCTTGATTCTCTCGAGATGAATTCGGATCATTTTGTTGAGGCTTTTTTGGATAGATTTGTGCCTTACAATTTAAGGGATTGAATGAAGGATGAGTTTGATAGCCTGGAGCAAGGCTCCATAACTGTTGTAGAGTATGATTCATGCTTTCATGCCTTGTTTATATATTCTTATGCTAGCATTTCCACAGAGTCTAAGAAGATTCAAAAGTTCTTAAAGGGTTTGGATGTTTCTCTTCAATTATCTACGTCTCAGATGTTTGTATTTGGAGCGTCTTTTCAGAGTATAGTGGATCATGCTAAGTTGACTGGGGGTATTCTTCTAGCATCTCAAGGAGGCTCCAAGAAGGTGCACTATTTTGGTGTGTTCAGAGGTCAAGCTTCTCAAGAAAGAGATTTCAAAGGTTCTCATGGGTATTATGGGTATACCAGTTAGGCAGCTTTGTAGAGTTTGGGTAGTAGATCTTCTGGTACAGCAGTTCAGGGAGGTTCTTTAGTCCTAGTGGTGCCTTCTCCTATTTAGTCGGGCCATAGAGGTTGCTTTGTGTGATAAGATTGGCTATTTATCCAAGGACTGTCACTGATGTATTATTAGAGCACTCTCATTTCGGCTGTGAGAGGTAGGGGTTCCACCAAAAGTGCAAAAGGCAGGGGTAGTGGAGCCCGTGGTGGTAAACGTGGGGTGACTCAGCTAGTTGGTGGTCGTGGACAATGTTATGCTATACCCTCCAGGCAAGAGGCAAAGGCTTTAATGTTGTGATCATAGGTATCATCCCCGTTTGTTTCAACTCTGCATCTGTGTTATTTGATCCGGTATCAGCTTTCTCCGATATGTCTGCATATTATGCTAGGATTTTTGATCTGTTAGTGAGCATCTTGCGATGCCTATTCATATATTTACCCTGGTAGTAGATTCTTTAGTGGTGGATCGGGTGTATTGTCACGACCTGAACCATATCATCTTGATTCTCCTCAGAATTAGATCCAAAACCTATTTCTCATTCACCACAACACCCAGAGAAGACTTCACCACCTCTTGAACAATCACACAACCATCCTCAGAGTCCAAGAGAAAAATCCAAGATTAGCCAAACGGTGAATATCCTTCACCAACTCTCGCTTCTTCTCCATGAGAAAAGCTCCCTATAGATAACCTGCTAAGAGCGTCAACAACCACATTAGCTTTACCTGGATGATAATGGAGACTCATATCATAGTCCTTGAGCAACTCAAGCTATATCCTTTGCCTGAAATTCAACTCCTTCTGGGTGAACACGTGCTGCAAACTCTTATGGTATGAGAAGATATCAACATGAACCTCATACAGGTAATGGCGCCAAATCTTCAAAGCAAAGATTACCGCCAACAACTCCAAGTCATGAGCCGGCTAGTTCTTCTTATGCACCTTCAGCTGCCTAGAAGAATACGCCACAACCTTACCCCATTGCATTAACATATGACCTAATTCCACACGAGTCGCATCACAATAAACAACAAAGCCATCAGTACCCTCGGGTAGGGTCAAAATCAAAGCAGAAGTCAATTTATCCTTCAACTTCTCAAAACTACCCTCGCAAGTATCGAACAGTAGAAACTTTACCTTTTTCTGAGCCAACGTAGTCAATGGGACACCAATAGAATAAAAACTCTCCACAAAGCTCCTATAATATCTCGACAAGCCCAAGAAGCTCCAAATTTTGGTTCGAGTCGTGGGTCTAGGCCACTTCTTAATCATCGCAACTTTCTGTGGATCCACCATGATCCCCTCACTAGTAACATCATGATCCAGAAAATTAACATCATTAAATTAGAACTCATACTTCAATAACTTAGCATACAATAGCTGATATTTAAGGGTATACAACACTATACGGAGGTGATCAACATGATCCTCCTCACTCTTAGAATAAACCAGTACATCATCAATAAACAGAATGACGAATAAGTCCAGAAACTGGTGAAAACCCGGTTCATAAGGTCCATAAATGTTGCCAGTGCATTAGTCAAACCAAAGAACATCACCAAAAACTTGAAATAACCATACCAGGTTCAAAAAGCAGTCTTAGGGATATCCACCCCCTAATCTTCAACTGATGATAACCCGACCGAAGGTCAACCATAGAAAAGTACTTTGATCCTGTATCTAGTCAAATGGGTTACCAAACCTTGGAGAGGATACTTATTCTTCACTACGCCTTATTCAACTAGCTGTAATTTATATACATTTGAAGGGACCCGTCTCTCTTACGCACAAAGAGTACCGGAGCACCCTATAGGAAACCACATGGGTGAATAAAACTCTTATTAAAGAAGATCTTTCAACTGCTCCTTGAGTTCTTTCAACTCAATTGGAGCCATTCTATATGGAGGGATAGAGATATGATGAGTGTCTGGAAGAAGATCGATCCCAAAAAAAATTTCCCTATTGGAAGAGACACTAGGAAGATCAACAGGAACTACTTTGGGAAACTCACAGATCATAGGGATAGATGAAAAGGAGGGACCCTCGAAATTAGAAACATTAACACAAACTAGGTGAATAGACACCCCTTGGAAATCAATTTCTGGGCTCTTAGATAGGAAACGAACGTTCCTTTAGTCACTGGGAAACTCCCTTCCCACTCAATCACTTGTTCATCTGGGAATTGGAAACTGACCCTTCGAGTCCTACAATCAAATCAAGAGATGCATAGAACAAATGGAGCTAATCCATCCCTAAGATAACATCAAAATCTAATATCTCTAACTCTATCAAATCCACCAATATCTCACTATCACTGATAGTTACCACACAACACTTATAAACTCTCTTAGTCACAATAGAGTCACCCATCGTGGTAGACACAAAAAAAGGGTCAGGAATAAACTCAAACCAAAACAAAAATTGATATCCGTATAAGGTGACACATTTGAAAAGGTAGAACAAGGATCTAGAAGATAATACTTATCACGAGAGAAAGGTTTTAGCATACTAGTAACAACATCAGGAGATGCCTTAGAGTCCTAAAGGGTGGAAAGAGTATAAAGATGGTTTCGACCAGTGTTGGAGCCTAAAGTATCAACCTTTGGTGCAGGAGCTAAAGAAGCAGCAACCAAACCTTATTAGCCCCAATAGCAACATTGTTGGATGTATTATTCCTCTGAATATAACCCGACAGGCCGCATCTAAAATACTTATTTCTTCTTTCATCACAAAAACCAAAATGCAACTGACCGCAAAATCTGCAAGGAGTATATGTAAAAGTGATAGGGTCTCACTAGCTTGATATTGGGCACCTTGTTCCTTAAACCCACTATTTCTCTGAAAGTGACAATCACTAAAAAACTTAGAACATGGAGCACTAGCTATAGAATATAAACTAGAATTTGTCGACCTCTTCTTAGATCATTGCCTACCATCTCTCACTATTATGTTGGCCTCCATCCTGATTAGAATACATGAACCTCTTGCTTTGCCTTTCCCCTGTTTCATCTTTTTTCTTCTTTTCATCTTCAACCTAATATATATACACCACAAGACTAGAGATATCTATATCACTTTTGAACAAGGTGGCTTTACGCCCTAGCATTAAGTTCCGAGACAAACCCAAAGAAAAATTTCTCATCAAAGCCCTCCAGCTAGACATTAGCTCAGAAGCATAATGGGACTATTGGTGAAATTTTAGGGCATACTTTTTAAGAGTTATCCTGCCCTATTATAGATTTTCAAAATCCTCTGCTTTAGCCTCCCTCAATACCTGTGGAAAGAAATGGTTTAAGAAAGCACCCAAAAGCCCATCATATAGTGCCAACTCTGCATTATCACTGCTAGACTGGTCCCACTTCTCATACCACTTATATGCCATATCCTTCAACTAATATGTGGAAACACTCTCAGAGTTGGAAGCATGAATAACTCAAAAAATCTTCTTTATCTCATTTATGAATCCTTGAGGATCCTCCTCAACTCTATATCTAGTAAAGGTCAAAGAATTGAGCCTCATAAACTGCTCGACTTGAGTAACCTCAGAAGAACTAATAGTAGTACTAGTAGGACCCGACTGATGTGTTTGAGATGTCACCAACTAGGTCAACAGATGAATAGATTGATAAAACTCAACATTAGAAATGTCTTCTTAAGGAAGTGGGGCATGATCATTATCAGCACGAGGAGGACTAGTAGGGACTGATAGAACTCCATGTGAGGCAGTACAATTAGGATTTAGAGCCCTAGATTGGGTCTGAACTCCAAAAGTAGGACGAATTCCGACCACATGGTACTCAGTTGAGACAGAAAATGATCTACGAGCTTCAGATCTTTGAAAAGGCATGATCTGAAATGCGAACAAAATAAGATTAGAGGAGTTTCAAGACCTTAGACTCTATTGCTTGAAAGTACAACAACAGTAATGGAAAACATTCCTAAATGTCTCATAGCCTCTCCTTAATAAATATGGCGTGCTACACACCCATGAAAGACACTCTACTTTACATGGCTTTGTGGACACCCAATTGACCATAAACCTAGGCTCTGATACCAATTTTTTCATGACCCTAACCTCGGCATAGCCATGATGGGTATCTCAAGTCCACTAAGGATCGGAGACCACCCCTTTTGCCTACAAAACATAACATAACACACCTGACAACGCCTAAGTTCCAAAAATATAACAAGATAGAAAGTTATAAGTTCAAAGGTATCTAAAAGTGTCAACATCAATATCCAATCTATAGTAATATCCATAAGGCCTCTATACCATAAAACAACCTACTTCAGTACATGCCTCCATCCCTAATAATGATAATATAAATGTGAGGTCTTCAATTCTAATTTATGGAAAGAAAACCAATGGAATGATCAAATCATCCAGAGAATGAAAGCTCACCACTTTATCGTTGTGACCGACTTTGAGATCACCTATCAATGTGCAGGATAAGTAGAACTACCTTCGGACCCTACATCACGTGGGTATACAACATCTAAAGATTGTTATTGGGGTGAGCACTAGCATGTAACTCAGGGTAAAGGTTAAATAATGTCAGTTAATATTTTAATTTCAAACTTACCGTACATGTTTACATATATGCGAACATGTATATAATAGATGTTTGGGTAGGGATCAAGGTTTAGCATTATAGTAAAGCATTATCCTAGACTATGTAGCTCAACCATCATAAACAGGAATCCACAGGCTCTATGGGCTTAGCTTCCCATGTTAAAAGGGCCCTAGTGCATGTTAGCCACATGAATTAGAGGTATCATGAAAGACCAAGTATTTCCCAAACCCCGCGTTAATCCTAGATAAAAAATATATCAATAGTATGCGCACAGTCATCAAGACCAACCCTCAGGCCAGCAAATATGAGTTTTTAGTATAAGCCATTCTAGACCCATACCTTCATGGATTAGCTACATAACCCCTATTAAGGCTAATTAAAGCAAGTTTCACATAACTCATTTATTAACCAAGGAATTATACATTAAGGTACACTACAGGTATCAGCATACCATTAATCTTGCAAGATCATAAATATGCTATTACAATTCTATTTACTTGGGGAAATACCTCGCCCTTTTTGTTCATTAAATCAAATTGGAGGAAATGCCTCTATGTCCTTTAGTTTATCAAATCAATTTGAGGGAATTCCCTTACACCCTTTGTTCATTAATTCAAAACATAGCCAACAAAGCCTTTAAAAACCATGTTTATTATTTAACCATTTATGCAATGCAATAGTATAGGTGAGCAAATCAAACCAAGTGAAAATACCATAATTCAAAGCCATTTACATAAGTGGGTTGAGGGAGTAAGATTGTTCAAAACAAACATAACCAACAATGCATTTAAAATCTATGTTCATTGTTTAACCATTTATGCAATGCAATAGTATAGGTGAGCAAAACAAACCAAGTAACAATACCAATAATTCAAAGCCATGTACACAAGTGGGTTGAGGGAATACAATTGTTCAAAACCAATTTCCAAGTTTAAAACTTCAAATTAGGGGATTACATAGACCCTCATTCCAATTCCCACATCCATGCACCCCATTAGTTCAAGAAAATCAATTTGAAGCATGAACAACTTATAAAAACCATGGGAAAACAATTCAAGAATTATTTATTCCAAAACCCTCAATCCATGTCAAAACCCACATTCAAATCCATACAATTAAACTACTTAAAACACATGATTTTCATAAAATAAGATTCGTGGAAGAATAACATGCCTAAAAGTATTACAACTATGGAGATAAATCACGCTTGAGAGCCCTAATTGACCAACTTCTTTGAAAACCTAAGTGTTCTTGACCCTGGGATTTGAGAGAGGTTGGGAAATTATTTTGATTTCTTTTAGAGTGGTAATGATACCTTAAAGAAATTTTAAGTTGTGGGTCAAAATTGGGGAAGAAGGGAAATGTTTTAAGACCCTACAAAATCCTAAGCTCAACTCAGTCTTTTAAGTTTGCTAAGGGCTCCCAGAATACGAAAATTCTAGCTAAGCATTCAGACTTACTATTATTTTGGCCTTTTTAAGTTGGAAACTCTATTTCATGACTTTTATTACCCTAAAGTATCAATCTCTAGATTGATTTATGATCAGGAATGTCAGTTGGTGTTCCCGGAAGACTTACGAATTTTTTGGACCTCGTTTGACACATGTCTAGGAACCAAAAATAGTGTATCAACTTGATCTCAATGTGGCGTGTCATCCACCACATTGATTAATATTTTAGTTGGATCCTAGTAGAAAATTCTAGTGAGCCGATGTGGACTCGGCGTAGTGCGTTGGCCATCACGTCGATACCAACGACGCAGCCCGTCGGTCTGTGCGTCGATAGTCTGGTTTTTAATCATTAAAAGTCGCATCCTCAAGGGTATTAAGGTCTTTTTACCATGACTATGATCCCCAAAACATAAGATTAGGCCCCTTTAGTGGCTAAATCCATTCACTATTCTCAAATTTTTCAAGAACAGAAACCCTAGGTGATCTAAATTCAAAAATCAAAACTGAATATTTCACCATCATTCATTAAGAATTTAAAACCAAGGTATGTGACGTGTTCATCTAAGGGTTCCTTAAACCCTAGGAGTCCAAGAAACTCTTTTAAACTTCAAGTATCTTGATTTTATGTTTTTCATGATTTGAAATCAAAGTGTATCCATGATTATAGCTATAATTGGGCTTCTATTTCATTAATTATTACAAGAATTATGTAAAATTAATTCACATGTGTGATTAATCGTGTGAATTCATGTTGAAATCCATAGAATTGTGAATTTGGAATTGAATGATGATGCTCACATGTTCTTTTAGTCTCATGTGCATAGATTATGCTATCCAAGTGTTTGATAAATTGCTCATGTGAATGTAATGATAAGATTATATCATGCTAGTATGTAAACTATTTTATGCCATGCATATATTTGATAAAATGCCTCTATAGATGCATTATGAACAAGTGTACATTTTTATGCTATGCTATGCTAGATCATGTAAAGCTTTACATTTTCATGCTATTGAGTCCTGGTGGTATTTATACCCAACAAATTAGTTGTTTACCTAGAGCCAGTGTTAGTTACAAAATAATCTCAGTTATGTCATGATCAGTAGTACTCTTGGTCAATTACAGAACTCAAGAGAACTCAGTAGATTCAGTATTAGTCCCGTCTAGTTTAGTATTTTGTTCAGACCATAGTAAACTCAGTCAGCTAATAGAATTCAGTAGTATTCCGTCAGTCAGTGGAACTTAGTAAAATCATTAATAGTTCAGTTAAGCCTAGTATGAACTAGGAAATCAGTTCAGTGTCTATTCAAATAGGAGTAGGATTCAACACCTAGTTAACCCAGGGATAGGGATGGACATTTCTGCCAGTAGAGGGTTTAACCCTTAGTAGGAATCCCTGCGTTACATAACTATGTATCCAGTGTAGGTTGAGATATATTACTGCCAGAATAAGGTTGATACATCTCGTATGAGTTTTCCTGCTAGCGAGGGTTGAAGAAAGAGCTTCCTATCAAAGAGGGTTAACTCAAGTTATCTTTACCCATGGCACGGTACTAACACCTTTCCAACTGTGGTTACAGTTTGGACCCTAATCTATTCAGAAAAGGGTATGTCAGTTAGATGATTACCTCCCACAGTCTCAGTTTCAGTTCTAGTCTCAGAGTAGAACTTATTTCAGTTCTACAAATTCAGGAATGTCAGATACAATCACTCAGTTCTGTATGAAACTGAGTGTAGTTCCATAGGATCGAGAATGTCAGATACAGTCACTTAGTTTTCAGCTACACAGTATCAATAAACTCAGATATCAGTAAATCATTAATTCATAACTCAGTATCTAGTGTTATCACAATCTCAGTTACACTATACGTATTCATACATGTACTCCTATTCAGTTAAATTTATGTCATTCAGTTAGTATTGTTTTATGTATATGAACCCATGCATTTTAGCCTACCTCACTTAGCATTCCAGTACATTCAAAGTACTGACGCATATTTTTATCTTGCGCTATGATGTTTTATATCATATGTTCAGATGTATGGGCTCCCGAACACCCTTAGTAGTTTAGATATTCAGTAGTTAGAGTTAGTTGTGAGTCCTCATAGTTCGAGGACATGATTATTTTCTTTAGTATTTCAGTTTATTAGTATAGTTTTCAGTAGTTGGAGTTAGTTGGGAGCTTGTCCCATCAACTCCATGATTCAAACAGTAGAGGCTTTTCAGATTAGAATATTTTTCAGACAGATGTTTCAGTTTTGGTATTATTATACCGTATTTAGTTTTATTTTAGTACTGAACCTTATGGCAAGTTTTTGCCTAATTTACGCATATTTGTAGTATTACTATTTAGTTATTACAGCAGGTACCAACCATGGGTTAGATTGTGGCCCTTCAGGATTATAAGCACCGTGTAGCCTTCGGGGTACAAACTCGGGGCATTACATACTTAGTATTCGAGCCTAAGATTCAACAGAGTCCTAGGAAGTCTGAAAGCTACATGTAGTAGAGTCTTGTGCATGGGTGTGTAGTGCGCCACACTTATAGACAGGAGGCTATGAGATGTTTTAGGAAAAGTTTCCCTTTTTTCAGTACTTATATCGTGTGAGTGGGCATGAGATCCAGTTAAACTTCCTATCTAATCTAAGTTTCTCTTTCGTTTAAAGAATATTCCTCTAAAGAGGACTAAGGTATGAGGAATAGGAGACCAGCCAAAATGCCAACCCATCCAGCCAGATCCTCTGGACGAACATGTCTCCCACACTAAGTTCAGAGCAACTTTCACCATCCTAGCTCATTCTGTGGTAGCCCAGAATGAAGGTCCAACTACTGTTTCGGCCAACCCAGTGGACAATACTCCTGTAGCCAAGATTTGGGATTTCACTCAATTGAACCCTCCATCTTTTACTGGGTCTAAATCAGATGCGGACCCTCAAAAATTTCTTGATCAGGTGCAAAAAATAACAGATATTATGGGAGTGACTGCTGTTGAGAGCGCTGATTTGGCCGCATATCAGTTACATGATGTGGTAGTGGAAAGCAAAAAAAGATGCAGATATAGGGCCCATAGAATGGGAGGAGTTTGTTGTTGCTTTTTTGGATAGGTTCTTCCCACTAGAGTTGAGGGAAGCGAAGGTTTTTGACTTTATAAATCTGAAGTAGGGCAATATGACGATACAAGGGTATTCACTTAATTTTACCCAATTAGCTAGATACGCTCCTCATGTGGTAGCAGATAGCAGATCTAAGATAAGTAAGTTTATGTCTAGCGTGTCTAATAGTGTGGTCAAAGAGTGTAGGACCGCAATATTGATTAAGGAGATGGACATATCTAGGCTCATGGACCATGCTCAGCAGATAGAGAAGGCTAAGAATAAAGAGAAGGAGAGAGAGAACAAGAGAGCGAGAATATGTAGTTTCTATTTTGCTCAACCTAAGTTAGAGGGTGGGAATCATTCTCAGTTCTGCCTAAAATTCTCAATTCTAGATCCTTCCTCAGCCAGTGCTCCTATGCCAAAATTCATAGATGGCAACAGAGATAGGGCATCAAGCCCTAAACCCCAGGGTAGTGTTAGCAGTGCCCAAACCAATCCCCTTTGTTAGAAGAATGGCAGAAACCACTAAGGTATCTGCAGAGCTGGCAGTGATATGTGTTTCGTATATGGTAATCCAGACCACAAGGTCAAACAATGTCCTAAGGTGGGTTCTCAAAGTCAGCATAATTGTCTCCCAGCTCAGTCCAGTCGCCTAAATCAATAGGGCGCCTCATCCAGTGCCACCAGTGGGCAGTGCCCAAATAGACTCTATGCACTTCAGTCCCGACAGGATCAGGAGAGTTCTCCTAATGTGGTAATTGGTATGTTACAAGTTTATTATTTACATGTTTATGCTTTGCTAGAACCAGGAGCTTCTTTGTCCTTTGTTACTCCTTATATAGCTGTTAACTTTGAAGTCAGTCCTAAAATCCTAGCAGGGCCTTTCTTAGTCTCTACTCCAGTGGGTAAATCTATCATAGCCCGATGGGTATACAAGAACTTCCTGGTTATAGTATCTCAAATAGTCACTTCAGCAGACTTAGTCGAATTAGAGATGATTGATTTTGATGTCATTCTCAGCATGGATTGTCTTCATTCCTGCTATGCCTCAGTCGACTATAAAATAAAAATTGTCTAATTTTAGTTTTTGAATGAACCCATCCTTGAGTTGAGGGGTAGTACTTTAGCACTTAGGGTTCAACTTGTTTCTTAAATAAAGGAAAGAAAAATGATATCTAAGGGATGTGTCAACCATCTCGTTTGAGTCCAGAACTCTAGTTCAGAACCTCCTAACCTGGAATCAGTGTCAGTTGCATGTGAATTCCTAGATGTGTTTCCCAAAAATCTCCTTGGTGTTTCTCCCAAAAAGGAAATTGACTTCGGAATAGACCTTTTTTCAGATACACAGCCCATCTCTATCCCACCATGCAGAATGGAACCTGCAGAACTTTGAGAATTAAAAGAACAGTTAAAGGATCTTCTAGATAAGGGATTTATCAAACCCAGTATGTCTTTATGGGGTGCCCTAGTTTTATTGATGCATAAGAAAGACGATTCTCTCAGAATATGTATTGGTTATCGTCAGCTAAATAAATTCACGGTCAAGAACAAGTATCCACTTGCCAGAATATTTGACTTTTTTTTACCAAATTTAGGGTGCTAGTTACTTCTACAAGATAGACCTTAGATCGAGCTATCATTAGCTCAGAGTCAGAGAATGTTACATCCCAAAAACAGCCTTTAAAACTCAGTATGGTCACTTTAAACTCTTAGTTATGTCCTTTGGTCTTACAAATTCCCCTGTAGATGTCATGGACTTGATGAACCGTGTGTTCAAGTAGTACTTGGACATGTTCATCATAGTCTTCATAGATGACATTCTTGTCTACTCCCGCAGTGAGCATGATCATACAGACCATCTCAGAATAGTATTGTCGACTCTCAAAAGCCATCAGCTATTCGCCAAATTAAGTAAGTATAAATTTTGGCTAAGGTCAGTAGCCTTTCTTGGCCATATCATTTCTGGTGATGGCATTAGAGTTGATCCTCAAAAGAGTAAAGCAGTGAGAAACTGGCCTAGACCCATCTCTCCATTAGATATTAGGAGTTTTAGGCTTGGCGGGGTATTACCTATGGTTTGTTGAGGGAATTTCATCTATTACATTTTCTATGTCCAGATTGACTCAGAAGAAAGTCAAATTCCTGTGGTCAGATTCTTGTGAAAAGAGTTTTTAGGAGTTGAAGACTCGACTCACAACAGCTCCAGTTTTGACCCTACCAAATGGTTCAGATAAGTTTGTGGTATATTGTGATGCCTCTAGAGTCGATTTGGGGTATGTTTTGATGCAGAGAGGTAAGGTCATAGCCTATGTCTCTAGATAGCTTAAGCCTCACGAAAAGAACTATCCTAATTATGATCTTGAGTTAGCAGCAGTAGTATTTTCCATAAAGATTTGGAGGGACTATTTGTATGGGGTGCACATTGATGTGTTCACTGACCATAAGAGCCTATAGTAGGTGTTCTCTTAGAAAGATTTAAACCTCCATCAGAGAAGGTGGTTGGATTTGTTGAAAGACTACAAAATGAGTGTCTTGTATCATTCGGGTAAAGCCAATATAGTGGTTAATGCTCTCAGTAGGATGTCTATGGGTAGTGTTGCTCATGTAGAGGATGGTAAGAAGAAGTTAGTTCAGGAATTTCATCAGCTTTCCTGACTAGGTGTTTGCTTAGGGGATTCAGCAGAAGGTAGTGTATGGGTGCAGAGTAGTTCAGAATCATCTCGTGTTTCTGAGGTAAATGAAAAGCAGGATAGGGATCCCAGTCTAGTCAAGTTGAAGGAATCAGTCAGAGATCAAAAGTAGAGGTCTTCTTCCAAGGGGGAGATGGTTTTTTGCGTTGTTAGGGTCAGCTATGTGTGCCAGGTTTAGACGAATTGAGACAGGGAGTTCTTTCAGAAGCTCATGGTGCATGCTACTCTATTTATCCAGGGGCCACTAAGATGTGCTGTGATTTATGGGAGATCTATTAGTAGAGAGGGATAAAGAGACACATTGCAGAGTTTGTGGCTAAGTGCTCAACATGTCAGCAGGTTAAGATCGAGCATCAAAAACCAAGTGGGTCTATAAAGGAGTTCAATATTCCCACCTAGAAATGGGAACAAGTTAACATGGACTTTGTGACGGGTTTGCCTCGTACTCATCGCCAACATGATTTAGTTTGGGTCATTGTAGAAAGGATAACCAAATCAGCTCATTTCCTACTAGTCCATACCTCTTACTCAGTCGAGGATTATACCAAACTCTATATCAGGGATTTGGTTAGATTACACAGTGTTCCATTCTCCATTATCTCAGATAGAGGTACCCAGTACACCTCTCATTTACGGAAGGAATTCCAAAAAGGTCTTGGTACCCAAGTTCACCTTAGTATAGCCTTTCATCCTTAGATAGATCATCAAGCAGAAAGGACCATTCAAACTTTAGAATATATGCTGCGAGCGTGAGCAATAGAATTTACAAGTAGTTGGTATGACCACTTGCCTTTGATTGAATTCGCATATAACAACAACTATCATTCCAGCATTTAGATGGCTCTGTTTGAGGCGCTTTATAGGAGAAGGTATAGATCTCCTATTAGTTGGTTTGAAGTGGGTGAGGCCACAGTGGTAAGGCCTAACTTGGTATTTGATACCTTAGAGAAAGTTCAGTTGATTAGGGAAAGGCTTAAGACAGCTCAGAGGCAACAGAAATCATACGCAAATATATGCAGAAAGGATCTCGAATTCGAGATTCGTGATTTTATGTATTTGAAAATCTTTCCTATGAAAGAAGTAAAGAGGTTTGGTAAGATGGGAAAATTCAGTCCTCGATATGTCGGTCTTTACTGAATTCTCAGCCATTTCGAAAAGGTAGCTTACGAGCTTGAGTGGCCTTCAGACTTAGCTTTAGAGAATCTAGTGTTCCATGTCTCCTTGCTTAAGAAATGCATGGGTGACCCAGTAGTCGTAGTCCCTATAGAGGGCATAGACATTTAGAAAAGCCTCTCTTATGAAGAGACTCCCATCGATATCCTAGATTATCAGATTCACAGACTAAGGAACAAATAAGTCCCTCCAGACAAAGTACTTTGGTGGAATCACTTCATTGAGGGAGCTGCTTGGGAAGCAGAACAAACATGTGGATCAAGTATCCTCACCTCTTCTATACAATCTCAGACTCAGCCTAAGATAACAGATTTTCTTTGAATTTACTCAGTCTCATGGTCAAATATAGCTACCAACCTGGTATCAATTAACATTCATACTCAGTCATGCATTCATGAATTGGTTCAGCCATGCACTCATGCATTAGGCATGCATATCCAGTATATAACCTCAGCTTATTAGTAATCCCAATTATGCATTCATGAATCATGTTCAACTATGTACTTATGCATTAGATATGCATGTTCAGTATGATAATTCAGTATATCAGTAATTTCAGTCATGAAATCATGCTTCAGTTGTGCATGTCCAGTGTCTAAATCCAGTCTATCAGTATTCTCAGTTTAATCAGTCTCATTCGAGGACGAATGTTCCCAAGAGGGAGATATTATAAGACCCCACAAAATTCTAAGCTCAACTCAGTCTTTTAAGCTTGCTAAGGGGTCCCAGACATAGAAAATTCTAGATAAGCATTCAAACTTAGTATTATTTTGGCCTTCGTCAGTTGGAAACTCTATTTCACGAATCTTATGACCTTAAAGTATCGATCTTTAGATTGACTCATAATTAGGAATCTCAGTAGGTGTTACCAAACGAGTTTTAAATTTTTTAGACCTCGTTTGGCACATGTCTGGGAACCCAAAATAGTGCATCAATGTGATCTCGACGTGGCACATCGTCCATAGCATTGAATAATATTTTTTTGGCTCCCAGTAGCAAATTCCAGTAAATCGATAAGGAATCGATACAGCCGTTGGCCATCGTATGGATGCCAACGACGTGGCGCATTAGTCTACATGTCGATAGTTCGGTATTCAATCATTAAAAGTCGCATCCTCAGGGGAATTAAGGTCTTTTTCCCACGCCTATCAACTCCAAAACATGAGATTAAGCCCCTTTAGAGGCTAAATCCATTAACTATTCTCAAATTTCTCAAGAACAGAAACCCTAGGTGATCTGAATTCAAAAATCAAGGCTCAAGATTTCACCATCATTCTTCAAGAATTTAACAACCAAGGTATGTGAATTGTTCATCCAAGGGTTCCTTCCACCCTTAGAGTCCAAGAAACTCTTTTAAACTTCAAGTAGCTTTGATATCATGCTTTCCATGATTTGAAATCAAAGTGTATCCATGATTATAGCTATAATTGGGTTTCTATTTCATGGTTTATTACAAGACTTCTGTAAAATTAATTGACATGCATGTGAATTCATGTTGAAACCCTTGGAATTGTGAATTTGGAATTGTATTATGATGCTCAAATGTTGTTTTACTATCATGTGCATAGATTATGCTATCCAAGTATTTGATGAATAGCTCATGTGAATGTAATGATAAGATTATTTCATGGGAGTATGTATATTGTTTCATGTCATGCAAGTGTTTGATAAAATGCCTCTATAGATGTACTATGAACAAGTGTGCATTTTTATGCTATGCTATGCAAGATCATATTAACCTTTACTTTTTAATGCTATCGAGTCCTGGGGTATGTATACCCGACACATTGGTTATTTACCTAGATCTAGTGTCAGTTACAGAATACTCTCAGTCACGCCATGATCAGTAGTACTCTCAGTCAGTTATAGGACTCAGTTGATTCAATATTAGTTCCGTCGAGTTCAATATTCAGTTTAAACCTTAGTAAACTCAGTCAACTAACAGAATTCAATAGTATTCCATCAGTCTGTAGAACTTAATAAAATTAATAACAGTTCAGTTAAGCCTAGTATGAACTTGGAAATCATTTCAGTGTCTATTCAGATGAAAGTAGGATTCAGCATCGAGTTAACCCAGGGATGGGGGCATTCCTGCCAGCAGAGGGTTTGGCCCTTAGTAGCAATCCCTGCATTATGGAACTACGTAGCCACCGTAGGTTGAGATATATTTCTTCTAGACTAGGGATGATACATCTCGTACGAGTTTTCCTGCCAGCGAGGGTTGACAAAAGAGCTTCCTGTCAGAGAGGATTAACTCAAAGTTATCTTTACCCATGGCACGGTATTGACACCCTTCCAACTGGGGTTACAGGTTGGACCCCAATCTATTCATAAAGGGGCATGTCAGTTAGATGATTACCTCCCACAATCTCAGTTTCAGTTCCAATCTTAGTGTAGAACTCAGTTCAGTTCTACAGATTTAGGACTATCAGATACAGTCTCTCAGTTTAGTACAAAACTCAGTATAGTTCCATAGGATCAAGACTATCAGATACAGTCACTTTGTTATCAGATACATAGTATCAGTAAACTCAGATATCAGTTTTTCAAAACTCAATATCAAGTCTTATCATGATCTCAGTTACAGTATACGTATTTATGGATGTACTCCCATTCAGTTATATTCATGTCATTCAGTCAGTATTGTTCATGCATATGAACCCATACATTTCAGCCTACCTCACTTAGCATACCAGTACATTCAATGTACTGACGCATACTTTTCTTTTGCGCAATGATGTTTTATATTATATGTTCATACGCACGGGCTCCCAAGCACCCTTAGCAGTTCAGATCTTCAGCAGTCAGATTAAGTGGTGAGTCATAGTTCGAGGACATGATTATTTTCTTTAGTATTTTGGTTTATTAATACAGTTTTCAGTAGTTGGAGCTAGTTCGAAGCTTCTCCCACCAACATCATAATTTAGACAGTAGAGGCTTTTCAGACTAGAGTATTTTTCAGACAAATGTTTTAGTTTTTGTATTGTTATACCGTATTCAGTTTTATTTCAGTATTGAACCTTATGGTAAGTTTTTTCCTAATTTTTGCATATTTGCAGTTTACTATTCAGTTAATGCAGCAGGTACTAGTCATGGGTTAGTTTTTGATCCTTCAGGATTATGAGCACCGTGTACCGTCCGGGGTACAGACTCGGGGCATTACAAATGTCCAAAGTGCCCTTAATTAAAAGCTGGAAAATTATCTCTAGTGACTATAGGCACTAAACGACTCGTAAGGAATAACTACGACTCGTCGCCATGAGTCGTAGTCAATGTAGTAGCTCAAGGACCCTTCACTGGTTACCTTATTGAGTCGTACACTACAACTTGTGTACAGACCATACTACTAGTAGGGGCCTGATCTTATCCTCAGCAAAAACTTGGGCCATCACACTAGTTTCATTCCGAAAGGCATACTACGACTTGAAAGAGTCCACATAACTCATTAGGCACCACTCGTACCCAAGGGAGAAACAAAAGGAATCTTTTTTGGTCAACCTATGACTAAGGTCCTATGACCCTATAGACACCTTACGACTCATAGAGAGAGTTGTAGCCTGGGCAGCAGTGAGTTAAAAAACTCAGAAAATTTTAGGGACCAATATCTGGGTTGTTACATTCTCCCCCATGTCCCTAGGATCATTCATCCCCGAATGATGATACAAGGCATCCATTAACATGATTTAATGCCAAAAACAACCACACTTACCTTTAACAAAGACAGAAAACAAAGATATTAAGGAATACACATACCTCAAACACGATTATCCAAGGTGAAAAATAGGAATGGCTATTTGGTCTTCATGTCCTCTTCGGCTTCCTTAGTAGCTTCTTTAACCTTATGATTCCTCCGTAGAACCATCGTTGAAGGCACATCCTTATTCCACAACTGACAGACTTGATGCTGTAAGATCTTAATCGAGACTTCCATATAAGACAAAAAATCTGAAACACCAACACTCTCCAAAGGAATAACTAAGGAAGGATTACCCACTTACTTTTTCAACATCAAAACTTGGAAGACCGGATGAGTAGAACCCAACTTAATCGGCAGCTCCAACTCATAAGCCACATGGCCTACTAGCCTCAAAACACAAAAGGGACACACATACTGGGGACTAAGCTTCCTCTTCTTCCCAAACTGCATCACTTCCTTCATGGGAGATACCTTCAAGAACACCAAATCATCCAAATCAAACTCTAACTCCTACGCCTTATATCCGCATAGGACTTTTGACAAATTTAGTTGGCCCTAAGTCTATTCCATATTACTTTCACCTTTTCCATTGCTTGGTGAACCAAGTTAGGACTAAATAACCTATCCTCACAAACCTCAAACCACCCAATAGGATACCTATACCTCCTACTATAAAGGGACTCGAAAAGAGACATCCTAATACTAGAGTGAAAACTATTATTATATGAAAACTCTATAAGAGGAAAATGATCAAACCAGCTACTACCAAAATCAAGCATACAAGACCTTAGTATATCTTCTAAAGTATGAATCGTTCTCTCTGCTTGACCATCTATTTGAGGATGAAAAGAGGTGCAAATGTTCACCTTAGTCCCCAAACCTCTTGGAAGAGAATGCTAAAAATAAAATGAGAACTGCATACCACAATCAGATATAATAGAGATAGGTGCACCATGCAACTTAATGATTTCCTGAATGAAAAGCTTAGCATAATCCCCTAACGAGTAAGTAGTCTTCACTGGCAAGAAGTGAGTGGACTTAGTCATCCTATTGAGGATGACCCAAATCTAATCAAACTAATTCTGAGATTGCAGAAGACCAGATACAAAATCCATATTAATTACTTCCCACTTCAACACTAGAAACTCAATCTCTTGAGCCAAACCACCAGTTCTCAAGAACTCTATCTTCACTTGATGACACACCATACACTTGACCACAAAATTTTCCATATCCCACTTCATGTTATTCCACTAATATATTATTACAAATCATAGTACATCTTTGTTGATCCTGGATAAACACTGTACCTCAACTCATGAGCCTCAGCCAAGATCCTCCTACGCAATCCATCAATATCGAGAACACACAATCTGCCTTGGTACATCAAGTTATTGTTACCACCAATTTCAAAAACCATCATCTTCGGGTGATCCACATCATCTTTAGTTCTTATCAAAATAGGATCCAAGGCCTACTTCTCCTTCACCTGGGTAGCCAAAGAGGACTTTACTACCTCTTGAAGAATCACACCAGCATCCTTAGAGTCCAAAAGACAAACTCAAAGATTATCTAAATGGTGAATATCCTTTACTAGCTCTCGCTTCTCCTTATCAACATGAGACAAGCTCCCCATAGATAACCAACTAAGAGCATCAACAACAACGTTAGTTTTACTTGGATAATAATGGAGACTCATATTATAGTCCTTGAGCAACTCAAGCCATCTCCTTTGCCTGAGAATAAACTCCATCTGGGTGAACATATACTGCAAACTATTATGGTCTGAGAAGATATCAACATGAGCCAGATACAGGTAATGTCACCAAATCTTTAAAGTGAAGAACACCACCAAAAACTCTAAGTCATGAGTCAAATTGCTCTTCTCTTTGACCTTCAACTACCTAGAAGCATATGCCATAACCTTACCCCATTTCATCAATACACAACCTAGTCCTACACAGTACGTATCATAATAAACAACAAAGCCATTAGTACACTCGGGTAGAGTCAAAATTGGAGTAGAAGTCAATTTATCCTTAACCTTCTCAAAACTACCCTCACAAGCATCAGGCCATAGAAACTTTACCTTTTTTGAGCCAACCTAGTAAATTGGGCAACAACAAAAGAAAAACTCTCCACAAGCCTCCTATAATATTTGGCCAAGCCCAAGAAGCATCAAATATTGGTTAGAGTCATGGGTCTATTCAACTTCTTAACCACTACAACTTTTTATGGATCCACCATGATCCCCTCAATAGAAACAACATGACCTACAAAAGTAACAACATTGACCAGAATTCACACTTTGAAAACTTAGCATACAAATGTTGATCCTTAAAGGTCTGCAATACTATACGGAGGTGATCATCATGGTATTCCACATGGTTAGAATAAACTAAGATGTCATCAATAAACAAAATGATGAGTAAGTCCAAAAGCTAACAAAAAACCCAGTTTAAAAGATCCATAAACATTATTGGTGCACATGTAAAACCTAAGGACATCACCAAGAACTTAAAATGAACATACCAGGTTTGAAAAGTATTTTTATTGATATCTACCTCCCTAATCTTCAACTGATGATAACTCAATCAAAGGTCAATCTTAGAAAAGTACTTCACACCCTACAACTAGTCAAAATAAGTCATCAATCCTTAGAAGAGGATACTTATTCTTCACTTTCATCTTATTTAACTGGTGGTAATCTATACACATTTGAAGGAACCATTTTTGTTATGCACAAATTGTATCAGAGCATCCTATGGGGAAATACTACGGAGAATAAAATGGTTATCAAGAAAATCTTTCAACTGCTCCTTGAGTTCTTTCAACTCCATTGGAGCTATTTTATAAGGAGGGATGGAGATAGGATGAGTGTCCAAAAGAAGATCGATCCCAAAATAAAATTCCCTATTGGGAAGGACACCAGGAAGATCATCAAGAAAGACTTTGAAAAATTCACAGATCAAAGGGATAGATGATAAGGAGGGACCCTTGGAATTAGATTCTTTAACCCGAACCATAAACCAAACTAATAGACATAGACACCACCTAAAAATCAGTCCCTGGGCTCTTAGATAAGAAATAAGCCTTTCCTTAGGCAATAGGGAACTCCTTTCAAACTCAATCACCAGTTTATTTGGAAATTTAAAATTGATCCTTTGGGTCCTACAATGAAGAGATGCATAGCACGAATGGAGCCAATCCATCCCCAAGATAACATCAAAATCTAACAACTCAAACTCTATCAAATCCACTGACGTATCCCTATCATAGATAATTACCACACAACCCCTGTAAAATTTCCTATCCATAATAGAGTCACCCACCGGGTAGACATAAAAAAAAAGATCAGGAATACACTCAGGACCAAAACCAAAATGAATATTCATAGAAAGGGTCATATAAGAAAGGATAGACTAGGGTTCTAGGAGACAATACACATCATAAGAGAAAAGTTTTAGCATACCAATATCAATATCAGGAGATGCTTCAGAGTCCTAATGGGTGGCAAGGGCATAAAGAGGGTTTCAACTAGTGTTGGAGCCCAAAGTAGCATCCTTTGGTGTAGGAGTTAAAGAAGCAGCAATCGGGACCTTATTAGCCCCAGTACCAACATTATTGATGGGACAGTTCCTTTGAATATGGACTAGTTGGTCACATCTAAAACACTTATTTCTCCCTTCATCACAAAAACCATAGTTCAACTAACCACAAAATCTGCAAGGAGGATATGACGAATCTAACTGGGCTCCGGTAGCCTAAGATTGGGCACCTTATTCCTTAAACCCATTGTTTCTCTAAGAGAAACTATCATCAAATATCTTAGGATATGGAGCACTAGCCTTAGAACATAAACCAAAAATTTTTCCACTTCTTCTTAGACCATTATCTTCCATCTCTACTACTATTTTATTGGCCTCCACCCTGCTCAAAATACCTGAACCTCTTGCCTTGCCTTTTCCCTATTTGGGATTGTTTTTTACTTTTATCTTCAACTAGCTACATGTACACTACAAGTCTAGACATATCCTTAACACTATTCAACAAGGAAACCTTGCACTCTAGAACCGAGTCTTGAGATGAATTTGAAGCAAATTTCCTAATACTAGCCCTCATATTAGACACCATCTCAAGAGCATAATGGCACAACTGGTGAAATTTTAGGGCATACACTTACATAGTCATCCTACTATGTTTTAGATTCTCAAACTTCTTAGCTTTGGTATCCTCAACTCTTGAGGAAAGAAACAGTCCAAGAAGGTACCCAAAAACTCATCTTATAGTTCCAAATTCACATCATCACCCTAGACTGGTCCCATACCTCATACCACTGATATGCCATATTCTTTAACTAATATACAGCAAATTCCATTTCCTCAGAGTTGGAAGCATGCATAACTCAAAAGATCTTCTCTATCTCATTTATGAATCCTTGAGGATCCTCCTTAACCTTAGAGACAATAAAGGTCAGAGGATTAAGCCTCATGAATTACCCAACTTGAGTAACCTTAAAAGAACACACAACAATACCATTAGGACCTAACTGACATGAGTAAGATGTCACCAATAGGGTCATCAGATAAATAGATTGATAAAACTCAGCATTAGAAATATCTCCTTAAGCTGGTGAGGTATGATCATCATCAGACCGAGAAGTCTGAAGAGGACTGGTAGAGACCGATGGAACTCTATGCGGGGTAGTAAAATCAAGAGCTAGAGCCCTAGACTGGTTTTGAACTCCATAAGTAGGATGAGTTCTGCCCACATGGTCCTTAAGTGGGGAAGAAGAAGTTCTACAAGCACTAGATCTTTGGGGAGGCATGATTTGAATGCTAAAAAATAGAGATTAGAGGATTTTCAAAACCTTAGACTATATATCTTGAAATTAGAAAAACAAGAATGAGAAATATTCCTAAATGTCTCGTAATCTCTCCTTCATAAATATGGCACACTACACCCCTATGAAAGAGACTCTACTTGGCACAACTTTGTGGACACCCAATTGATCATGAACCTAGGCTTTTATACCAACTTTTTCACATCCCAAAATAGGGCCTGGATGTGAAGGGTATCTCAAGTCCATCGAGGATAGGAGACTACCCCTTTTTCCTAGCCAAATAGAACATAACACGCATGACAATGGATGAGTTTCTAACATATAACAAGATAGAAAGTAACTAGTTTAAAATAATCTAAGAGTGTCAATATCAATATCCAATCCACAGTAATATCCACAAAGCCTCTATACCAGAAAATAACCTACATAGGGATAAGCCCCCAACCCTGGGAATGATAATCTAAATATGAAGTATTCAATTCTAATTTATGGAATGATTAAGTCTTTTGAAGAATGGAAGTTGACCATTTCATCATAATAACCGACTCTGAGATCACCTATCACTATGCAGGAAAAGTAGAAGTACCTTTGAACCTTACATTACGTGGGGATACAACATCTAAAGATGGATAGTGGGGTGACCTCCTTTCTTGTTTGTGAAAAAGAAAGATGGTTCCATGAATATGTGTATTGATTATAGGTATCTTATTGGGTGGTAATTAAGAACTAGTAACCTATTCCTCGTATTTGGGTGAGCACTAGCATGTAACTCAAGGTAAGGGTCATATAATGTTTAATGTCAGTCAAAAGTTTGGTTTCAAACTTACTATACATGTTCACATACATGAATACATATATATAATAGATACTGGGGTAGGAAATAAGGTTTAGCATGATAGTAGAGCATTATCCTGGACTCTATAGCTCAACCGTCATAAATAGGCACCCACAGGATATATAGCTTCAGCTCTCTTACTGAAAAGGCCCCAGTGCGTGTTAGCCAGATGAACTGGAGGTATCAATAAAGACCAGGGAATGCCTTGACTCCACATCAATTATAGATGCAAAATATGTCAATAGTGTAACCATGCACACAGTCATCAAGACCAACCCTCACATTGGATAACATGAATTTCTAGTATAAGTTATTCGAGACCCACACCTTTACGGATTAGCTACATAACCCCCATTAATCCCAATTAAAAAAAGTTTCACATAACCCATTTATTAACTAATGAATTATACATTATGGCACACCACAGGTATCGGAATACCATTTAGTTTGCAAGATCATAATTATTCCATTACAATTCCATTTACTTAGGGGAAATGCCTCGACTCTATTTTTTTATTAAATTAAATTGGAGGAATGGCTCGACCTTTTTTAATTTATCAAATAAAATTAGGGGAATGCCCCAATCCCCTTTGTTCATTAATTCAAAACATAGCCAACAAGGCTTTTAAAATCCATGTTCATTGTTTAACCATTTATGCAATGCAATAGTATTGGTTAGTAAATCTAATCAAGTGGCAATACAATAATTTAAAGTCATTTACACAAGTGGGTTGAGGGAATAAATTGTTCAAAACATTAAATTGGGGGATTACCTTAACCCCCATTCCAATTACCATACCCATGCACCCTATTAGTTTAAAAACTATCAATTCAAAGCATGAAAAATCATGAAAACTATGGGAAAATAGTTCAAGAATCATCCATTCAAAAACCCTCAACCTATGTCAAAACTTAAAACACATGCTTTTCACAAAATAAGATTCATAGGTGAGTAACATGCTTTAAAGTATCACAACTATGGAGATAAATCACCTTTGAGAGCCCTAATTGACCAACTTCTTAGAACCCCTAACTGTTCTTGACCTTGGAAATTTAAGAGAGGTTGAGAAGTTATTTTGATTTGTTTTATATTGATAATAATAACCTAAAGTGGTTTTAAGTCATGGGTCACAATTGGGAAAGAAGAAAAATATCCAATGTGCCCTTAATTAAAAGCAAAAAAATTGGCGCAGTGAATATGGGTCACTATATGACTCATAAAGAATCACTACGACTCATAACCATGAGTTGTAGTTAAGGTAGTAGCTAAGGGACTCTTGATTGGTAACCTTATGAGTCGTACACTATAACTCGTGTACAAACCATATAGCTCATATAGAACAAATCATACCCTGAGTAGAAACTTGAGCCATGACACTTGTTTAACTATGGATGGCACAATATGACTTGTAAAAAGTCCATATGACTCGTTAGGCACCACTCATACCCAAAATAGAAAAAAAGGGAATCCTCATTGGATAGCCTACGACTAGGGTCCTATAATCCCTACAGATACCTTACAATTCATAGGGAGAGTCATAGTTTGGGAAGTGAGTTCAAGATCTCAGAACTTTTTTAGGACCAAAATTCGGGATGTTACATGTATCAATTTTGTATTGTAACTTTATTTAGGTGTGATACTTGGGTAGACTTGCTTATTCTAGATATGATTGATTTCGACATTATCTTGGGTAGGAATCGGTTAGTTTCTTACCATATGGTTCAAGATTGGTATGCTAAGACCGTGAATTTAGCTTCGCCGGGTGTGTTGAGGATATCTTAGAAAGGTATGCTTCATTCAGCTCCTAAGGGATTTATATCTTATATTTAAGCTTAGAGTTTCGTTGAGGGGGTATTTGTCATACATTTCTCATATTCATGATGCTAGTGTAGTTTTACCTCCCACTTTAGATTTTGTTTATATTGTCTGCAAGTTTATGGATGTGTTCCCTCTGGATTTTCCTGATATGTCTCCAGATCATTATATTGATTTTTCTTTCGATGTTGAACTAGGTACAAAGCCTATTTTTATTTCTCTTTATGGGATAGCCCTAGCCAAGCTAAAATAATTAAAGAATCAGTTGCAGGAGTCATTAGATAAGGGATTTATCTGACCTAGTATATCACCTTGGGGTGTGTCTATCCTATTTGTGAAGAAGAAGAAGAATGGATTTATGTGAATATGTATCAATTATCGAGAGTTGAATAAGGAAATAATTAAGAATAAGAATTATTTATTCGATCAAATTTAGGGTATTGGGGTGTTTTCAAAGACTAATTTGCGGTTTGGGTATCATCAGTTGAGAATTAGAGATTTAAATATTTCAAAGAGAGCTTTTAAAAATCGATATGGTCATTATGAGTTCTTATTCATGTCTTTTGGGATGACCAATGCCCCAGCTGCATTCATAGAGTTGATGAATCGGGTGTTTTAACCATATCTCAACTCTTTTGTTATTTTATTTATAAATTATATCTTGATTTATTCCAAGAGTGAGGTCGATCATGAGGAGCATTTGCAGATTATGTTTCAAAGATTGAGGGATGAAAATTTTTATGCCAAGTTCTCCAAGTGTGAGTTTTGTTTCAGAGATTGCCCACCAAGATTCAGAGTTTTATTTACTTGGCAGGTTATTATCGGCATTTTGTTGAGAGTTTTTAATCTATTGCAGCTTCATTGACTAAGTTAACTCTGAAAAAGATTTCATTTAAGTGTTCAGATACTTGTGAGGTGAGCTTTCAAAAGCTTAAGGATTTGTTGACTTCGCCTCTTATCTTGACTTTGCCTAAGAAGAGCATAAGTTTCACCATTTTTATGATGCTTTAGGTGTTGGGTTAGACGTAGTATTGATACAGGAGGGTAAGGTGATTGCTCATGCTTCTCTTCAGTTGAAGCCCTATAAGAAGAAATACCCTACCCATGATTTGGAGTTGTGTGAGGTTATTTTTGCTTTAAAGTTGTAGAGGCACTACTTGTATGAAGTTTGCTATGAGATTTTCTTGGATCATCGTAGCCTTCAGTACTTCTTTACCTGGGGCGATCTTAATATGAGGCAACGTCATTGGTTTGAGTTGCTTAAGATTATGAATTGACTATTCTCTATTATCCGGGATATGCTAATGTGGTTGTAGATGCCTTGAGCTGGAAGTCGACTAGAATGGGTAGCTTGGCACATATTTTAACCCAGGAGAGGCCTTTGGACTTAGTGGTTTAGTCTTTAGCTAACCAGATGGTTAGGCTTGATATTTCAACACCTGAGTGTATTTTACCATTTATGAAACCTAGGTCTTCTTTGATGGAGAAAAGTTGGGCTCATCAATTTGATGATGCAGGATTGAGGTTAATTTAGGATAAAGTAGGTGATTGGATTAGATTGATTTTTGAGATGGCCTATTATTCTATGTATTTTATTTATTCGAGAGTGAATAAGATGTATCGTGACTTGAGGCAGCATTATTGGTAAGGTGGCACAAGGAAGGATATAATATACTTTGTAGCTCGTTGCCTATGTTGCCAGTAGGGAAGACCGAGCATTTGAGACCTGGTGGATTGCTTTAGAGATTATCCATTCCTGAGTGGAAATGGGAATGGATCACTATAGACTTCGTGACCAAATTTCCTTACACTTCTCATGGTTCTTACAGTGTTTAAGTCATCGTGTATCAATTGACCATGTTTTCTTATTTTATTTTGGTGCAGGTCTCTTTCAGTGCCAAGAAGTTGGCCCATATCTACATTTATGAGATTATGTATCTTCATGGGGTGCTATTGTCTATCATTTCATATGGAGGTTCTATGTTCACATCTCACTTTTAGAAGAATTTTTAGGATGAGTTGGGTATTTGGGTTGATTTTAGCATAGGTTTTCACCCTCAGATTAACGGTCAGTCAGAATAGACTATCTAGGTTTTGGAGGATGTACTCCAAACTTGTGTGATGTATTTTTGTGGCCAGGGAGCAGCATTTAGCTTTGGCAAATTTGCATTTAATAATAGCTACTGTTCCAGTGTTGATATGGCTCCTTTTGAGGATTTGTATGGTAGACTTTGTTTCTCTCTAGTTGGTTGGTTTAAGATTTCTAAGGTTAAACCTTGATGTCCAGACTTACTTCATGAGTCTTTGGATAGAGTTTGGATCATTCAAGATAGTCTTCGAGCGGCTAAAAGTAGACAGAAGTGTTATACGGACGGTAGACTTTGTGTCTTGAGATTTGGTGTTGGTGAATGTATTTTTCTTTGAGTTTCACCCATGAAGGGTGTGATGATGTTTAGGAAGAGGGGTAAACTTAGCCCCAGGTATATTAGCCCATTTGAGATTCTTTAGACAATTGGTGATGTGGATTATGAGTTAGATTTGCCCCCAATTTTATTAGTTGTTCATTCAATTTTTCATGTTTCCATGCATCGCGATTACATTCTAGATGAGTATTATGTCATTCATTGGTAGTCGGTTCAGTTAGATGAGATGTTGTCTTTTATTGAAAAGTCGATCTCCATATTGGATAAGGATGTTAGACAGTTTCACTCTAGAGTTATTCCTATAGTGAAGGTCCAATGGAGGAATCGACCTGTAGATGAGGCTACTTGGAGGGTCAAGTCTAATATGCATAGTTCTTATCCCCATCTTTTTGTTGATTTAGGTATTTCTCTTTCCTTTACTTCGAGGACAAACTAGATTTTTAGTGGTGGGTGATGTAATGACCTGAATATTTGCTGAAATATGTGTTTCAATGTGATTTGAATATTTTTCCCCTCCCTATAGTTTTTTAAGGTATTTCTATAGTTTGGGGATGATTAGTACAGTTTCCGATACTTTAAGTGTCATTATGTGATTTTGTGGTTTTTGGCAGCTTTGGGAGCCTTATAGTTGATTTCAGTTGATATATTTTGATTCGTGCGACGAATGGAAGAATGCATGGAGTAGATCCAAAATGTCAATTTTAGGATGGTAACATGGTTGGTGTGGTTTTATGGCTTTTAAATCTCATTTCGACCCTCAATTTGAAAAGTTGTGATTTTAGGTTTTGGGGGTCAACTTTGTGGAAACGACATTTTCCAAAAATCTAATATCGCTATTGACTTTGGTGCGTCAAATTTGATAAGGTAGTATATTTCATTTGCATTCATGGGATTCCATATGCATCTCGAGGGCCCACGGAGACTTGGAATGCACCAAGTCTCACATTGGTGCACCACTCAGCTGGTGCACCCGTGATCATGAGGCTCCTGTCACAATCGCAATTGGGGCCTGCACACATATGTCGCTATCGCTACACTAGATTGTGATCGCGATACCCTTTACAAACCAGGTATTGCAATGACAACTCTGGTCTGTGATCATGATGCTTTGATATATAAATAACTAGTTTTCGCTATTTTTCACTATTTTTCAGACTTGGAGCTTAGGGTTTCGTAATTTTGAGTTATTTTTTCCATTTCTAAGCTTGGGTAAGCTCCATAACACCTATTTCAACCATTTTCTTGAATATTTATCATCTAATTCTTGTTTTAAACTTGAATTGAGTATGGAATTTGGAGATTTTGGCTCATAAGGATAAAAGTTGTAATGCTCAAATTTGAACTCGAATTTCTCTTTTTTTTTACTTGGATGAGTTTCTAACCCCATAATTATCAGTTTTTCCTTAATTTCAGCTGGAAAACAACTTCAATTCTTTATTTTAAAATGGATTTGGGGGATTTTTATCCGACAAAGCTTGAAATTGAATTTTCTTCGATTTGAACCTTATTTTCACTTGGGTTATCAGCTGTAGACTCTTGAAAATATAAAGAACATGTTTTTGAAATACAGTTATGATTCTGCCCTTCTTTTTCAAAAACCTATTTCGAGGGTCTGTTTTGACCTCGACTTGAAAATTGGAAATATGGGTATGATTGAATTTCTTTTGATACGTAGATTCTATATTTTGATGTTTTAGTTAATTTTGGGTTTGTTTATGAGGAGTAGGATATTGAAGGGTTGCGAACATGCTTTCGACTTTTGAGGTAGGTTATGGCATAACATCTTTCAGACTGGGTTGGGTAGTTAATTTTGATACAAACTCATATTAAGGGTGTGGGAACTAATCATGAAAAATGGCTATCTTATTGGTTTGTCCCCACGTGGGAGTCTATATGTGATGTTATGTAGTGATTTTTGAACATTATATGTTATGTGTGAACTTGTGGGATCCTATGTGATATTGATAGCCTTGTATACCTGATGATAATTGTATCTTGTTTGATGGAAAAAAGCATGTTCTGGTACCAATTGTGTGTTGTGATGTATTCATACTCTATTGTTATATGAATCATGTTGGATTTCATGGATGCTTTGAAATAATGAGAGGATATTTGGCTCATGTGATGGTATATTGGTTAGTTGTGGAAATACTCATTGTGGTTGATTGTGGAAATAATCATTGTGGATGGTCATAAACATCTTATCCTCACACTCAATCTTGAAACAATGGTACCACCATGAAAATACTAAGAAACACTGGCAGCATCTTTTTCTTACAAAAAATATGGCATCTTATAAAACCCTCCCCAGGGGATATGTTGGGGAGGAGATACGGGTCTATATGGATTATATACGGGTTAACGAACCCCTCCGGATTTTACGTCTTGTAGATTTAGCTCTGTAGGTGTATATGGAGACCATGCAAAGGTCTCAGAGGCTGTACGACGATCTCGGAGGTTGTGCGACAACCTCGTTCGCTACATCATCATTCTTATTATATTTCTTTATTATGCTTGTGATGTAATTGTATATTCTATTTGATTTGTTACCTATCTATTTTTCTATCTTCCCTTACTTGTACTTGATGCTCTCATATATGTTGCTCTCTTTTCCTTGCTTATTTGTGGTATAAATGTACACTTGTATTCTTTTTTGTTATTTTGTTGTGTTATATGTGGATATTATAGAGTTGTTAGTGAAAGCGGCGTGGGCTATCATTGTCGGACATTTTCTAATTGCAGGTGACGTGCCCTTAGAGTGTATTTTGAATGTTTTATTTTCTACTTTGCTCAGTCGGCCTATGATACCTGCTGATTACAAGTGGACAAAAAATAAAGAGAGACGACCCATGGCTACCCGAAACATGTAGCTCACCCTTGAATCAATGTGCGCCCCGATCTAAACTTGAGATTTTGATGTTTTTGTTGGAAGATGCTCTGCACTCAACAAAAAAATGATTACATGCAGTGTTATTACAAAGCAACTATATATTGGTAGGTCATCATCCAACCCAAAATAATAAATGTGAACAAATAATTATAACCTTGTAGACAAGTACAACATGAACTTTTAACAATTATTTTTACTTCAATTATATTTTAACTTAGCCTTTTACAACAATACCAAATAAGAATAGACAAGAATAAGTCAATGTACGTAATTCATCAAGTGAAACCATGACTAGCAATAATAGACCAAGTCAACCAATCCATGACTACCAATAATAAGTTTCACATTGCCTCAGTTGCTCTTTAATTATACATCTATAAAAATTTTACCCTTCAATTTTGGCAATATCCGAACTACTCATGCATCCAAATAATAAAAATAATGTCAATCTATCTAGTCAAAGAATCTAATAGATCAATAACAACAAAACCTGATCCACTCAAGGAACTGTCAAACTCATCAATACCTTGCCCACTAACCATTACCTACTGGGGACGAGATCTATTTATATACCAAACATCATAGACATCTAGTGTTTGCCAACCTTTTTCCAAACCAATATTATGCCACCCTTATTACAATTTGCCTACCCTTATACTCCTTGAGTTTCACCAATCCATGAAGATAAGCTTTGCTGGTTCATCTTACAACCATAACAACTGATATCACAACAATTACAATTACAATTAAGAATAACACAATTGTGTTATACAATCAACAAGTCCATAATACAACATCATTAGATGTTATTAGACACATAAGATATCGTTCAAAAATTAAACCTCTAAAACATGCATTATAAGAACTACACAAAGAGACTGCTAATATGCACACATAAATTAAATTGAGTTTTCACCTATATTTAACCATCACCTACCGTACTCTAAGTCCTGCACTTGCTATAATGAACTTGAGTTTTCCACTTTTTGCAATATTCACTCATATTCCAACAAGTGGCCTAGTAAAATTAAGGATTATAGCCTAATCCTATAACCCCAAGGTCAAAACCATGATCATTCCCTTATTCTAGGATTTTTCAACCATCATTCCACCTTAATTCTACTAATTTCATGTTTAAGAGGAGGAATTCTAAGCATGTAAGCTTAGTTCATCTATTCTTGATAAAAAAAAAGAGTTTTTCCCAAAATAACAAATTAAAATCGAATTTCCACCTAGATCAAGTCTAATCATTTTCCATACTCACAAACTAGTGATTTTTAGGTTAATTCTTCCACAAACTAGTTAAAACAATAGAATTACTTACATCATGAAAGGAACTAGGAGGAAAAATAAAAAATTTCCTAAAATTACCCTCTCCAACCCTTGAACGTATTGTAATAAAAAATACATTTTTTGGTTGTTATCTGCATTAAACAACACCTATCCTGCTATAGCAAGATAATTTCTACTATAGTTGCATCCCTTTGGTAGGATTCGCCAGGTATGATGGACTTAACCAATCCAAACTTCCATTAAAGCAGGAATATTTTTGTTATACCAAATCAGTGAAAGTGGTCTGCCTCTTGCTCAACAGCCTAGACAATGGCAGAAAGTCTAAATATCCCAGATTTTTTCCCATTTTACAAAACACACTTCCTGATATTGACATTCTAAACTATCCCCTTTACATCAAATGTGGTATCTAGAGTTCTACCAATCTTAATTAACTTTTGAAAGTTTCTACGAAATTCTTAATATAGTATCTATCACACAATGATCTCAAATCACTTAAACATTAATTAATTCATTCTCAGATTATCCTAGCTTACATCGTACTTGAATTTTATCCAAGACTAGCCTAACCTAAATTTTCTAACACTTTATTCAGGGATAACCGTAACGAATTTTAGCACACCATACTTGAATTTCATCCAAGACTAACCTAGCCTAAATTTTTTAATAGTTTATTTAGGGATAAACATAATAAATTTTAGCATGCTAGACTTTACAGTAACAATGAAAAGGGTCGGAGCAACACATAAAAACTTTCAATAGGTTCTTATCTTCTGTTCTTCATTATATTTTCTTCTCAAACTATCATTCTCCTTCACAGTTTCATTAAGTATATTCTTTAACTAAATTTATTTTTCTTTGGAATTTTTTAGAAAATCCCTAAAAAAGTTTCTATATTCAACGACTTTCTTGAGGTTAAACAGTGAGTCAAACTTCATAGTATTCTATAAAGTAGAGGTATCACCATCGAATGATGATCTCTTCAATTATAATAGAATAGTATTAGTTTTATTTACTGAAAGATTTTTTACCCATCAGAAATAATCACATCCATCATTTTTCTAACATAACAAAATAAAGAATAAAGTAATTACACACATTTTCAATTGAATAACATTAACTTTTTACCTTTGAATTCACACAACTCTAAGACTTATGATCGGAATTTCTTAGAGTCTTCAATGTTTTCATTTTATAATATTGTTAGAATTTATGTAAACCTGGTTCAATTGAATGATGATATGCAGTATGCTTCACATAGATAGGTTGAAACTAGTACTAGTATTTTAGCTGAGGTTGTGGCTATGAAGAAAGGATGTGAGTACTATGTGAAATATCAATTCTACCTCTAATTTTAGAAATTGACTCATTAACTTTGACTAAAATGGTGAAAGAAGAATGGGAGAGCCCTTAGAATACTGTTATGATCATCAGGAGAATAAAAGAGCTTATTAAAGTAGGATTTATATAAGTTCAATACAAATACAAAAAGGGTAACACATTTGTATGTTTTTTTAGATAATTGTTGTTTTAGTTTTGCGGGTACAAAAAGCTTCATCACATTCATGGATATACCAAGGAAGGTAAAAAGCATCTCAATAGTCGAAAAACAACAACTACCACAAGGATAAGAAAAATAAAGAAACAAGCACTAGAATGATTTTAAATATTAGAAGATACATGCAGAAAATACTCCTAAATTTAGAATGTTCAAAATATCGTGGAGATTCAACAAACAACACAGTCAATTTCTGTCTTATACAGATGTAAATTCCACAGATTGTATCACGAATAACAACTTTGATTTTAATTGTAAGCATGCTAGTATGATGTAATTGTTTAAAATAATATGAAAGCAACATTAATCTCTTTAAGATTCAACCTTTTTTAGAGGAATAAACAAGAATATTACACTAGAATGTTATAATTATTCATTAATGTCAGATCTATCCTAGACATAAGCTATTATGACGTCCTATGCTTGGATTCTTACTCCATTGAGAACGATTATATCTCACTTGGTGAGAGATTTGAGTGACTTGAGGTGTAATCATTCCAAAGCTTTAAGTTCGTTTATCTTAGCTCAAAATGGACAAACTGGTACATGCTTCAGATCTATAGTATAGAGTAAGTAATGATCTTTACCTAAGCCATGATGATCTTGCTGAAAAAGAGAAATCCTAGCATCGTGCAGCGGAGATCTTGCTAGAGTTTGCTATGATTCCTTCATTGGACTTTCAATTTCCCACTTTCTCTTTTTCCTTTCACATTAGATTTGTGATTTTTTATTTTTTTTTATTTTTAATTTTCACTTGCTAACTTTGAGTTTGGCCTATTTTTGGTTTAGCCTAATTTTTGTATCATTTTTCAGTAAATGGGCCTTTTGGCCTGTCATTCATATAAAAGAACAAACCTTTCAAATTATTGAGACATAATTATCAACTTTTAAAGCTAAAAGAGATAATATTAATAAAATAATATGATAGACAAATAAGATAATATAAAGTGAATAACAACATGTATTTACTAGTGAAAAAATATATGACTTCTAAACATTAAATAAATCAATTATAAAGTATTAAGATGTGATGAAATGTTACTAAAATTTTTTTTCAAATCATGTGAAATATCTCTCAACCTGTAAAAGAAAATTTGAATTATGAATGATATGCTCATAGTTCGCCTATTTATGGAAAAATAAAAAAAATTAAATCATATTTTATCCACAAATGAGCACACTATATACATGAAATGGGGTTCGCTAGTTTTTGGGTGAACTCCTTCAAAATTTCTTGTTAATTCAGCTAAATGATTTAGAAATTAAAATATCCAAATGGGGTTCATCAATTTTCAGGAGAAGACTTTTACTTTTTCAGTTGCATCTTGCCAGAATTACCAGCAATGAACGAATAATTCGCCCATTTTCGGCTGAACTATCCATTTTGATACATAAGTGAAAGTATTGTCTGTTTTGGTTTTAGTATTGAAAGACTATCCCTTTCAGCTCCAGACTTATAGTTTTCTATTGGCTAATGTGTTACCTTTATTGTATATAAAAAGTTATTTTAATACATTTATAAAGGGTTAGATCCTAATCATTATCAAAGCTACATACTGATATTATTGTGCTCTAATTCTATGTTTTTAACTAATCCTTTATTCTTAAGTATTTCTATACACACGAATTTAGGTCAAGACCAATTGAACATCAACAATCTCAGATTTTTTACAAACACTTGACTGCTTCCCTTAACTCTCTTTACTTTCTATACTAATTTCATTTAGTTTCTTAAAAGTCATATATTAACTACTCATATACAAACTTAACAAGTTAAATTGGGATGAGTGTCCCTGACCTTACTATAAATTTGATTGTACTTTTTTAGTAAATAATTTAGCGCCCACCATGAGGTCAAAATAATTATATGATAGTTTAACTCACTACTCTACCTTCTTATTAGCTTTAATTTAATTTTTAATTAAGAAACTACTCATAACAAATATTAACTAAAATAACAAAATAGTTGATCATGCTAGATTCCGAAATGAGATTGAGGAATCGAGAGGTCTTCAGGAGAATTATAACTCTTGTACTTTGAGTTCTATCTGATCGATTATGAAACTTCATGAATTCTCTAGTCAAGTATCATATCGTTATGATAATTCTTATTCTATGTGATACCTATAGATTTTCTGCAAAGTTTCATGAACATCTATAAAAAAGAATAAACTTTATGCAACACCCTATGTTTTTATAATCCTTCTTTGAACTCTTGATGAAATTATTCGTGAAAGTATTTAAATTTTAGAAATTATATTTATCTTATTTTTATGAATCTTCATATTTTATTAAAATTATCCTCACTGTATGAATCTATCTCTTGATTTATGAACTTATCTCATATTTTATGAGACTGTGTCAGTGCCTATAAGCTTACCTTATTAATTTAAAGAAAATCTTTTTCCATAAAAATTGAAATTTAGTATTTTTGTTTGATTCTAGAGCACAATGGCTCACAAGAACCTATGATCTTTTCATAAAACTAGATAATTTATGTATATATTTTCTAAAATTAATACAGTATTATATGTTGGCACATATGATTCAAGAATGTTAAGCGATGCACATGGTTGAGTGTTGAATTAATTTGGCTATGGATCAACTCCCACTAAATATATTTTTTTCTTTTTTTGTGGAGGTACAGCAATACTCTAAAAATCTTAGATTCGTCTATCCTCTCAAATACGATCTTTTTATGAATTTGTGAATAATGGCTCACCATCATAAAATGTATATGATTTTGAGCATAACGACTCTATAGTATGAATGTATATAATTTTGAGTGTTAGAGCGAGCTAGCATGAAATACATATAATTTTGAGCACAAGGCTCAACAATATAGTTTTTGACTAATTCTAGATATTACATATGATCTCATATATATATATACATATATATATGTGGAGGATTATTTAAAACCAAGAAGGGTATGGGTTTAGATAATACATGTACAAAAATTGTGTATGCCATCATAGGATTTAACACCAAAAGAGGCTTGTTATGGATCCTTATGTTATGTTTCATTCTACACTCCGACAAGGTGTATAAAAGATCTTTCAACAAGGTTAGAGATTAAATATCATGAGTTCGCATGATGTTTATTGATTATAAGAAACTTCCTACCATAAAGACTTAGTATTTTCATTAAGTGTGATTTTGCGAAGTTGCTAATATGTTTTATACTATTTTGCATTTAGATTACTTATTATTCAGTTATTTACTCAAATTATGATTTTAAAGTTCATAAATTTACTTTATATTTTTATCATGGTATTTTGATATACAGATACCTCATAGCTCATGTATTTAGAATTTCTTATGTTTTAGCTATACATTAAAATCACATGATATATTATATATTCTACTTCATACATCAGTTGTGTTGATATATCAAGATGTTATCATACATTTATCTTTTGTTTCATTCAGCTATTTTAAATTCTTGCATTTATGTCATTCTATATTGCATCATTTCATAATGTAGAGTCAGGTACACAGGCACGTGATCAGGCGTACCATTAAGTTCTTTTCTTTCAACTATTGGTTAGCCCTCTCAACTTTCTGGAGGTTAGTTATGTTAGTTTTCATGCTTTAGTTAAATAAATGTATGTCGTAGATGTTATTTCTCAGGGTTTAGAGATTTCTTAGATAATTAGTTGTCAAACTCATGTTGATTAGTTTCAACTTTTGTATCACTAAAAATAAAATTTCAAGTTTTCTTATTAGTGAGTAAGTTATCCTTTCAAAATATCTCTCATGTATTACTACGTCTTTCACATATGCTAGCAGGATATTCATGTCACATGTCAGGTATGGATTCGCTCGAGCCTGCAATGACATTGGGTGCCAGCTATGCCCATGTATAGGCTTGAGATATAACACCTTTATTTCAGCTGATTGAATTTTGCACTACAAATTAGGCATCATGCTCAGATTCTTGGTGTTCATCGAGCAAATTTTTTACAATCATGGTTGGTTGTCCTATATCTTGAAAATTTAAGAAGCAATAAATAGTTTCTATATCACTAATAAAGACAGAGGTTACAATCCAAACCCATCATGAATGGAACCCACATTAACATCCTAGTGGGAGAGCCAACTTTCTCGATGAATCAATCCAGCACTTAGCCAAAAATTAGGCAACTAACCATTTTCATTAAGAAAACTAATAATTTGATACTAAGAAAAAATAATAATGTAGAAAATCTAAAAATCTCCAAGTATAAGAAAGTCATTGTACCAAAACACTAATATGTATCAACAAACGCTATCAACCTAAAAAAATTGAAAATATCTAAGTCTTAAATAACGGACCATAAACTAAATGAAGAATTCATGGCAACTCGGAAGATGTAGCTCGCCGTCGAGTTTAAACACTATCTGAATCACAACTGAGGTCTCAAAACAGTTGTCGAAAGGTGTTCTGCACTCAATAAAAAAAAAGCACATGAAATATTAGTACATAAGAAAACAATGGTATACTAGTAGGAAAACAACGGTAAACTAGTAAGGTTATCGGCCAACCCAAAATGAGAAATATGAATAATCATAACTTAGTAAGACAAGACAACCATGAACACCTACCATGTAACTTTACCTCAAGTTCATAATACTTAACCTTATTCAACGACATGATGGAAATTAGTCTATATAAGTCAACATGGATAACAAATCAAGACAAGACTATAACTACCTACCAAATTCGAAGTCAACAATCATAACTCATAGGATCCAAGAAGTTTACCTTGATTTTTTCTTTTGAAAGATGAAAGTAGAAGCTTGAAGCAATTTCAAAACCCTAGCCTTAAAGAATTTTGATGTGTGCAAGTGATAGACCGAGGGGTGAGTCTTGCCTTATATAAAATTTCAGATGAATTTGGAAAATTTGAATTTTTAGAGGGAGATGGAAGTTTGAGGATTATGGGGCCTAATGTTCAGCTTTTAAGCTTTAAAAAGGAGGGTGGCCTGGTTTTGGGTTGGTTTAGGCATGGGTAGGCCTAATTTTAAATAAAAAAATGAGCCCAAAATTTAGGACACTTACGGCACCACCTATGGGGAGTAGGTGGCATCTACGGCCCATACCTGACCTTGATTTTTGTGCTCTTTCCCTGTCTGATCTTTTTTTTATGACACACCACTTCCTACCCAGTAAGTAGGTTCGTAGATGAAAGTTTAGAAATTCCCAAAAATCCTTAAATTTTTCTTTCGGTGTTAATTGCACGACTTACCTAGCCCTAGTGGTACTTATGAACTCCATGAGTGGGTCAATAAGTCCCCTTACCTGGAATATTTTGAATTAAGTGATGATTTACCATATTCCAAGTTTTTCCTCACGCTATATCCCTAACAAAAGAAAACCAACGTAAATACTAAAATAGTGTATTGCCTCCCTCCCAGCACTTGATTTAACATCACGATATGATATGGCTATGTTAGTTACTAAAATTTTACCAATAAGACCATGGGTTGCCTCCCATGTAGTGCTTGATTTAACATCGTGGCATGACGCGGGTACCTTAATTACTTAGAATGCATCAACGTAACCAAAGGAGTAGCCTCCTAGGTTATCAACACGATGTATAACAAACACCACCCTCATATTGATTGGCTACTTCATGGTTTTGCAAATGTTGAATATGACCTCCTCATTATTTACTCTGAACTTGACCTCCTCTTTTTCTATATCTACCATTGCTCTACCTATGGCCATGAATAGTTTTCCCAAGATTATGGGCATCTCAAAATCAACTTCACAATCTAGGATAGCTATGTCAGCAAGAAAAATAAAGTTATCTACTTTTACTAAAACATCGAATGATATGCCTACGGGTTTCTTCACTGTACGGTCTGCTAATAACAACCACATAATTATAGGTTTTGAAGTGCTCAAGCCTAACTATTTGAACACTACTAACGGCATCAAATTAATGTTGGCTCCCAATTCACACAATACTCTGGCAAACCTGGATGTCCTGATGACGTATGGAATCGTGAATATGCTAGGATCACTCTTCTTTTGAGCTAGAGATCTATAAGTAATTTTACTATAATGGTGCAACCCACCAAAATCCGTAAAACTAACAGATATCGTCTTTGTTACCAACTTCTTCATAAAATTAGTGTACCCATGCATCTTCTTAAGAGTCTCAAGAAGAGGGATATTCAAGCTCAACTCTTTATTATGGCAATGAACTTCTTGAACTTTCCTTATTCTTTCTTCTATTTCTACCTTTGAGGAAAGGGTGGGGAGATCATGGAATTTGCTTTAATACATGCTCATCAACCTTTCTCTTAGCTTTGTCCTTCTCAACATTACCATCAACACTTGTAACCTTTTCCAACTCTACTTTAGATGTCTCATTAACCTCAAAATTATCATTCTTTAGCTCATCAACAGTAGGTATAAGGGGATAAACAGTTGCCTTACCACTTTAAGTGGTGATGGCCAAATAATGATCATTGTTCTTAGGATTCTGCACTGTGTTGCTTGGAAGGGTGATCGATTGTCTTTGATTTAAAGTTATAGCGATTTGTCCAAACTGGTGGTCTAATTACTTTATCACAGTAGCATGTGACTCTACCTTCTAGGTCAATCCTGAGATATCCGTCTTAATCTCCTTAAGGAAATTTTCCTAATTTTCCTGACCCTTTACTAGCTTGTACAACATAGCCTTCATCTTTTATTTAGTGTCACCACTGCCTAGTGGAACATATACACCACCGTTCTCCTTGTAATCATACTTGTATCTCCAATCACCATCCCGCTCTCTATTTCTATCTCTATACCTATCCTCATAATATTCCCGAACTTGGTTTCCTTTCCCCTTGGCTCGAAAACCCACCAACTCTTGATCTAGGTACTTTTTCTTTTCTTCTAATTAGAATCATACTATCTAGAGGCCTTACACCGTGAACCTATTGGATTTACCTTCTCAAAATTCATCATCGCAAACTACTTTGTCAACATCCCAACCTCTGTCCTGAGCTGAGCAACCTCTTGCACCATCATATAATTAACAACTCTATGCTCATTTTTAGAACAAATAGCATAAGTGTCAGTTCCTCTCTCTGCCTCTCGATTATGCCATTCTTGATTGGTGAGAAAGATATGATCTAATATATCTGATGTTGTCTCCTAGAGTAAACGCATGGATGCTTCACTAGTAATAGTCTTTACCATAGCTATTGAACTAGTTTTAAGGGCCCGATAGAAGATCTCAAGCAAGCTCTGCCCTAAAATCCTATGGTTAAGCACCATTATCAACTTCTTTTTGAATTGGAATCATGCCTCATACATTGACTCAGAGTGTAACTGCCTAAAATTATGTATCTCATCCTTCAAATGAAGCATTATGGATGGTGGAATGAAATGACCTAAAAATTTTCTTTGCAACTCATTCCAAGTAGTGATAGATCCTCAAGGAATTTCCCCTAACCACAATTTAGCTTCACCAGTAGAGAAAATAGGAATAACTTGAGTCTCAGTGCTTCTATATTTACCCCAGTATAGTGTATGATGTGAAAATCCTAAAAAAGTTTGTAAGGTCCATGTTTGCATCATCTGTCGGCAAGACTACAAACACACCTTCCAGATTCAAGAGATGGATCATAGAACTAGTAATGTCGAACTCCACATCTAATGGAAAAATAGGAGAAATAATATCTCCTATCTCAATTGGCTCAATGTAACCCAAGTCCTCCTCTGGATTATCATTTGGAGGTAAGTACTAATAGGACAACATCATTTGAGCTCTACCCCTTCTATCTATATCTCAATTTCTGTCGAGGTCTGCTCGATGATCAACTCTTGGTTGTTGTCTCGCCAGCATTGTCTCTAGAGCTACCCTATGAGATTTTGCTTCCCTCCTATGGTTATTAACTACTTTTGATAATAATTGCTCTATTATTTAATCAAAAATGTCTTGAATATCTCTAGGAGGATAGGGAGGAAAATCATTTAGGTTAATCCAAACCCCTTCAAGCTTACTATCTCGTACATGTTTAGTCATCTTACTAGTCAGATTTAGGATTCTCTCTGGTTTAGGACTAAGTGAGAGAAAGGGATTGCCTTTACTCCTTGTGTTAGGCATACACCGGCTTATACCCAACGAAAAATAAAATAACAAAAACTCAAAAGCTTCGACAACTTCAATCAACAATCAAATTGTATTCCCCAACAATGGTGCCAAAATTTTGATATCGCCCAAAGCTACACCTCTAATTAAAGATACAATGGTCGATGCAAAATATAATAACCCAACTCAGGTTGGGGTCAAACCCATAGGGAATACATGGAACTATCTCTCTAGCTTGTTGAAATTACCAGGTAGTACATGAAAGTAAATGGGGGGTTATAGTTGTAATCTTTGAAAAGTAACAAGATATAGAATAATTTTGGTTGTAAATGGTCAAAAACGAACACTAGGCTTGTGTTCCCTATAGATTCTAACTTAGTAGGTTTATCGTGCTCAATCTAACTATCAAACTAATGTGTATGTAGAATATATCAAGTTATGTATCATAAATAGCCTCTCGACACACTTTGGTGAATCTCACTCATCACCTCTTGGTCTAAGAGTGTCACATTACTAACCCTTGCCTTGTGGATCCCAGTTTGAACTATATCCTCTCGATCTTAACTTGATTATATGAAGATAATTATCTTAAGTAGATAAAAATTTTATGTGGTACACGGGAATCCCCCAAAGTAACTTTTATAATAGAGTCTACAGGGTACACGGAAATCCCCTAAGTTATTGGCTAATGACATTGCTTGCAAACTATAGTCGATATGACAATACCACTTCTTATAGACTTGGTTAATAATATAAGGAATTGGTGGCTTGGTTGTGTGCTATAGTTTTAATTAGGGAATAATAACGGGTTGTGATAGCTAACCGTGAAGGCGTGAGTCTAATAGACGAATACTGGAAACTCATGTTTGCCTACGTGAGGATTCATTATTGTGACCATATACTTATGGTGTTGAGCTAGAGAAAAAATATTAGCAAATAAGACTTTTAAGGTTTCATTCCCCAACCAGTTATCATTCCAGAATGAAGTTTTGCTACCATTTTGTACTCTGAGACTTTACATTTAAGTGCCAGCCATAGTACTCTGATAGACCTCTAAAAGGTAACACCATAAGCTGAGTTCACTGTCTTTGTCATCCAGTTATCCACTTCATACTTAGCTTTGATCACCTTGCTCCATAAGCTTTGAGAATCTTGAGAATATCTCCATAACAACTTCAATTTGAGTGCTTTGTTGTGATTCTTCAAATTTCTAATTTCCAGTCTGCCTTGATCCTTGCTAAGAATTACTTCTTTCCACATTATTAGATGATACACATTTTTTTTATTGCCCTGCCATAAAATCTTCCTTCTAATGTTGTCTAATCTTTGAGTGACTCCCACTGGAATGGGAAAAAAAGATATCATATAAGTCGGCATAGAATTCAGGACTGAATTAATCAAAGTGTGTCTCCGACCAAATGACAAGTATTGACACTTCCATCTCAAAAGCTTTTTCTCACATTTGTCTATGACATTGTTCAAGATCCCTGAAGATTTTGATTTTACCCCCAATGGCATGCCAAGATAAGTAGTAGGGAGAGCCCCTACTTCTCCACCTAGAATCATTGGCAAAGCCTCCATGTTTGTTACTTTATTAATTGGGAAAAGATGACTCTTTCTCCAGTAAATATGTAGCCTAAAAATACCTTCAAAAAGGACTAAGATAATTCGTAGAATTCTCAATTGCTGCACATCTACATCATGGAATATCAAGGTATTATCAGCGTATTGGAGATGTGTAATATAATGACCATTCATGGCTATCTCAAAGCCCTTAATCCACCTATTAAGATTCGTGGTTTTGATCATGTTGTTTAGCCCTTCCATGGAAATTATGAACAAAAAAGGGTATATGGGATCACCTTGCCTGAGACCTCTTTAATCTTGGAAAAAACCTTCTGGGAAACCGTTAATAATGACAGAGAATTTGACGATAGAAATGGAAAATTTTATATTCTAGATCCATTTCACTCAAAAGCCCATTTGTTGTAACATTCTAAGCAATGAAATTCCAATTTACATGGTCATATGTTTTCCCAATATCTAGTTTACAAAGAACACCAGGCTTCTTTTGTTTCTATCTTGAGTCCACCGCTTCGTTGGATATTAGAATAGCATCCATTATTTGCCTTCATTTTATAAATGTCATTTGTTGTGAGTCTACCAACTTTTTCATTACCTTTTTTAGTCTCTCAGCAAGTACTTTTGCAATAATCTTATAGATGCTCGTGATAAGACTTATTGGTCTGTAGTCCTTCAACTCCTTTTCACCTTTCTTCTTGGGAATCAAAGCAATGTAAGTTGCATTAAAACTCGTTTCAAAGAAAGCATGAGAATGGAAATTATAGAATACCCCCATGATATCCTGTTTGAGCACCTCCCAACATTTAATAAAGAACCCCATTATGAATCCATCAGGGCTTGGTGCTTTATCCATGGCACACATTTTTAAACATAACTTCTTGTTCTTCAAATTTGCTCTACAATTGATCCTTTTATTCCTCAGTTATTGTTGGACAATCATCAAAGTTGCTTCCAGGCCTCCACTCTTTAGTCTCAGTGTAGAGTTCTTTGTAAAATTCAAAAATCTCATTCTTGATATGCTGTGGCTCTGATATTAATTCATCTCGGATCATTAATTAGTTAATATTGTTATATCTTTTATGGGCATTTGCAGTTTTGTGAAAAGACTTGGTGTTCTTGTCTCCTTTCTTCATCCAAGTGGCCCTTGATCTTTGACTGCACGCCACTTCTTCATACTTCTTTAGTACGAATGCCTTCTCCACTATTTCCTCCTCTGTTAAATTTCTGCTTTCTAGTATCTTGTCGAACACTGCCAACAGATTAAGCAGGTTTGACTTCTGTACTTTCAAATTGCCTTGGTTTCTTTTAATCCACTCCCTCAGTTTTCCTTTCAAAGCTTTCATTTTACAAGCAAAAATGTAATCAGATTTTCGTGAAAAATCAAATGATGTCCACCAACCCTTAACTTTGTCGACAAAGCCATCAGTGTTAAACCACTAATTATTGAACTTGAAGTATGATTTTTTATGGTCCCAATCTCCGCATTGCAACGTAACAGGGACATGATCAAATGTTACTCTCTGCAGAAGAGATTGTCTGTTATTGCTAAACTTTCATCCCACTCTTAGTATATCAAAATTCTGTCAATTCTTGAGGCAGTAGTGTATGTGTAACTTCTATACCAAGTATAAGCACTACCTTCCAGTTGAAGTTAAAGACTACTTCCCAAACCTATTGATCCCATTTTTCTCACATTATTCCTTTTGGGATCTCATCACCATAAGAGATCTCCCTAGTAGATACTTGTGTAAGAGGTCCTTTTCGTCATGTCTAATAGATGCATCCAAGACCCTTTGCTCAGTGGAGATGGCAGGTTCCTTCATGGTTCACAACTTCCGTATAGTTTTTGTCACCTTCCAAATATCGACATCTCAAAGCCTATAGTTGGAGAAACCACTTGCATTAACTATCCCGTATTGATAAAGCTTTCAATGCGATTAACTAGGCCCAACCATCCCTCATTTGGTTTGTTTTCAGGAATAATGATGACTGCACTGGACTGGTCGTTCATCACATTAACAAACAGGAATCTACCAAACTTGTTAAGCTTCAATGACCAAAAGATGTTAATAGAAACCTCCCTAGCTTTCCAAGACTTGAAAGTCTTCCTTCTTACTTCTGATGTTTCCTTCATTCTTCTATATAGCCACCAGAGAGCATCTAGCACTTTCCACCTACTCATACCAATTTCCAAGGAAGACTTAGCTTCTGAAATGTCATAAGACTTGCTCCTGTTCTAAATTAAATTCGATTTTCTATTATTCGGAAAAAAAGGTGTAGGATGAGAGAGGTTTTGATGGTAGAAAACCACCAGAGGTGAGTTCCAAGGCCCAGAAGGGATCTTTTGAAGAGATTCTTGGGAGTAGTGCGTAGGAGCATCCTAAATTTTCTTAGAATCATTTAATTATTTCAGTATATCATCTGAGCACTTATTTAGGACGGCTAGTTTCTTTGGCTGCAAAAAGGAAAGGTTCACATTCTTATTTTTAATTAATTTTATTGTTAGCTTTTGAGGAGTTATTAAGAAGAAGCCAACAAATATGAAAAAATGACCACATTTGTATCTTCTAGGCAAATTTATTTTAAGCCTATTAGTTTATATGGCTTAAAACTCAAGAAAAATGCACAAAGAAAGGGTTCACCTCTCAAATACTAAGGGAAGACACCAACAAAAAATAAGACAGACTACCAAAACATTCAACATTTTACTTAATTTCTTCGTTAGATTTGGGCAAGGCCCCTACCAGGGGGTTAGGTAATTTTTTTCATACTACAAACTTTAGGTAATTTAATTTAACCGAATCTTCATAATGAATCTATTGGTAACCCTTTAGCTTTTCAAAACTAGGAAAATACAGAATGAGGATTCTAGTACCATTGCTTGCAGAACGTATGTGCTAAGTATAGTCTGACCATATATATAAATAGGCCATGAAATTTATCTTGCAAAAAAAAGAAAAATATGTAGTAGTGATAAGAATAAGGATAACATACATTGCTCTGTTGGACCTGCTGGAAGTATTTGGTGAAAGTTTTGTCTTTGGACAAAGCCCAAATGTCATGGCGACTAATATTAAGAGGAGGAGAAATACCACTGGTAGCGGCCTCCATCTGCTGAAGGAAATGGGTGTTGGGAAAGATGTCATGTAACTTCTCCTCTAAATCCTGTCGACATAAAGGAATTTATGTTGTTGTGGTGGCAGTGGCGCTAATTCCTGCATCTTCTCAGAGGTAGTTTTAATCTGATCCAAACAAGAGGAAAAAGTTGACGATGAATGTATTAGATTGGTTAGGAAAAGAGATAGATAAAGATCCAACAATAACATACATGGCTGCTAGTTTCATCATGTCTGGTAGGGATTTTTCCCTCAGCCATCATGCATAGGCATTCAAAGTTAACCTTCCAAGCCTTATCCAAATAATCACGAATAGTGTATACATAGACATGCACATATGAGCATAAGACCAAGCATCCTCAGGATCACAACCATCACGAAGGTAGGCTGATTCAAGAGAGTTAAACCTCTCGTGCCACCATATGATGCTAGCCATGTTGCTGTGGGAAGGAGGAGCTCCAATTGCTGAATTCTTAGTAGAGCTAGGCTCCTCGTCAATATCCATGGCTCACCCATCACCTGAAGACATCCAAACCTTCATGATTTTTTTCAACAACCTTACAATACCAACCAGATTTAACAGGATAATCAGCCAAATTTCTGCAATATCAACCACTACACTAAGAAAAACTAATAAACACTGTTTAATTTAGGGCTAAACCAGTCCGCCTAGAAACCCGAGAAAAATTAGTTCTCCCAAGTCTTTAATTAAAAATGGGGATTAGTGGGTCCCACAATGTGTCCAAGTTAAAAAAATAAAGTTACTTGAACAATTAAGACAGTTATTCGATAACTGAATTAATTGTTAACTTCGCACAGTTGTCAAACAACTTCGCACAGTTGTCGAATAACTTTGATAGTTATTGAACAACTTTGCAAAGTAGTTAAACAACTATCAAAATTGTTCTACAATTTTACAGAGTTGTTGGAACGAAAAGATTTAACAAAAAAAAAAAGCTGAAAAAATTCTATCCCTTACCATTAATTCTTAAAACTTGAAGGACCTCACTTAATTGAAAAACTTGTTTCTCCCTTTTAATTCAAAGTACTCATAAACCCCTAAATTTTAGACCCTTTCTTATTCCGGGGAAATTACATGAGGAATACATTTCATCATCAAAATTAGCTATAAGCAATGATTTTTGGGTTTACCAAAAATTAGCGTCAAAAACTTACCAAAAGTCCATATCCTCGCGTGCAATGACCAAATCAATACCCCCAAAAATTTTAGCACATCCAATAATCAAAATATGTTTAATTTTTTGTTTTTAAAAATTTCTATTTATTTGTATTTCATTTCAATTCAAAGTATGACTCTCAGAGCATAGCCATGCTAATCCCTATTACATCTTTTGTTTTTTCACTATTCTTATTATTATTACTTTTCCTTATCTTAGATTGTTCTATTTTGAGCCGGAGTCTATCAAAAATAGCCTTTCTATCTCACATTTGAGATAGTGATATGAACTGCGTATAGGACTCCACTTGGTGAAAATATACATTTGAGATAGTGGTATGGACTGCGTACACTTACCCTCCTCATACCCCACTTAGTGAAAATATATTGGATATGTTGTTGTTGTTGAAAAACTTCAATTTCTACAACACCACCAAAACTTTCTAAAGCATTTTCAAAGTTACAAGTCAAAAATGTAGAAATGGAGTAAATTCCATCTTTAGTTACTTAGTTTTGTGTTTATTACACAAAAGTCATAATCTTTCATTTACTATACAAAAGTTATTTTACTTTACTTCGGCCTTCACAAGAGATACTATGGCCGAATTTTACAATAACCCCACCGAAAAAATGATGTGGAAACCTTAATTAGTTTTTAATTTTAATTTAAGAGAACATAATATATTTTCCATATCTTGTCCCTTTTTATATGTGCTCAACCCAATTTTTCTTATGAATTATATAACGGAAGAAAATCGATTTCCTAATAGATTAGGCTACCTAATCAAGATTATTTTCATAAAAAGAATTTGGTTGATATTTTTTTGAAATATTTCATAATATTGCATTCGTCTGCCAAAAAGGTGCATCAACAAAAATTAATAAACAAGATAAATTTTTCAAAACGCATTAAACAAAAAGAGACGTATAATATTATTATTTTTAAAATTATTTTAATTCCTTGAAGATAAATCAACATGATAAAGATAGTTTTAAAATAAAACTTTTTAAATTTTATCATCAAATAAGTATTGTCAAAATTTGTACATATAATGTTATTGACAGTTTTGTTATTAAAAGTCATAAAATGTAATTAATTTAATACATAAAATAAATTATTGGATATTTAATTTTTATACTTATCAACTGAATTAATTAAACAATATGTAATTTATTAGAAACTGAATATTATAATGAAAACTTTTAAGAGAACTAACCGATTAGTCAGAAATTAAAAGAACGAAGACAAACTCAATAAAAATAGAGTAGTTTATCATATTATTACGATATACCGAACGCAAATGCCCAAGTGACAAGAAAAGAAATAAATAAAAAATTAATTTTATCAACTAATGTTACAATTTTAGAGGGAGAAAGTAACTTTATCAACAACATGTCACAATTTTAGAAAGAGAAAAGTAACTTTATTAACTACATGTCATAATTTTCGATGAGAAAAGTAATTTATCAATCACATGTCACAATTTTAGAGGATTTTATAAAAATTAAAATTACCATAATCTTAATAACTACATGTCATAATTTTAGAGGAGAAAAATAATATGTGTCTCCATTTTAGAGGATTTTAAGAAAATTAAAACTACAATAGTGTCATTGTGAGGACTACCAAATTTTGTGTATCCTCCCTTATATATAAAGATAATTTTAGTTTCATAAAATATAAACCAATTTTTTGTTATGAAAATAGTCTTTACTAGGTAGCCTAATCTGTTATGAAATTTGTATTCTTCCGTTATATAATTCATAAATAAAATTGGGTTGAGCACATATAAAAAGGGTAAAGATATGGGTACTATAGTATATTCTCTTAAAATAAAATTAAGAACTAATTAATGTTGTCACATCATTTTTACGGTGGGACTATTGTAAAATCCAACCATAGTGACTTTTCTGAATGTCGGAGCAAAGTGAAATGACTTTTGTGTAATGAACGAAAGAAAAGTGAATTTTGTGTAATGGAAATAAAGCTAAGTGACCATAGATGGAATTTATTTTGTAGAAATAGTACAATTGTTGTTGTAAAATTTATTTATTATTATCAAGATTGATGGTACAAGCCAAAATACAAATTAAAAAATTAAAATCCTAAATTATAATGACATGTTTAAAAAGGCTGCTTGAATATAACAAAGCTTAACTCCAAGTTACTATTATCATCAAGCGAGTGTTCCCTATGAAGGAAAAAAAGTATTTTTCGTTTTCATGATTGGTTTAGCTTAAATATGTTTGAAAAATATTTCAAATATACTTATTTTCCTCAAATTTAAAGAAAATAATGAAATCAGAATTGAGAGTTTGATCTCGAGTTGAGGTCAAAAGATCCTGGATCGGTATCTACAATCAGGTGTTAAGTTTGAGAATCACGGTTGAGTCTAGAGTCGAGTTCGTGTCGAAGTTGGATCCGGGGTCTAGGGCCTTGAGTTTTGGTCAGGAATGGGGGTCAGGTTTTAGGTTTTAAAGTTGGCTCAACATTGAGTCACGAGTTGGGGTACAAATTCGGATCGGGTCAAGAATCAGTATCTTAGGTTATGTGTCGAATCGGGGTCAAGAGTAGGGTTTTGGAATTTGAGTTAAGCCCGGGCCTCATGGGTGTGCTAATACTATTACAATTAATCCCATATACATTGATATCATTCTATTATTTATTATTCCTTTTAATGATTTTGGATTAACTAGATTCGTTGTTGCTATATTCTTTGCTATAGCTGATAATTGTTCTCTTTAATGTATATATAGTTGGTTATCTTTAGAGAAATATTTTGTTTCATACAATGTCCTAGGATTAAGAAATTTTAACTGGTTTTGTTGAAATTTTTTTAAATCTTTATCTATGTCTATTACCTGATTTAATTCTTTGCTTTGCTGGTCGTCTTGTTTATTGCGTGATAATATTCTTGTTATAAGGTTATTTCCTATCCTATTATCTGAAAAACTTACTCTTGGTATTTCTTCGACTGTTCTTGTCCTACCTAAAAGAAAGTCCATTGTTGAGGTTTTCTAGTTATTTTTGGTCTCTCTTTGTGTGGAGTTATTTCAATTTTTTTTAATTGGGATATTAATTTGTCTACTTCAGCGTTCTTGGTTGGTCAATTATATTTGCCTTTCCCTTAATAATTTTGTCTATTTTTGTGTTTAATTCTAACAGTAATGTTATTATAGTATTATTTTGTATAATAATAACTTGGTTTGACTTACTTTGGGGCAAGTAGTCTGATAATATCTGCGGATAAATTTGATGCAAGATTTAAGGCCTTTGCATAAATTGGGCAACAAAGGAATAAAATCAATAATAATAAATCCAGAAGAATACGCAGGGTTAGAATGGAACCTAGAAAAATTCAAAGGTATTTGCAGCAGAATCCTATTTAATGTATACTAACACTAAAGGAGAAAAATATATAAAATTTATCGATTATAATTATACCATGCAAAAAGAGCTAGGGGATGAAACAGAGACAGTCGTGGAAGTAGAAGGTTCTTTAATGAATATAGAAATAATGTAGGTAGGACATGAAGTAGATGAGGCCTTAGAAGAAGCAACAAAACTATACAAAGAAAATAATGATATAACATTTAAATGCAGGGGATGCAGGATAGGAAGAATGAATCTAATGGAGACTGAAAAACATTTTAAAACATATGAATTTAGAATAGACAACCTAGGATATAGAGAACAATATCATTTACCGATAAAATTAGATAACCTTGACAACCTTATACAGAAAACTTAAGATAGTGATGAAGAAGTAGAGTTAAATTCAATTATAAGCCAAAAAGAATTCATGGAATCAACTAGTTCAAGACCTTTCCAAAGAACAATTGTCACGACCTAAGCCTAGGCCCTGGCAGCGATGAGTATCCTGAACCATGAAGGCCCGAGTGCCCTATTCTATTTGGCAACCATACACAACGTTCATACAATATTAAGATATGCAGAATATTAACATACGGAAACATGGTCAATCTCATAACTCGACTGAACAAATACGAAAGGAAATTCATAACATTCAAAACACATGACACTAGTCTGTGAAATCTCTAACAATACGAGAACCAACATATGTCTAAAAACTGGGACAAGGCCCCCAGTCGGACCATAAATCAAATAAAATAACAATGACTTATAATTAGGCCTTCCAAAATAAGAGAGACTCATCAACTGCAACTAATTGCCAAAAAACTCTACTGCTTAACTGGACCCCAGTACTGTGCCTCAGATCTTGAAATATAGGGGGTCAATACAATTGTACTGGCATGTGAAATAGTCCAAAAATATCATTTTTATTTCATAAAATAGATGGGAGCATTTTAGAAAATATTACACATAAAATGTGTAAAATGCAAGGGCATAAATTTAAAATTTTCGAATGCTTTCTGGAAATCAAGACTCACACTTTATCTTAATCCTGAGATAGATGGTACACTCTACAGTTCTACAATCCTACGGTCTATATGAAATTCGCCCTTAACTCGGTGGCCAAGCCCCCAATCCAAGTGTGCCGCAAGGATTAGAGTCCTAATAACTATTCTAGTATACCAGTGTCTCAAGGACAAGTATACATTGGTATTAGCCAATCATATCACCCGAAATAGTAAACTTGGTTTTCAGCAATGAGCCCTTACACTCAAACGCCTACTTCGGGTAACCATCTACCTCTCTTTAGGCCCAATTTTTACTTCTTTAAACAGCATGCTTCATATACAAAATCATTTGATGCTTAAAAACCTAGGGGCATATAATCACCAGGTATCATTATACCAAGACTTGTAAATCATTCATATTGTATTAATTTCATAGCCTATCTCATTCAAAACATATAAATGACCATCAAAGGATTATAACATCATAAGAGAATCATTATTTTGAAGCCTTATGAAATCTTTATGAAAATTCTGTCTTTTCTCAATCCTCAAACATGCGGTGGCCATGTTAATTATTCATTAGCATATAGTTCTTCTTTTAAATACAATGATGATAGTTATGGTAAGAAAACTTCCCCTCATCATCTAATAAAACATGTAAACACCATGATGTTAGAAAACTAACTTTCAAACATTAGCTCATGCATTAAAAATTATTCACAAAGCAAATCGAACCCATAATTCATATCAAGAGAGGGAATTGATCGTTCATGCTCCCAATTAAACCTTCCAAATTATAATTCTATTTCCACTGAAAGAGTTCAACACAATGCATACATTTTCATCAAAAATATCTTTATGACATGTTTTTTGAAACAATGCTCAGAAACCCTCAATTTGTAACATTACTGTAAATCATTATTCTTGATAAAACGATAAAGTTCATGCCCATGGGTTTAGGGATAGTCCCACATACCTTAGATTACTTAGTTCGAAGGATAGAACCCGAATCTTGATTTGTTTCTTGGAAATCTTGTCTTAAAAGCTTAATTCTTGATATTTGGGGCTCTAGGGTTTTCTTGAAGAGGAAAAAGAACAAATGATGTAACAATTTCTCTTTGAAGGCTTCAAGCTTGTGTTTTGGATGATTTTTGGGTGAGGTAAATGACCCTATTTCCCTCCAATACGTGAAATCAGAAGATGGAAAATAAGGGAACATGTTGTAGAGCGTGCGTCGCATGCTCTACCGCAGGCTCCCTCAGAGGTGGACTGGAGCGTGCGCCGCATGCTAATCGCGGGCAGCTACTGTTTTGGACTTCCAAACGTGCCTTTACGTTTGTCCGAAAATTCCAAAACTTACCCGAAATGTACCTTTGACACCCCCAATCATGAATCAACTTAAAAATCATTATTCTAAGGCAGGGAAGGTCAAAAATAAAATCATCAAAGTTTAGAAGCTTAAAATGTGACCAAGTCCTTTTTAACAACTAAAAAAATTTCAAGTTGTTAGCTCTTTAAGCATACTACTAAGTGTGGTATTAAGTCAAGATTTTTATGGGGTGTTACTTTATCCCCCCTTGGAATCATATGTCCCCAAATGATGACTTAGGAAACAGATAAATATGATTTCAAGCAAACTAAGAAAAAAATGGAGAGGGTAGTAGGTGATTCGTACCTTCTATGTCATCATCCATTGTCTCAAAGAGGTTTGGGCATCTAGTTCGCACGTCATATTCTAACTCCCAAGTAACTTTATCCCCTTTTTTATTCTTCTACAACACCTTAACCGAAGTTATCTCTTTATTTCTCAGCTTCTGAACTTGATGATCCAATATGACAATAGGTTCTTCTTCATATGACAAGAAGTTTTTCACATTGATCTCCTCTACAGGAAACACTAGGGAATGATCTCTGATGCACCTTTTCAACATGGATACATGGAATACTAGATATACGGAAGCTAGACTTATGGGAAAATCTAACTCATAAGCAACCCTACCTATCTTTCTCACAATCTAATATGGTCCTATATAATAAGGACTGAGCTTCCATTTCTTTACAAATTGCATGACTCCATTCTTAGGGGAGACCTTCAGAAATACCCAATTATCAACCTCGAATTCTAAATCTCTCCTCCTAATATCGACAAAAGACTTTTTGCGACTCTAAGATGTTTTAAGTTGCTCCCTAATGATCTTCACCTTCTCCATTGCCTGATGAATAAGGTCAGGCCCAAACAATCGAGTTTTACCCACTTCATACCACCCAATTAGTGATCTACATCTCCTCGTATACAATGCTTTGAAAAGAACCATCTGAATACTATAATGGTAGCTATTATTGTAGGCGAATTCTATCAATGGAAAATGAGTCACCCAACTACCTTTGAAGTCCATCTTGCAGGCCCTTAACATATCCCTATGGGTCTAAATAGTGCAATCAGCTTGCCTATCAGTTTGAGGGTGGAAGGCGGTACTCAGCTTCACTTGGGTGCCTAAACCTTTTTGAAAAGGCTGCAAAAACTGCAAAACAAAATTGCGTACCTCGATCGGATATAATAGACTTAGTAGCCCCATGAAAATAGATTATCTCTCTAATATACAACTTAGCATAGTCATGCCCTGAATATTTCATCCGTATTGGAAGAAAATGAGCGGACTTCGTGATTCGGTATATAATTACCCAAATGGATTCATATTGGTTCCAATACTTTGGAAGCCCCTTAATAAAGTCCATATTAATCATCTACCACTTCAACACAGGAAAAGATATCTCTTGAGAAGTGCTACCTGGTCTCAAATGCTCTACATTGACTTGTTGACAGTTCAAACACTTTTAAACAGAGTTAGAAACATCTCTTTTCATATTATTCCACCAATAAAAAATCTTAAGGTCATCATACATTTTTGTAGAGCCTGGGTGAACAACATACCTCGAAGTGTGAGCTTCATCAGGAATCCTTTCTCACAAACCATCCACGTTCAATACATATAACCTATTCGGATACCTCAAAATCCCATTACCTTCTGTTGACTAATATCTTTCTTAATCTATATAAAGATAGGGTCTTCGGCCTGCTTTTTCTTAACTTCAGCACATAAGGAGGATTTAGCTATCTCATGAATGAATACTCCCCTATCCTCAGAATCTAGAAGTCGAACTCCCAAATTTACAAGCTCGTGAATATCCTTCACCCTCTCCTTCTGTCCTTTCTTCACATGAGCAAGACTATCTATTGACAACCTGCTAAGGGCATCGACCACCACATTGGCCTTGCTCGAATAATAGTGCAAGCTCATATCATAATCCCTCAATAGTTCCAACCACTGCCTTTGCCTGAGATTCAGTTCTTTTTGCATAAAAACATACTGCAAACTTTTTTTATCAGTGAATATATCAACATGTACTCTATACAGATAATGTTGCCATATCTTAAGTGCAAACATCATAGCCGCTAACTCTAAGTCATGGGTGGGATAATTTCGCTCGTACACCCTCAACTGCCTAGATGCATTATTGTGCTGCATAAGCACACACCCAAGTCCCACCTGAGATGCATCACAGTACATAATAAAACACTATGTACCCTCGAGAAGGGTCAAAACTAGCGCGATAGTCAACTTATTCTTCAACTTCTCAAAGCCATTTTCACAAGAGTCGGACCACAAGAACCTTCTGTAATACATTGCCGATTTGGTAAATAGAGAAGCTATAGAGGAAAAACTCTCTAAAAACCTTTTGTAATACGCTGCCAAATACAAGAAGCTCCGTATATCAGTTGGAGTCGTGGGTCTAGGCCATTTTCTTACAACCTCAATCTTTTGGGGGTCAACCTTAATTCCCTCACTAGAAACAATATGTCCCAAGAAAGCAATTGCATTAAGTTAAAGTTCACACTTAGAAAACTTGGCATATAATTCATGATCTTTGAGTGTCTGAAGGATAATTTAGAGGTGACTGGCATGATCCTCCTCATTCTTAGAGTAAACTAAGATGTTGTCCATGAAAACTATGATGAACAAGTCTAAAAACTAACCAAACACCCTATTCATCAGGTCCATAAAAGCTGCAGGGGCATTAGTCAATCCAAAGGACATAACTAAGAATTGATAATGGCCATATCAGGTTTAAAAAGCTGTGTGGGGAATATCAGCCTCCCTAACCTTCAACTGATGATACCCTGAACGAAGGTCTATCTTAGAGAAATATTTGGCACCCTGAAGTTGGTCAAAAAGATTATCAATTCTAGGAAGAGGGTATTTATTCTTAACCATGATCTTATTGAGCTGACGGTAGTTTATACATATCCAGGGAACCATCTTTCTTACGCACGAAAAGTACGGGTGCACCCCAGGGGGAAACGCTTGGGCAAATAAAGCCATAGTCAAAAATATCTTTCAATTGTTCTTTTAACTTTTTCAACTCAGTAGGAGCCATTTTGTATGGAGGAATAGAAATAGGATTAGTGTCCAGTAACAAATCAATGCCAAAATCTATCTCCCTATCAGGTGGTATCCCTGGGAGATCATCGGGGAAGACTTTTGGGAATTCATTAACCACAGGGAACAGAGTAGAGGGAATGACATTCAGTAATGGAATATTCGACCTAAATAATATGATATAAATAGCCCTTAGATACAAGTTCACTGGCTCTAAGAAGAGATACGAATTTCCCCTAGGTGCTAAAGAGTACCCCTCCAACTCAATCACTGGCTCATTTGGAAAGGAGAAAGTAAATTTTTGGGTTCTACAGTATAATATGGCATAGCATGAATAGAGCCAGTCCATTCCTAAAATAGCATCAAAGTCAATAATATCAAGCTCTACAAAATCCACCACAGTATCACGATTACAAATAGATACAACACAATTTCTATACACCTTCCTAGCCATAATAGAGTCACCAATAGGGGTGGAAACAGAGAAAGGTTCTGGAATGATTTCAGTCACAAAACCAAAAATAACGGCCACATATGGTGTCACATAATACAAGGTAGACACTGGGTTAAGCAATACATACACATTACGGGAGAAGATTTGTAACGTACCCGTGATAATATCTGGTAAAGCCTCTGTATCCTGGTGGTTAGATAAGGCATATAACTAATTTTGACTACCTTTGGTAGCTGAAGTAGTACCATTGGGTGGTGGTGGGGATGTGGAATTAGTTTGGGACATAACGTTTGTAACACCCCAAAAATCTATCCTGAGACATCACACGGTGGTTAGGACCATAAGTGATCCCAAGCTAACCCATGAACTGGCATACTGCTGAGCATTTGATAAAATATGTATAAAACGACTGAGCTTGCTGTGCGGAAACATACAAATGATGGAATCTATGAATTACAATATTGATACAACTTTTACATTCTGATAAAGTTTGAAAAAAAGGTCTGAATTTACATAACTGACTCTAACTGACGTCTATGAAGCCTCTACTATACTGACTATAGATAGCTAGGATACGACCCCAACTACCACTAATCAATACATAGGAGTAGAAAAGTAAAGTATATAAATAACATCTAACTAAAGTCCCCGAAGTAGGATGACTCATCATCTGCTGGCTGGAATCTGCAACTGTCTGATTCTAATTGTATATACTATGACTTGTTCCTACATTATGAGACAATGTAGCATATAGACATATATGTTGATCAGTAATTTGAAGACGTACTAATTATATGGGGGCGAATGCATAAGTATAACATTATCGTCACATTTTATAAAATCATGTATGCTAAATGTAAATGACTCACATAAGCTTGAGTAATCTAAAATCTGAAGATCATAAATCATGAATAGTAAAACATATAGTATAAATCTTGTGAGTCATAACACTGAGTTCTAAAATCTGTTCTGTTCTATACTCAAATCATGTAGGCTAAGTGAAAAAGGGCTCACCTTTTTATGTCTGAAACTAAAAGTTGTAATTCTGTAATCTAAAATCGTAAGTAAAATAATATCTAAGTAGGTTTGTGAGCCTTTACACTTAGTTTTTTTATTTAAAAGATTTTCTATTAATCTTTTCTGTTAGCTACCAGGGAGGTTCTTTTAACCGACATAAATTATGTGAGCAACATGGAGTCAAACATCTTGACCCTCTAAGGAAGAAACCTAACGTTGGGGAGAGGTGTCATACTCTTGCCAGGGAGTATAACCTAATCTAGGTGATCGATCACAAGCTATATCTGTCATCTATATAGAAATGGGAATAATCTGATAATCAGTACCTACATTGTAACACCCCAAAAAATGGGTCCCGGAGCGTCACACGGTGCTTGAGGCTACGAGTAGCCCCAAGCTAACCTTTAAGCCATTTTCATTCAGTTCAACACAAATCAACGGGGTTTCCATAAATAACCCTCAAATATCAATAGAGCAATCATCATCCAAGAATAAAAGAATTTCAGAAAGATAACAAATTACGACTTATTAGTCAACTCCCAACATCTATACTAGTCTGACAAGCCTCTAAGAAAATCAATAAAACTAGTGAGCCATTGAGACATGCCCTAACTGACTCATACTCAGTTATCAAATATAAACAATTTCGTGAAACCAACATCAAACATCACATCCTCGGAACATAAGGACTCACTACAACAGAGGATGTAGAACAACGTGCCCAAAGAATCACTGTCGAACCTGGAACTGAGCACTTGAACCTACATTCCGAGAAAATACAGCCCACATCCGAAGATGAGGGTCAGTACCATGGAAAGGAATCGAGTATATGGGGGTGTATGTAGTTTTATAAACATCATCGTCATAAATATTTATAAGAAATATGAAGGATGTATGAAAAACTCACATATCCCGAAGAAAATCATCATAATCACGAGAGGATGAAATAAGTATAATAGCATATGTGAGTCATCATATAATTTGTCAATCACTTTCAGTTCATCAAGAATATCAATTCTCATAATGTAAATATCATTAAAATCTTTCGAAAGAATAACTTTCACAATTCCACTTTCAAATCACTTCACCGTTTACCATAGACACAAGGAAACACACACACACTGGGAGATCCTATAACTGACATAAACCATGTGAGCTACATAGAGTCCAATGTACAACCCACGTTATTCATAAAAATCAAATAAAAATCATGCCTTTGTAAAGAAAATTACTTTTCGGCGCAAGAATGAAAGCGAGTTCTTGTTGAAAAACCCCACATACCTTGAATGATGAACTTTAGATCGATACTCATTTTTGAGATACTAATCGTGCCTTTGAATCATGGTTCTTGGACTTCTTGAACTAGGAACTTGGAATCTTGAATAAATTTGCAGAATTAATGGTGAACTTTGGAGGTTCTTGAAGTTCTTGAACTAGGAACTTGAATCTTGAATAAATTTTCAGAATTAATGGTGAACTTTGGAGGTTCTTGAAGTTGGATGTAGGAGCTTAGTGTTTTCTTTTTGAGGGAATTTGATGAACTATAATATATAATGCTTCTAATAGGCTTTAATATAGGGTTTAGATGGATTTTGGGTGAGGGGGAATGACCAAAACGCCCCTAAAAATCAAATAATTCTCAAATCTGTCATTTGGTGGACTGTTTTGATAGTCTGAAGTAGATCAACCATAATAAGTAGTCAATATTCAAAACCCAGTCTTTCGGGCATTTTATCAAAAACTTGGAATTCATAGACTTAAGCATGGGAATAGTTAAAACATTAAATAATAACATAATGTCAATATTAAAATCATGGGTTAAGGATGTGACATGAAAAAATCACCATTCAAATGTGTCAAGGGTGAATTGAAATGAAAACACTTGGGAATCATGAACTTGAATATGGGAATGTCTTAAATATGGAGCATAGCATGATTACATGACTTAGATCATGAATGGGGGGATTTACATGAAATTCGCTTGAAATAGGACATGGGTGTTTCATTAAAACATGTAAAGATCATAGCTTGAACATAAGAATGTCAAAAACATGAGGGAACAATAGAGTTGCAATGCAAAATTCATAACTTGGGGATTCATCTTGAAATTGATTGAACATGATATGAGAATTTTATCAAACATGTGGAAAGCATGAATTCAAAACATGGAAATGTTTCTAAAAATCATGAATTTAGGATCTATCATGGAATTCACTTGAATAAAGCATGGGAAACTCAAATTCATGGCATGAAGAATTCAAAATCTTGCATGGAATCAAACATGGGATGAATTGAATTAAAAACACCATTAAAACATTAAATTCAATCTTTCTTAAACATCTAAAATAGCATAATGATCAAAAAATTTATTGTTTAATTAAAAGAAAAAAGTTTTAGGCTCCATGGGTGAAAAGGGACCCATGGATGAACTCCCATATACTTTAATAAACTTGACTTGGTGGAAAAACCTTGAACTTGAAAGCCATGGAGATGATCTTGAAAGTTTTTCTTGAGATTCTTGGACTAGAGAACTTAATTCTTGTTTTCTCTTGAAGAGGAGGTGATGGAATGGATTATCTTGAGGAGGAATGATTAGGGTTTGTTCTTAAGAGTAAAATAGGAGAATGAGGGAAAATATGCCCTAATGGACGCTTAATATAGTGTTATAATGACCAGGGTTGAGGTGGGAAAAGACCCAATTTACCCTCACATATTTTAACTAAAATTTTGTAACCGGAATTTCTTTTTGAAGGCTCACCATGATGCGGTATAATTGCGATGGCTTACTGGTTCAACGAAAATGATCATAACTTTGGGCTCGAGTATCGAATTAAGGCAAAATTGGTATCGTTGAAAAGCCGACTCAATTATTTACAATTTGGTAGGACTTGAGCTGAAAAATTCTGCATAAATCAAAAGTTATACACTTTTAAAGTTGATCCTTATAGAATCAAACACCAAACTTTGGATGAATCGAAGGTTCTTAGATCAACTTGGCTCTAAGTGATTTCTATGAACATTCTTCACCTAATAAGCACTTCACAAACTAGGATAAAGATCATGATACATGCATTCAAATTATGAATCAATAATATGGCTAATACACCTTCATCGCTACATAATGAGTGTCTTATTACAATTCCTAGAGCGACGCAGTGGAATCACATTGACCTACTGGAATTGAAATCCAAACATCACCTAATTCTCTTCCAAAAAATCCAAAACTTTGCTGAGACATGATACTTACACCCCTGATCATGAATCAAATAAAAAACCATCATCTCGGAGTTCATAAGGTCAACTTAAAATTCCTCAAACTTAGAAGGTCTTAAAATGGCTAAGTCCTCAACACATAGATAAATTTTTAGTCTTTTAGCCTCTTATGTAAGCACTAGGAGTTGAACTGAACTAAGAAAAGTATGGGGTATTACATTTTCTTCTTGTTTTCTTTGCTCTGCCTTGTCTTTCTTAAGTCTTAGTTATTTATAGGCATTTGGCGGAATTTAAAATCAGATTTCAAATTGCTTGAAGAATCTTTTTAGCCTGTCTGGTACACTTTATGGGCCCCATCATCACATGGCCTTGTTTAAAGTTTCTTTTTTCTCTATTATCCATTTCTTGTCATCCTCTTTTTTTTGCGTGACTGCTTACATTATTTTTTTTGTCTTTGTTGTCTTTGTCATTGCTTACGTAATTAAATCATCTCAAGTGTCAAAATTGTGTAGTGCTATTGAGTCAAAACTCATTCCTGAGTCCTCATTTTCATTTGAGTCTTGGGTGAATCGATCCATTGCAGGATCATATTCTTCAATCTCTGAATCTAATATCTTGGATCTTGTTTCTAGTTTAGGATTTTCAAGGATCACTTTTTCTTTTGTCTTTTTATTTAAAATTTTTGTGACTATATCTTGTACCATTTGTTGTTTTTTTTTACCATTTTTATTTTTTCTCAGATTAAATCCCTTCTTTATTTTTTCTTGCTTGGATATATTAATTGTCTACAAACTCTCTGGAAGGACTCGTGCATATTTTGGCAATATGCCAGCCATTAACAAATTTTATAAGTCTTTACTAGTTACCGTTTAAGCCAGACTAGCTATGCCTCCATCTGACAAAGTGGATCTGATTACATTCGTTGGGGAATGTCACGAGTCGAGTTGAGGCACTAGCCGTGATAGGTATACCGAACCATCAAGGTCTAAGAGAACCCTCAGCATGTAATCATAAGCATAATTCATAAGAGATAAAATGCAAAAGATAAATGAATAATAGCAATCCTATTAATTCAAACTTAACAATTCAAGAGATAATCCATAAGAAGACCCAAATCCTTTCTGAACAAGTCTACGAAGTATCCACTAAAATAAAAAAAATAGTCTGATTAGGCCAGAACAAGACCCCAGTCTAGACCATAACAACCATAAAAAGAAAAGAGAAGACACATGGGATAGATGTCTTCCGATGTAAGGGAGGCTCACCAATATTTGAAAGGTTGGATCACAATCTACTGGTTTGTAGGACCACGAGACTGGTCCTCAGAATCTATAATATAAGGAGTCAATACTCGAAAGTACTGGTATGTAGAACAATAAAAAATAACATATATTTTTATACAACATAAGTGAGAGCATTTTATAAAGAAATTTAGCATAATATACATATAAAAACACATGGGCATAATTTAAAGAACTTCACATAATGCTTGTAAAACTTGGACTTGAATGTTTGTTGTACTTCTGAGCTAGATAGTACACCCTACATTTCTAGTATCACAAGCTATATGGGTCCACCATTAACTCGTTGGCCAAGCCTCCAATCCAAGTTTATCACCAGGATTGGGGTACATAATAAACACAAATTATGGCTCCTTGCATGAGGTACAGTGTCACAAAAAAAGGATATGCCTCTTTGCATGGCATACCTTTTCCCAAAAGAAAACCCGTATCGATAAAATATAGTTTTGATTGTGTGTTATCTGAACTCGTGCCTTCTTTGGGTAACCATATAACTCTCTTTAAGCCCAATTTTAGTACTTTAACACCATCCTTCATTCTTATAAGAAAACCTTAATTCTAATTCTTTTAAGGGCATATCATAACAGGGTATCGTTATACTCAGACTTGCAAATCATTCATATCATATAAAATTCACAGCCCTTCTCATTCAAACATGAAAGATGAACGCCAAAATATTTATTATGTCACACGATAGTTCTAATTATCAACATCATATGAAACTTATGCAAACGCACTCTCTTTATAAGACTTTAATATGTGGTGGACTATTCCTTCATTAATCATATACAAATTCTTTATTAGGAAACATGGCCATTTGTAAATCAAGGAAAAACCCCGCTCATTCATTCATAAAACAATAACAATCCATAATATTAGAAAAATAATTAAACCCAACTTTTCAACCTTCCATAACATTATTAAGACAATGGGTTTCATAATAAGAGAGAGAACTATACGAATCATGCTCTCATATAACTTCTCAAACTATTAATACATGTACACATGAAAACAATTCAAGTTTAGGGAAACGACCTCATAGTTAATACAAGATTTCATCTCAAAACGGGGTTTATAATGCATACCCTTTAACAATTTCAAAATCCATCTCACGTATGAAATTATATACATTAAAAGATTGCTTAAATGATAAATTTATGCCTATGTAATTTAGGATAGTCCCACATACCTTTAAATTGATTAAAATGTTGAGAAACTTTGACCCTTGAGGCTTAATCTCTCAAACCCTAGTTAGTTTTCTTTATTTTACTTAAGGAAGATGAATTGGGATTTAGAGAGTGTTAATATGTGTTTAAGGACTTTATTTCATCCATATTTATTTATAAACAGATATGGGAGGATGAAAAGACCTTATTTCCCTCAAATTAATACAAAAAGAGCTCTTACGATGCTTAGCTTTTACCATGCGGCGCATGGCAATCTCCTAGCCCTAATTGGCTATGCATGCCAATAGTAAAACTATTCCAGTGGTTGTTGGCGATGATCATGCAATGCACGACCCTAGCATAAGGTCTACCTTGCGATACACACTCATTTTCAAGGTCCTAAAACACCACCAACACCTCCCACAATGTCTAAAAATGGCATATCATCGATACGAGGGGTCCTAAAGGTCATTTTAGAGAGCATTATTATAGTGATACAACTATGGGATGTTATAGGGAATTCGCACCCTTCTCATCTATTTTCATTGGAGATAGAGAACTCCGTTGTTTAGAGCTATAGTCTTTCGTGCTTGTCTGGGTTTGATATAATGCAAACTTCAATGCTTGCATCGGTCTTCCATTATTCTTGATTTGTCTAGGAATTTGGTGTTTTCTTGTATCAAGGCTTTATTTTTATAGTTTAGTCTTTTGAATACTTCAGCCATAGATGAGTAATGGTCACACAAAATAATTTTACCTGTATCTTTCTGGATATTATACTGGAGGGTATTTTCTGGGTTCTGTCTGAGGGATGGAGAGATATAGTAATTTGGTCCCAGTATTAATCTTGCATAGTCTAATGCTTCAGTAAAATCATTAAAACCTTTGAAAAGTGATTTTTGTATTCCTTTTATCAAGTCTAAAACTTCTATCCGTGTCTGAAAAATACCATTTGTTCTTCCATGCACAACTACATAATACTTAAACTTATATTCTTTTCTTTTGTCTGTAAAATATTGACACGATGCATTTACCACTACTATAAAATATTTATTATCTTTTTTATTATAGGCTATTCATAAATTATCTATTAAACATCTTTGTGGTGTATCTATTATACACTATAGGAATACTCAGAATGATAAATTTGATGGGGGATAGAATATCAAATTATGTTGTCCAAAATATAATCTTTCCACTATTTCTGTTATTATTGTCTGTGATCTAAAATTAATATTACCTGATACTGCCTGTGCATATGTGTCTGAAGTTGAGATAACTCCTTCGCCATTGTCTACAAACTTTGGGAATGTTGGTCTCATACTGAAAAAGAGATATTCTTATTAGTTAGTCGTTATATTTAATCTACTTAATTGATTTACTCAGTTATTGTCCTTTCCATTAATATATTCAAACAAAATATTTTCAAATGTTGATATTGTGTCGATAAAATTAAGCCATCTTCTTCTGCTACTTTTTTTTCCATTTATTTTTTTATGAAATTTAACAATTGCTTCACAATTTGTTCTTACTAGAATTTCATTTTTATTTAGAATATATAATCTAAAACTATTTAATTCATATACTACTGCTAAAATTTCTTCATCTATACTACTCATATTTCCCTTTTCTTTATATTTTTTGCTTTGGTAAGCACAAATTTTTTATTCACTTTTTTTTATATATTTATTTGGTTTAGCTTTTAATACTGCTTCCCATCCTATGAAACCTCCATTTGTTTTGATAATTACATAATCTATCTCTAGTGGTATATTTAAATCAAGGATATTTATAATTTTTTCTTTAATTTTTTGTACAAGCCTAATATCTTCTATATTAAAATATTTTTTCCCTTTACTTTTAGTCTTAGAATACAATGGTCCTGTTATTTTTCCTTGGTCTTGAATAAAATTTCTTGTGTAGTTTATTAATCCTAAGAATTTTTATAATTCTTTACTATTTTCTAATTTGTCTAGCATATCCAAAACATTTTTTGCTATGTGAGGCTGTAATTTTATTTTTTCATCTCCTAATATGATTCCTAAAAAGTTGATATGTATTTTACACAATTCCAACTTCTTTTTACTTATTATTATACAATTTTTCATAAATAATCTTCATTTCATGTTAAGGCTCTTTTTAGGAATAACTTTTCTTTGTTATATGTTAAGGTTAATTGTGTATGTTCTATATTATATGGTTTTACTTGTTCTAACCATTTTATTCCTAATATTATATCTGCTTTTTGCATTTCTTCCTTTACTTCGAATTCTATTTTTATTTTTCTAACTCCTAATATTATTTCTTTTTCTGCTATATTTTTATTATTTATTAAACTTCTTGGTAGATCTGGGCATATATCATTGTCAGTTTTTATTTCTTCATTTTTTACTAGATATTTTGCTATATGATTTTCTTCTTGTTCTGTATTCAAAAGTATTAAATATTCTTTTTCATTTATTTTTCCCGTTGTGTAATATTGGTTTAAATTACTTATTGAATTTGTTTCATAACTTGTTCTTTTTGATGAGTTTGATGATTCTGGCTTTTCATTAGCTATTCTTTTTGTTGTACTTATTCTATCATTTACTATTTCTAAATTTTCTTCTGTATCTATGTCTCTATAGGTATAATCATTATAATCTATTGTTTTTACTATTTGTTCGAATGGGCTTTCTATTTGTATTTTGTTAATCTTATTTTTTCCTGTTATTTTATATTTTGTTGTTAATACATATAGATTTTTACATCTTGCTGTAAATATTTTACTTCCTGGGGTTAATTCTATTCCTGATATTTTCCAATATAATACTAATGATTTATCTATATTCCTATCTGTTACTGCTACTGAATAATTTGCACTTATTATAAATTTAAATTTTTGGTATATTAGATTTCCTTTTACGGCAGTTATTATGCTTTTTGACATACTACATAATATTCATCCTTTTTCCTAGTAAAAATATTTTTTATTGTTGGTATTTTAAATATTTTCTCTACACTTAAATCTAATTCTTTTCCTTTTATTTCATCAAATATATTACTGTCAAATATTATTTTTTGTTCCGTTCCTTCATCATTTAAATATTCTTCCTTTGTTATTATTTTTATATCTTCTTCAGTCATTTGATTCATCTATTTCGCTATCTATTTCATTATCTGTTTCGTTTTCTGAAATTTCATATATACTATCTTCACTTTCTAATTCATAATCTATATAATCTATCTGCATATATTCGGTATTATCTATTTTTATTTCTGATATTTGTTTATTTTTTGGATTTTTAGGTAATTTACAATCTCTAGCTAAATGTCCTAACTTTCCACAATTATAACAAGTACAGTCTTTTATAGATTTCTTCTTTCTATATGGTCTTTTATGTTTATAATTTTTTACATAATATCTTTTTCTTGGTTTCTTATATTTATATTTTGATTTTTTATATTTTTTATATTTCTTATGTCTTTTTCTTTTCTTATAATATCTTTCTTCGCATCCAAATTGGGGTGCTATTTTATTTTTGCAACAGGCTAAATTTCTTATTAATGTTTTTTCCATTTTTAATTCTTCTCTATATTTTTCACATAAGTTTCTATACCATTGTTGTAAATATTTTATTCTTGCTCCTAACGTATCTACTATTTTTGCTTCTTCCCAACTTTTTATTATTTTCGAACTAAATGGCTCGGGTAATTTATTAAAATATAATTTTCTTATTTCTTTACTTTCTTCTATACTATATGCTCCTTTGTAATAATATTTTTAAATGCGCAAGTATATTCATCTATATAACACATATTACATATTGCTAATTTTAACATTAAGTTTCTATTTGTATCTTTTTCTTCATTTTGTTCTTCTTCGATTGTTGTCGTACTACCAAATTCATCTTTTATAGCTGTTTCATATTTTTTTAATAATTCTATAGGTGTTAGTTTAGTTGTTGTCGATGATGTTCCTTCTATAGGTTTATTAGTTCTTAATACTTTTTTTGCTATTTTCGGTTAGATTTGCAAACCATAGTTTTACTGATCCTATTAGTGTTTTTTCTATATATTCCGGTGCATCTGTTATATTTATATTATTATCTAATAATTGTTTTGTCATATATCCTATCCATAATTGTATTGTTTTTTCTGTATCTATTACACAGTCTAGATCTAAAAAGTTATAATTTTTATTCACTATTTGTTTTGTATCCATTTATCATATTCATTATATTTTTTAAACTTATTCTTATGGTATATAGGTTTTCTTATTTCTGTTGTTTTAGGTATTATATTTTTATTTTCTTTTTTATCAAGAGTATTTATTTCTGTGTGGGTATTTTCTAAGTTTTCCTCATTAATTTTTTGTTCTTCATTGATTTCTAAATTTTTTGTATTTGTTAATATTTCTGTGTATGTTTCACTATCTTCGGACTCATAATTATCTGTCTCTTCAATATCTATATTATTTATTTCTAATTTTTCCTTAAATTGATTTATCTCATTTAGTAATTTCTGTTCTCTATCTTTTTCTTCTTTTTCTTTTTGTCTTTGTTCATACAGTTCTTTTAACATTTGTAATTCTTTTTCTAATTCAGCAATTCTACTATTTTTGGTTTCTTCTATTTTTCGTATTTCTTCCGTAGTTTGTTGTTTTATTTTTTCTATTTCTTTTTTCCTATCTATCTCTTCATTTTCTTTTTCTATTCTTACCATTGCTGTTAATTTATCTTCTAATTTTAATTCTTCTTTTTCCAACATTAGATATAAATGTTCACCTATTTTATTATATCTTCGTCCTAGATTAGAAAATACTATTTTTATTTTTGATCCTTCGTAGTTTTCATATATTTTTTCATCTATTATAAATTCTTCTTTATTCATTTTATTGTGAATAGGTCATGTTGATATACATATTCTAAACTATCTATTTGTGATTCTAATTTTGATATTTCATCTTTTTGTGTATCTATTGAATTTTTACTAACTCCGGCAAATATATTATAATGTAGTCTTTCTATTCTTATTTTTCATTCTTTTCGTTTTTCAGAGATAATTTGTTTTAATTCTTTATATTGTTGTATTTTATTCATTTTAAATTATATTTATAATATCTCGGTGGATATCTAAATCTAATTTTATCATAATTAGGTGGTATATGTTTCATTCTTCTAGATTTTAAATGTGTTATTAATTTTGATTCAATACTAGATATTAATGTAATTAAGTAGGCTAGTTTTTGTGGATTTTCTTTTGTTTTATTTAGACTTATATATTCTGAATAATTACTAATTAAAGATTTTTTAATTTTTCTAAAAGCTTCTCTATTTTTAAATGGTCTTCGCATAATTAATTTAATATTTTTGTAGGTAAATTTTTTTAACTCTAAATCTAATTTTAATTCTAACATGTATATTCTAACTCTAGTAAACACTATTTCAAGATGTCCTAAGTGTTCTCTAATATCTCTGTTGAATACTAGAATATCATCTACATATACTAACACAAATTTCTTATATTCTCCAAATATAGTATCCATTTTCCTTTGAAAAATTGGTGGTGCCATTTTTAATCCAAACAGCATTGCTAACCATTCAAAGTGTCCTTCTCGACAAGTAAATTCAGTCCATTCTATACTTTCATCATGCATTTTTACCTGCCAATATCCTGACTTGTAGTCAAATTTACTAAACAACTTTTTTTGTTGTTTTCTGTTAATTAATTCATTTTTATCTGGTAATTTGTATACATCTGTTCTAGTATTATCATTAAGTCTTTTATAGTTTATTACCATTCTTGTTTTTCCTCTTACTATTTCACTATGATTTTTTACCATTAAAGTTGTCGATCTATGTTTTGATGTAGACCTCCTTATTACTCATAAATTTAAAAGTTCCTTAATCTGTATATTAAAGTCTTCCATATCTTGATTTGTTGCTTCTATTGAGGTTGTTTTTATTACATATTCTGGATTTATAATATCTAACTTACATACTAATTTATTTGTTTCCTAGTGTTTTAATTGTTTCTCTCCTATTATTTTCATTTCATTGAGTATTTTTATTATATCTTCTAAGTCTTTAGGGATTTTTATAACTCATATTGTGTCAATTCCTTGTCCTAAAGTTATAAAACTTTGTCTCTATATCTATCAGCGTATAGTCTTTATCTCGTATATCTTTATCATAGTCTTCTTCTTCATGCATATCCTCTTGCTTTTTACAACATACGTCGTTGTTTTCACAGTTTTTGCAACATGTTTGCAGATTTTTATGGTCTCATGAGCTAAAGGATATAATTTCTATTTTACCACTAGTGTATCTTCTTTTTGTTTCTATTTTTGTTGTTTGCACTGGAGTGTAAGTAGTGTTTCTAAAGAATAACACTCCATCTCTTGTAATTAAACAACTCCTGTTATTATGTAATATAAATTGTAATCCTGTAACTAGATCAACATTTATATTTAAATAACTTACCCTTTTTCTACATATATTATATGTTGGTTTGTAAAATTCAATACATGTATTTATAAAGCTAATTTGGGTGTTATCTATATAATACTTGTATATATTATGAGTTCCATCCATTTGCATTGTTGTAATTGGTCTGTCTAGGATTTTTATTAAATTTGATGGTATTATTTATATTTTTTATCATGCATCCTATACGTACTGTGTCTACCAATACTAAGGTTTCTATCTCTATATCTTTTATTTTAATACTGGCAAGTATTTTTGTTATAGTGATTTTTTATCTTCATTACATATTAGGTTTTCATAATTTTCTGTATTCATTATTTTTTCCTTCCGTGTGGCCATTTCGTGGATCCTGTGGAACCTCTAATCTTCTAGGTTTATTGGTTCTCTCTTGTTATGACCTGAACAGGAGCCCTGGCCGCGATAGGCATCACGAACCATGAAGGCCCACAAGCCCTTCTAACTGGAAATCATATGCATAATTCATAAACTATAAAGATGCGGAAATATAAAATGGAATCATGGTCATTTGATTTTAACAAAACCATACAATTATAATTTCAACAAGACCCAAATCCATCAAACACCTATTTGCTTATTCTCTACTAACTGAAAGAAAACAACATCTGTTAGAAGACCGGGACAAGGCCCCTGGTCGGACCATGAACTAAAAAAAATGAAATCATAAGATAAGGTCTTCCGAAACAAGGGTGGCTCACCAAATTCAATCATCTGATAATGGTCTACAATTTAGCAGGACCTGGGACTGGTCCTTAGATCCTGAAATATAATGTACTGGTACGTAGAAAAATCCAAAAATAAAATACATTTTTATACAACATAGGTGAGAGCATTTCATAAAAACATGTCATCTTGAAACATTAGAAAACGCATGGCCATAATTTGATAAATTTCAAAACACATTTCTAGAAATCATGGCTACTCTTGATCTCACTTCTAAGCTAGATGTTACACCCTACAAAATCTATAATTCCATGGGCAATATGGAATCTCCCCTTGACTCGGCGGCCAAGCCCCCAATCCAAGTTTGTCGCAAAGATTGGAGTATCAGTAAGGCGAGACACGCAAGACCACACAACATGGTGCCATAATCCCCAATCAAATCAACATGTCATGGTAGTGCACAAGACCACAAAGCATGGTTCCTAACCATAGTCTGAAATCGGGATGACATGAATCGAGGTACACAAGACAACAAAGTATGGTACTATAACCCCGTGTTGGCAAATCACGGTTTCTAGCGTTGAGTCTTTCAACTCGTACTTTCTTCAGGTAACCATCTAACTCTCTTTAAGCCCATTTTAAACCTTTTCTAAACATGCTTTTTTCTGAATTCAAAATCTGAAATTTGAGTAACATTTGCATTTTTAGTCTGTTCTGAATCTGTTATGGCATCCATCTATTTGGTATCATCATACCAAGAATTTCAAGTCATACATCTCAGACACATATTATTGTGTTATAGTTTTGTTATTCAAAACAATGTTCAGACCACCAAAACATTCAAACAGTACAAGAGGATTCATATTTTAAAACGTATGTCAAACTATGCAAAGATTCTCTCTTTTCATCATTTCAATAAATGGTGGTCTATTTACTTCGTAGAAAACCATGCAATTGTTTCAATAATCATCTTTAATATTTACAAACAAGTTAACGCCCTCTCTTCAGTTTATAGTCAATTTCAAGCCTTAAATAATTGTTAAAAATGTTTATGCCATGCTTCTAAATATGAAATTCATCAATTTAAAACATGTGAAAATCGAGTGATGTCATAACAAGAAATGGGAGTATAAATATTCATGCTCTCAATTCAACTTTCAAACTTAAATCGTATACATACATATATAAGAGAAAAATCAAGTTTAGGGGAAGGCCTCAAGACCAAAACATGATATCATTGAAAAGGATTTCATGATTCGGCTATTCAAACAATTATTCAAAACCCTTTTGTAAACATCATAATATGCTTTCAAAACTTTGTAAATCAATAACTCAAATACATGAAGTTTTTAGGATAGCCCTACGTACCTTAATTGACGAAGAATTCATGAAAATATCAAATCTTTAAGCTTAAAAGAGTAAACACTAAGTTGCTTTTCTCCTCTTGTGTCTTAGAAGATGAATTAAGTATTTTTGAGGAGGAAATAACATACATTAGGGTTATAATTCATCTCTAGGTGTTTAGGGACTGTTATGGGACGTGAAAGGATTGTATTGCCCTTAAATAACACTAAAGTAGAGATTTTACGCTCTTTTTTCCTAGGTGGGCGATGCACATCCCATGGCACAAGCCAAGCTGGGTGACGCACAACCCATGGCATAGCCTTAAGTGGGCATCGCATGCCCCATCCCATAGTCTGGATAGTGTCTCATTCAAATACTCATAACTTTTGACTCAAGAATAGGATTGACAAACAGTCAGTGGCATTGGAAAGAAGATTAGAAGGTCTTTAATTTAATATATAGTAGACCCTCCAAGTCTTCATATTCTAGGAGAAATAATCATTGTAAGTTGAGCCAAGTTGAAACATCCAGTAAAATTTAATCGATAGAAATATTTTCAACTCATCTTAGAGTTAGGGGATTTTTGTAACCTCAATTCATATTCAAAGGTATTTAGTTCATTTCTATCGATTTAGTTCAGGTCTATACACATAGGAACGACATTTTAAATTCTAGGCTAAAGGTGCAGGTTTTTACATTATTGCCCCCTTAGGATCATTCATCCCCGAATGATGGGTAGGGACTTGTTGAAACTCTAAAAGAATGGAATAAGGAACGTAACCTTGCATTGAACATTTTTCCTTAACAAAAATATGCGAAGGCATCAAAAGGGCTTCAAGATAACCCCTTGTGAAACGCATAAGCACAAAGCATGAGGAAATGAAACTTTACATAGGGATGATCTTCCACATGAAATCTAGGGATCATAACCATCAAAACATAAGGCATGAATTCATTTGGTGATCATATGCCTGATTTCCATCGGTACTAATCATGAAATAGGATTTCAAGGAAGATAGGATTAGAAGCATTCTCTACCTTACAAGGTACCATGAATAGCTTAAACTTAGAGGCACTAATCGTCTACACCCCAAATAATAAATAGCAAACTTCACACTCTCCAACTTACAATTCTCCAATCACACATCTAGCCATAAGAATTTGAGTCCCACTACTTTGTACTTCTATGTTGAAGCCTAATTTTGAGTTAAAAGGTGCTACCTTAAGCAATGGGACCCTATACTTTACATCCCTTTGAGAATATTTCCTTACCTTATCACTACTATAAAATACCCTCGGGTTTTAATAGAGAGTACTAATGACATAACACATAGGTTTGTGTTTTCAACAATTACAACATTCAATCCTAATCATTACTACACCCACTACATGGATCTCTCCACTAAGACCAACAATTTCAATTACTATCATAAATATTTTTGCCGCACTCTCCTTCTTAGCTATGTCACACAACAAAAGTTTATCTCATTCTTTTACCTTTCACCTATAACCTTAGCTCGAGAATCACATCAAATTTTTCACCTTCAAGAACATATACTCCCCCACCTAACACTCTACTATGCTTCGACAACCACCATTATACTAACATATGGAGGGTCATTGAGAGACCCGAGCATAAATGTCATGAATGGAAGTAACACTATTAGGCCATAACTTATACTTATTGCACTACTCAACGAGGGACATGAAATGAAGATATGATAGAATAGATACAAAGTGCTCCATATATCAAGTGTTTAGATCATAAGTGAAGAGTCATTCGACAAAAATACAACACTACATAATTTTCTTATACAGACCGTAGTGAGAAACATGGGTACATATATTATGGGTTATATTGCATAAAGCCAGAATTTATTTAGTTAACAAATAAGACAAGGATTGCCAATTGAAGCGATTGCTCCTCACCTAAAGAAATTAAATTTGCCATGAGTTAGCATAAACTTTATCACTTTAGCTAATCCTGGCATAAAAGGGATTGGTAACGTATAGAAAGCATAGTTTCCTGGAACCAATCATTATGTGAGACATGGATTTTTATGGATCATGAACAACACAACATAGATCTTGGAAACTTAGACTATTGGATCACTGAGGGACATTATTACTTCTAGTTTAGAGGTTGAAACATGACATGAGTTACATAGAGTGCTCAAACCTTAGACAGAGGCCGTACTTAAGTACATAAGACATTGTTAGATGTCCATTCAAATCGAAGTAAGAGGATCTTACTTGAATAGGGATTGATTTATCATGATTCTTACTTGAAACTTTACACCACAAGAAAATTCGGGAACTAATTTAATCCATCATCTCCCCCTTAGATCAAAGTCACACTACTAAACTTTCAGACATAAGCTCATATCGATATCTATAGCCACAACTCTCAACATAAAAGAGACATCACCATATACTTAAATTCTACACTCTCCCTGATGAACTATGCTCTGAAGGCTTTGCTTTTCAAGAACGCTACTCTTAACTTTTGCTAGCCTCTATATCTATCACCATATGATTCACACTCACGTGAGCATACATATCCACACACCTTATCACATAAAATAAATCTATTCCCCATTACTTAACATTCTAACATTAGACCGCTAATCACATAACTTACAATATAATGAAATTTGTAAGACTATACCAAAGGCACATATTACCTACCTATATTTCCTTAATTCAACTCTAGATAACGCTATACACAACTCCCTAGACTTCTCCAAAATACAAAATTCAAGAATGAAATCTAAGTACATATGACACTCATACAAATCATGCCTTATCTAACAACACGCTACCTCAGGTCTCAACTTATTCCTTTATACGTAAGCACTTATTTACTTAATGACGCAACGACAATCCATCCTTTTGACACTAGTCCTCATGTACACATATACCTCATAATTACCACTTAAAATTTTCATAAATTATCAACCTAGGCTCTTTCACCTATCACATTAAGCCTACTGATTCTTTCCCACAAAACATACATCATTAATCTTAAGCTACTATTCTTACCACCACAATCCACATCTAAAGTTCAAGCCTATTGTCTAACACCAATCATGTAACACCGATGAAGCATGCAACATATTATACTAGTCCATCAAATAAAAATATCAACCTAAGTCTCTTACTTCACTTAACTATGACCCATAAGTTCATCCTCTCCACGACATTACTACAACACCTCTAAATCTACTACATACCTTCTCACATTAAGTTTACTAACCCATGTATACATTCTCACTATCCCCAAATTCCATAAACACTAATGAGTCTCTACCCATAACTTATTGACTAATCTACCCTGTCCATTCGCAACCTATAAATGATTTCTACAACCACTATAACTATCCATTCTGAGATCCTTCCCTATTTTGAATAATTAATAATCATAGCTAGCCACTTCCTTTATAGACTACCATATAATCTACAACTATTGCTACCACATTATTCTATCACTATAAAATGGCAACCCACTTCTCAATCCACAGTTATATAACTAAAACTATTTATTTACACAAAAGTCACCCTCACTCTAACTGCTAACCTTGTGACTTCACGTCACCAACTTCTAGACCATCTCACTATCAATGGGTCATGACACTTTAACATATACTACTACTCATGTGGAAATACAGTTCCAACATTCTACTACACAACATTACCCTTATGCATGACAACTACAATAAGAATTTTGAAAGAGGACTATATACACTTCGCACCTCAGGCTAGAAGGCACGATTTTATCAGGATAAAGGTATACACTCGAATTACTACACCTTAAAGAACTAATGGACTCCTCTTAAGTCCTTCTGCTATCTCAAAAATTTATAGATAACTCAATCAGAGAGAACCACATCACTGGGGAAGCTAGACTCTTAGACTTGTATCGCCTCGACAATGAGGCATAGCCCATAAAAATTAGAACAAGGAAGGAATTTGGATAACTTTCTTATGGATGATGCTATAGCATGATATAGAGTATGAAAGAATAAGAAACAACTCTAAAATGTCTGGTTGCCTCCTGATAATAAGTATGGTTCATAACACACCCATAAGAAAGACTCTACTAGACATAATTTCACAGACACCCTGGGACCATGAATCGTGATCTGATACAAATCACAGACACCCTGGGACCATGAATCGTGATCTGATACAAACTTTGTCACGACCCGAACTAGGGTCCTGACCACAACGAGTATCCCAAACCATGAAGGCTCGATAGCCCTTCTAATAGGAAATCATATGCATAATTCATAAACTATAAAGATGCAGAAATAAAAAATAGAATTATGGTCATTTAATTTCAACAAAACCATACAATTATAATTGTAACATGACCCAAATCCATCTAACACCTATCTGTGAAATCTCTACTAACTAAAAGAAAAGAACATTTTTAGGAAGATTGGTACAAGGCCCCCAATCGGACCATAAACTAAAATAATGAAATCATTAGATAAGGCCTTCCGAAATAAGGGAGGATTACCAACTCCAATACTCTGACAATGGTCTATAGTTTAGCAGGACCCCGAGACTAATCCTCAGATCCTGAAATATAAAGGGCCAATAAAAATGCACTGGTACGTAAAACAATCCAAGAAAAAAATACATTTTTATACAAATAGGTGAGAGCATTTCATAAAAATATGTCATCTTGAAACATTAGAAAACACATGGGCATAATTTGATAAATTTCAAAACACATTTCTTGAAATCATGACTCGACTCTTTATTTAGCTTTTGAGCTAGATGGTACACCCTACAAATTTGTAATTCCATGGACTATATGGAATCTACCCTTGCCTTAGTGGCCAAGCCACCAATCTAAGTTTGCTACAAAGATTGGAGTATCAGTAAGGAGAGACACGCAAGACCACATAGCATGGTGCCATGATCCCCAATCATGGAAGTGAACAAGACCACAAAGTACGGCTCCTAACTATAGTCCCAAATTGGGATAACATGAATCAAGGTATGCAAGACCATAAAACATGGTACCATAACCCCATGTCGGCAAATAAAAGTTTCTAGCGTTGAGTCTTTCAACTTATACATTCTTCGGGTAACCATCAAACCCTCTTTAAGCCTATTTTTAACCTTTTCTAATCATGAATCTTTCAGAATTCAAAATCTGAAAATCTAAGTAAAATCTATATTCTTAGTCTATTTTGACTCTTCTATGTCATTCATTTGATTGGTATCATTATGCCAAGACTTGCAAGTCATATATCTCAGTCATATATTATTGTGTTATAGTTCTTTTATTCAAAACAATGTTTATACCACCAAAACATTCAAACAGTAAAGATGATTCATATCTCAAAACATATGTCAAACTATGTAAAGATTCTCTCTTTGCAAAATTTCAACAAATGGTGGTCAATTTACTTTGTATCAAATAATACAATTTTTGCAATAATTATCTTTAATATTTAAAAACAAGATAACGCCCTCTCTTCAGTTTATAATCAATTTGAAGCCTTAAACAATAGTCAAAACGTTGATGTCATGCTTCTAAATATGAAACTCATGAATTCATAACACGTGAAAATCAAGTGATGTCGTAAAAAAATAGGGAGTATGAATATTCATTCTCTCAATTCAACTTTCAAACTCAAATCTCATGCATACATATATAAGAGCAAAATTAAGTTTAGGGGAAGGCGTCAAGGCCAAAACATTATATCATTGAAAATGATTTCATGATTCGGCTATTCAAATAATTATTCAAAACCTTTTTGTAAACATCATAATATGATTTCAACACTTTTTAAATAAATAAATCATGCCCATGGACTTTTTAGGATAGCCCCACTACCTTAATTGACAAAGAATTCGTGAAAAGATCAAACCTTTAAGCTTGAAAGAGCAAATACTAAGTTGATTTTCTCCTCTTATGTCTTAGAAGATGAATTAGGGATTGTTTTAGGAGGAAACAACATACATTAGGGTTGTAATTTGTCTATAGGTGTTTAGGGATTGTTATGGCATGTAAAAGTACCGTATTGCCCTTAAATAACATTAAGATAGAGATTTTACACCCTTTTTCCCAAGATGGGTGATGCAAGCCCATGGAATAGCCTTAAGTGAATGTCACATGCCCTATCGCATAGTCTGGATAGTGTCTCATTCAAACACTTATAACTTTTGACTTCGGACTAGGATTGACAAACGGTCGGTGATGTTGAAAAGAATATTCAAAGGTCCTTAATTTAATATATATTAGAAATTCTAACTAATCATATTCTTGGAGTATTAGTTGTTGGAAGTTGACCCAAGTTGAAACGTCCACTAAAACTTAATCGATAGAAATATTTTCAACTCGTCTTAGAGTTAGGAGATTTTTATAACCTCAATTCGCATTCAAAGATATTCCCACACTATAGGATTGATCACCACATATATATTAACCTGGAATCATTTGGTTTGGGTTTATCCACATAGGAATGACATTTTAAATTCTAGCCCAAAGGTGCTGGGTGTTAAATGTCTTTTGTATAGATTCTGTCTTTTCTCTATCCTCTAGTTTTCCTTTTCTTTTCTATAGTACTTTTACTCTTTGTTATAATTCATTCATTCTAGTTTCTAATGGCATTATTCTCAGATTAGTAATCTGACTACTTGCTTCTTTGTATTCTTCTTCCTTTTCACCTCTTATTTTTAATACCCTTTTTATACATGAAATACATAACTTTTATTTTGCCCTTTTTTCTATGTTGGGATACCATTTACATATAGCGCATTGATTACTAATTATTCCTTTATTTCTTTTAAGTCCATGACTACATTATTGTGAGATATTCATCATTGTACTTGCTTGTATTTCTTCTAATTCTAAATCTTTTATTTGTAATCCTATTTCATTTACTAATTCTTATTTTTCTAAGTCTGATGACTATGATTTTTCTACTACTTCTATACTTACTATTGAATATATACTTTCATTTTCTAATATATATGAATCTACATTGATTAGTTTTTCTTAAAAATCTTCTATTAATTGCAAATTTCTGGTTCTATTATTATTCCTTTTAAGGAATATATTTTTCAAGTGATCTATACTTCTGCAAGTAAAACATTCTAAGTTATTCTTGTAGTTCCTATCAGTTCTCTATTTCCTAACATGCTTATTTTTGTTTAAATATGGCTTTCTAGTTGATGACTTTCTTAAATAGTATTTTCTTCTTATATATGTATTTTTATAATGTAGTCTTTGTCTCCTATAATGCTTCTTTTCATTATGGTCTTGATCATAACTTTGAGTTTTGTATATTATGTTTTTACATAAACTCATTTTATTTTGTTTTAATTGCTTCTGGATCTATATATTCACAAGCTTCTCTGTTAATATTTACATTACATGTTGTACTTTATGTCCTATTGACCATTTATCATTTGAATTTTGAATTATTTCTTCTCTTTTGTACCACCTTTCTTCTATTTCTCTTCCCAAATCTCCTGTTAATTTATTAAATAATTTCTTTCCTAGATCTTCATTTAATGAATTTCCATTAATTGTACAATAATTGTAATAATCTTTTAAAAAAAATTAATATGAAACATACTTGTAATACTTAGTTGTTCATACTTTATTAAAACATTTCTTAGTAATATTACCAACCTACTATTTGGTCTTCTTCTGTAATTAGACTATGTTTTTTATTTAGAAAATTTTAAAGGTTTTCTCCCATCTCTATTAAGGCTTGAAATTCTTGTGGGAAGTTAGACTTATATGTTCCCAATAGGGATTTTGTTGATTCTCCTAAAAATGTTTCCATATATTTATACATTGTCTCTGAATCTGTATCTTGGTAAGTTTTTGTTTAATCTGCCACTACTATTTCTTTCCAAAGATCTATAACTATATTCCATATTTTAGGGTCACGTGCGACTATATTTAATATTTTTCCTTTATTATCTCCTTATTGTAATCGAATAAACTCATCTATTGACATTCTTTTTTCTATTGGTTTTATGTTTTCTGTTACTACTTCAGGATTTACCTTGGATACTCTTCTTCTCGATATATTGTCGGTACGTGTGTCTACTGTATGTTGTTGGGTTGTTCTTTCAAAAGGGCATGAAATAGTTGATTCCATGAACTCTTTTTGGCTTATAATTGAATTTAACTCTACTTCTTTATCACTATCATAAGTTTTCTCTACAAGTTTGTCAAGGTTATCTAATTTTGTCCATAAATAATAGTGTTGTCTATTTCCTAGGTTGTATGTTCTAAATTCACATGTTTTGAAATGTCTTTTAGTATCCATTAGATTCATTCTTCCTATCCTACATCCCTTGCATTTAAATATTACATCATTATTTTCTTCATATAGTTTTGTTTCTTCTTCTAAGGCCTTATCTATTCCATATCCCTCCTGCATTATTTCTATATTCATTAAAGTACTTTCTACTTCCGTGATTGTCTTTGTTTCATCCCCTAGCTCTTTTTTGCATAATATAATTATAGTCGGCAAATCTTATAGATGTTTCTCCTTTAGTGTTTGTATACATTAAATGGGATTCTGGTGCAAATATTTTTTTCTTATTGAATTTTTCTAGGTTCCATTCTAACCCTGCGTATTCTTCTATATTTATTTTTATTGATTTTATCAATTTTATTCCTTTCCCATTACCTCAACTAAATCATCTATTTTGATTTTAAATTTCATATTACTACTTAAAGCCATTTTTCCTATAAATCCTATACACATTAATAGATTATTTCCATTATTCATTTCTGAAACACCCCATAGCGTTCTCGATTTTATACTGCTCTTAGTATCATGCATAGAGGACTATCAACCTGAAAATATCCTAAGTATTGAAAAGAATTAGTCAAATTTTTTAGCCTTTAACTTCTTTGATTTTTTAAATTGATCTTCCCGATCTTGAGGTATAGATTTTTGAGTCAATTCTTGTTCAGGTGTGTTGAGGGGATGTCTTAGGAAGGTTTCAAATTTTTTAGATAGGGTTTAGGACATGTTTTGACTTTTGAAATAGTAGCCCACCGTAATTGCACTGCATCGTGATAGCTATGGCGGTGAGACGCTCACCGTATCGCAGTGAAGTCCAAAAGGGCAATTGTCAAAAACCAGTAGCTCACCACAATTGCACTGCATCACGGTGACAGTAGTGGTGAGCCCTTTGGCGCATCACGGTGAGTCCCAAAAATAGGTTTCTGCTGAACAGTTAAATTTTGAAGGGCAGTTTAGACTTTTCTCCATAATCCCAAGTCATGTAAACAGTTGATTAAAGCGTTATTAGGTAATTATATGCCCATAATAACTCAATTCCATCAAGAACAATAACCCTAAATCCTTTCCCAAAGATTAAGAATTCGTCATCTAAGTCAAGATTATCAAGAAAAGAGTCAAGGCTAGGGTTTCATTCTTTGATCTAAGAGACCTAAGGTATGTGGGACTATCCTCAAAATCCATGGTCACGGATTTTATGATTTTTATCAAGATAAAGACTTATAATCATGTTGCAAGAAAGGGTTTTGAATATTGTTTCAAAAAGCATGTTATTAAATCATTTTTATGAGAATATATGGATTGTGTTGAATTGTAATGCCTCGAGAGTACACCCTAGGCATCACACGATGCTTGTAGTTTCGAGGGACCAAAAGCTAACCCATGAGCTAGTACCTGCTGTGAGAACTGAATAACATTTGCGGAAGAACAACTAATAAGCCATAAGGTTTAAGCAACTAAAAACAATACTAAATCATGAAACTGAAAATTTTTGCTGGAAACAACTATCTAAAACTGATAAAATAATGATAAACTGACTGACTATCTGAAATATTCAAAAGCCTCTAAAGCTGACTGAATAAGATTTGATGGGACATGCCCCAACTAACTCCAACTAACTACTAAACTGAAAGCATGAAAATAAATATAGTCTATCCTCAAAATATGAGGACTAACCACTATTATGGATGATAATTTGGAATGTCTATGCGTGATCTCGTAACTAAGTGTCCAAACCTATGATATCATACATCATAGCGCAAGAAATGAGTATGTGATTAGTACTTTAACTGTACTGGTATTCTAAATGAGGTAGGTTGTTATGCATGGTTTCTTGCACATGAAATACTGAATAGAATGTATAAAACCTGTAAATACTGAAGATACGTAAAATCTATAAATACTGAGAATGCGCGACTAAGCATAAACATGTTCTGAATATAATCTGTAAACTGAAATATTGAAATCAGATAATTGAATTACTGATATCTGTATAGTATGGTCAACCAACTAAAACTAAATTACTAAGCTGATTATTGGACTGAGATATGGCAGCTATCATCTAACTGACATGCCCCAATGAGCAATTTGGGGTCCAACCTGTGACCCCAGTGTAACACCCCGCATTTTGGGCAAGCACAAAAACCATCATTTCTACGTGTAGCTATTCCAAAAGCCATAAATCCTATGCAAATTTAGTATGTTAATCAATTATGTAGTGTGGGAACCTATTTGAGCATGAATTAAGATCATAGAGATCCCCTAACTCAAGGTCAAGTTGAAAGCTTTCCTGTCATTCGAGTTTTAGTGAGCGTCGAAACTTGAGTCGACTTCAATTGACCATAACTCCTTGTATATGATGAACTGAGTGGCCTACTATATATCTAATGAAATATCTTTGAATTATCTTTTCAACGATATCAATTTTGCGTAAATTCAATATTAGAGAAAAATGTTATGCCTATTTTACTCCAGAATGTCAACCTGGAAAACTGAGTGATGACATTTCTGATAAGTTATCACAAGTGTGATGACTTGTCACGAATGTCATCATCCTTAGGCAGAATCCATCCCCCAGTTATGACATTTTTGATAAGTTATCACAAGTGTGATGACTTATCATGAATGTCGCCAGCCTTCGGTAGAAATCCATCAATTCCAGTCCCCTAGTGACGACATTTGTGATGACTTATTCCAAGTATGATGGCCTATCACAAATGTCGTCAGCCTTAGATTTTCAGCAACTGGGAAGGGGTTTAGTAAGGGTATTTTGGTCTTTTTCCTTCACTGCCCATGACTCATAAACCTCAAGGAGCGTATTATCTTCTGTTCTCTTTAGTTAAACATCTCAAAATTTTTTGCACACCTTCAACCACAAGGTTAGGGTTTTAACATAAAAACCCAATTATCTAGAGATTCAACCGTGAGAATTCGATAATTCTTACATAGTTGAATTCCCCATTAAGAGGGCTACAAGGGATGCCCAATAGTTTGTGAATAACCTACTAGAATTTTTGAAGTCATCTAAAAGCTCCAAGTTTAAGGTATGTGATTTTGAACAAAAACACCCTTTTGTTCTTGTGCCCAAAAGTTCCATATTTTCGTAAAGTATTTCCAAAACTCATGGAGAATTCCTATCATGTTATTATATTGTGAGTTTTATGAAACTATGTCTTACCCAAACTTTGAGTTGTAATATTATTAGGCATATTAATGTTTGAAATTGTCCATTTATGGTTTAAGTTACATAATTCAACATCTATCTCCTATTTTGAGAATTTCAAGTCCTATTGTTGTGAATTGAACATTATGGTTAAAGCATGAGTTTGAGAATGAGATGTTAGTGATTTTTTTAGGAATATCAAGAAGTGAGTTTTGATTGTAAGTTAAGATAGAAATCCATATTCTGGAGTTTGAAGTAAAGGGGATGCATTTTGGCTCCCATTATATATATAAATGTATTGATGAATTATTTTAAGGTGGATTTTCTAAAGTTCTTATCTAAGTAAGGGAGTAGTATTTAGCACCAAGTTGGGTGTGATTCTGAGGTCTCATTCCCCAGAACTACATGCCCCCGTAGGTTCTTAATATACCCCAAGTGGGTTAAGATAGTGATCACTAAAGTTAATATACCAGGTTTAGTCAGCTCGCAGCTTCCAGTCAGCAGATGATGAATCTTTTTAATTCAAGGGTTTGATCTAGATAGATAGTTTGAGCAGTTCTTTATTTTCCTATTTCAGTCGTATTGAGTTGGGATAGTTAGGAGTCATGACCCAGCTATCTAAAGTCAGTACTAGTAGAGGCTTCATAGACAGTCAGTAGAGTTAATGTATTCAGTTTCAGTTTTATTTTGGTAAAAGCAAAATTTTAATCTTGTAAAGTTCAGATTTGTATTGATCAAGTTCAAAAAAGTTTTATGTTCTCGCTGATTTTATACAGATTTAAGCATTTTATTCAGTTACTTATGAGTTATGCTAGTAGACGGGTTAGCTTGGGGTCACTTGTGACCCTAAGCACCGTGTGACGTCTCGGGACCCGATTTTGCGGTGTTACAAACTTTGTATCAAAGTACAGAGTTTAAGTTTCCTAGGGTGTCTGTGAAGTTGTGTCTAGTAGAGTCTTGCAAAATAGTACAGAGACATTTGTACTCTTCTTTAACAGTCTGCAAGGCACTTAGGAAATATCTCCATTCTTTCAACTCTCAGATCGTGCTATCGAAATGTTCTTTAAGAAACTTATACAGATTCTCATCTTACTCTATCTGAGCCATCTCTGCTTTATTTTCAAGGTATCAGAAACAATCAAGCTTAAATCTTTACAAATAGTGCTTTCTCAGACAGTCTCCATAGATAGTTATCAGATTGTAAGCGAGCTAGAAAGTATCCCATCAGTGCTTTTGAGTTCCGATGATTGAAGAACTCTATTCATGATTCATAAAAGTCATGCACTAAGCCCAAGTTAGATATACTTCCAAATTCCTCCTCAAAATCTATAATGTAAAACTATACTTCCCTATCCATGTATTATTCTTGAGATAGCATGATTAGTAAGTTCCTCCCCAGATAACGCTCTCAGATTGGCTAGCAAGAAGCTTCAGAAGTCACACAAAGCGGCTTGAGAATAGAATTCCTGTGTGTTATAAGTCTCTCAAGATTAGAGTTATGTCCTCACTCTTATGAGTCATGCAAGTAAGATAGAATAAGATGTGTATTCTTAGATCATTGAATATTGTGTGTCAATTTTCTATCTCTTGTAACCTTATTATCATTGTTTTGTTAAAAAATCAAAGTGTAGTGAAGCCATGTGAGGTATATTTTGATTCACTAGCAACTTGTTGTGCATCTTATTATTTTTGTGTTGGTTGAAACTGAGGGTTTAGAGGTGTAGTGAAAAGAAAAGTGGTAAGCAAAATTCACAAACTATATGTATAGCTGAATCTTGTGCATATGATTGAGTTAGTAATGAAGTGATATATCCTTGTATGTTAGTTTAGTAGAAGGTAAAAAAGGAGTTATTAGTGAGGCTGAATTGTTGTTTGCTTAAAGTATGAAAAGAGTTGATGATATTTGTTATGTTAGTAAAGTATAGGTTATTGATGTGAGTACTTGATGGATGAGCGTTGTTAATTTAGACTTTCCTGAGATTTGCAAGAGGAAGTTTAGTTGAAACTTATAGAGCTATGAAAGAAGTTTAGGTGTATGGATAGGTGGATATTAATGATGTGTAGAAGGAGGATGTGGTAATGGATTGTAAATAAGATACGCCATATGATTAAGATCGATTATCATTATTATGAAGTTCGAGTGGGCTAGTTATTCTTGATGTTTTATTCTATAGCTTCCGATTGAGAACATTACTATGTATTAAGTTTGAACAATTGGTGGTCATAAAGGTATGTGATGATTTCTTGGCTAATAATACTAGTTATAGGGAAGTGATATAATAGACTTGAACAGTGTATACAAGAGCATAAGTTTACTTGATTCGTAATCAAGTTTGACGTGGTATGTATGATGTAAAAGTATGCCCAAGGTGCTATGGGGCTGCATTATTTTTTTGAGGATTATTGCATATCGTGGGGTCAGTAATACCATTGAGATGTTAGGTGGAGAAAGACTAGTTAGATAATGAGTAATGGTCTTGATAGTTAAGTTAAGGAGTTTTATTGAAGATGTTGAGCCTTTTCAAGTATAAATTTGATTCTCATGGTTTAGAAACATAACTTTACGAGCGTGATATTGGTAGGCTATGACAGAAGTTGTATGGTCTGTCAAAGATTTGGAGATACCCATGTTAAGAGTTAAAATCTAAGTTTGAAATTTCAAAGATTAAGCTAATAGGAATACAAGTTGAAGCACTAGATGGTGTGCCCTCCAACTATGGGGATTTTTATGCATATTCAAAGTTAGTAAGTGTTCAAGTGTTATATGATGACTATTGGGGCTATAGAAAGATAGGGTGTAGCTTAGAGGTTGGTTTTACGCTTTCAGGTGTAGTCATTCATGTTAAGTTCTTTTGTTCATATGTGTTGCTATATCCCAGACTCTAGAGTAAAGTGATTGTAGTTAGACAAGAGTTTATATAGTGGTTCACAGCCTTAGAGTGATGGCTTACATCTAAGGGGGAGATGATAGAACAAGTAACCAAGTCAAGCCTTCAGATTCTAGTAGATGTACTAGTAAGTTGTAGAATAGTTGTGAGAAAGATTAATGCTTGATCCAATCTTATTTCAACATTTTTAGTTGTACCAATACCTACTCATGCCTTACCTTCAGTTCCATGATCTTAATTCGTGTTCATACATATAATGGAGAATTATGTACTCTCCTAGTTTCCAAAAATGAGGAGTTCCAGTTCTTTCAACAGTTGGAATCACATTCTATAAGTTATGAACTCCAAATTCAGGTCATATAGCTCATGACTCATGTACTCAAGATTTTTAGTATGCTTAGTCCAAGGACTCGAGCAATACTTTTAATGATTAGCAAAATTCGGATTTATATCTTGAATGTCCTCAGATCATACTTCTTTGATAAGTCCATGATGCTATATATTCTATTCCTCAAGCCTCAGTTGAGTGTCAAGTTATTCATAGTATCCCCTCATATTTTGGGCCCTCATGTTCTAACCTTCTATTACTTTTCCTTCGATCAAGATAGTGATGATAATCAGTTGTCTGGATGGGAGAGAGTAAACATTTCTTGTTACTGAAGGACCGTTGTATACTTATGTTAGCTAAGGCAGTAAAGTGTGAAGTAATATTGAAGCCAAGTTTTTAATACCCATCATGGTTATTCAAAGTTTTATATAAGATTTTTGGGTAGTTAAAATCTTATGTATGTCCTCTTAGGAGTAGTGCATGGAAGTTGTTCTTGATAGAGGTTTGTAAGTTGTGACAAAGGTATTTTAGGGGAGTGTATTTAGAAATGCATATGTGGTTATAGAAGTGAGGCTTGAACATTGTATTTGTATATTTAGATGAATGCATTGCACATTAGTAAAATGTCTAGAATGAGGTTGAATATGGTTGTTGGAGTAGTAATGAGGATTTTCATGAGATGAGAAGTTGTGAAGTGCAGGGTGTGTTGAATGACGGTTCAGACTAGTAGTACAATGTTATGTGGTGTACCCTATAATTGTGGGTTAGGCTTGAAGATGGTGAGGGAATTTAGTTAAGTTTAGACATGAGTAGAATTAAATATCAATGGCCTGGTTAGAATTAGAAGATGAATCAATAAGTATGGCTTTTAGGGCAAAGAAATAGTTGATAGAATATTTTAGAAGTGTGTCTAAGTTTTAAGTAAGGTGTTGCATTGCCTAAAGCCTATTAAATTCTACCCCAGTCTATGATTCAAAGGTCTATGATTCCAAACTATGGAATTGAGAAATATTGTAATCCCTTATTCAGATGTCTTGTTCAGATCTTGACCAAAAATTCTTGGCTCCTTCAAATTGTTAGAACTCTCTAGAGGGTTGTTGAAGAAACCCTCCACTTGACCATGAGTATCTAGTATGATTCAGTTAGGATAGACAGCAGTTCAGTTTAACAATCAGGCACATATATTTCTATGGATTTCTATTTTTTCAAACTAGCCTAGTTTTACTACCTGAAGTTTCATAAGTACGGTCATTTCGAAATATTTTTGCAATTGAGAATTCATATCAGTATATGTATCAGGCATCAGTTTTAGAATTCGGATATCTAGTCATGATTCAGTTCATAAGTATTCACCGAACGATCTTTGTTTTCCAAGTATTCCAGCTCAGACACTGTGATACCCATTGTGTGATCTTAGCCTTGTCTTCTCATGATTTGTGCCTGCATAAACTATCACCTTGCAGTCTATAAGTACGATCGCACCATGAGCACATCAAGAAAATTCTAAACTATCAGCATGAGTCAGCTTTTCATAAATAAGTAAAAAAGGCAAGTTAGCTCAGATTCTGATAAAGGTAACGGCCTTCCGTCATTCAGCTCCTTTCTAATCGAAGATTCAATTAGCTAGCTATTCTTATCATGAGTATACGCATTCATCGAAGAATGAAAAAGTTTAGAAAGATATAGATTCAGTTTAATAGGTTATTTCAACTGTGTATCCTCAGTTTTCTCTATATTCTTAACCTAAAGAGCAACATTCGGGGATGAATGATCCCAAGGGAGAGATAATGTAACACCCCACATTTCGGACTAGAACAAAAACCGTCATTTCTATATGTAGATGTTCCAAAAGCCAAAAATCCTATGCAAATTTGGTATGTTAATCAATTATGTAGTGTGGGAATCTATTTGATCATGAATTGATATCATAGAGATCCCCTGAATCAAAGTCAAGTTGAAAGTTTTTCTATCGTTCAAGTTTTAGTGAGCGTCAAAACATGAGTTCAATTAAATCGACCAGAACTCGGTGTATATGATGAACTGGGTGTCCTACTATATATCAAATGAAAGCTCTTCGAATTATCTTTCCAATGATATCAATTTCTCCTAAATATGATATTAGAGAAAAAATTTATACCAATTGTACACCAGTATGTCAACCTGGAAAACTGAGTGACGACATTTCTGATAAGTTATCACAGGTGTGACAACTTATCACGAATGTTGTCAGCCTTAGGTAGAACCCAGCCCCCAGTGACAAAATTTTTGATAAGTTATCACAAGTATGATCACTTATCATGAATGTCTCTATCCTTAGGCAAAAATCCATCAATTCCAGCCCCCCCAGTGACGACATCTGTGATGACTTATCATAAGTATGACGGCCTATCACAAATGTCGTCAGCCTTAGATTTTCAACAACTGGAAAGCAGTTTAGTGAGGTTATTTTTGTAGTTTTTTCTTCACTTTCCATGACTTATAACCCTCAAGGAGCGTATTATCTTCCATTCTCTTTAGTTAAACATCTCAATATTCTCTGCACACCTTCAAGCACAAGGTTAGGGTTTCAACATAAAAACTCAATTATCTAGAGATTCAACCGTGAGAATTTGATAGTTCTTGCATATTTGAATTCCCCGTTAAGAGGTATACGAGGGACACCCAATAGTTCGTGAATACCCTTCCGGAATTTTTGAAGACATCCAAAAGCTCTAAGTTTAAGGTATGTGGTTTTTAACAAGAACACCCTGTTGTTCTTATGCCCAAAATTGACATATTTTCGTAAAGTATTTCATAAACTCATGGAGAATTCCCATCAGTTTATTATATTGTGAGTCTTCTGAAACTATGTCTTACCCAAGCTTGAGTTGTAATATTATTATGCATATTAATGTTTTAAATTGTCAATTTATGGTTTAAGTTGCAGAATTCAATGTCTATATCTTGTTTTGAGAATTTCAAGTCCTGTTGTTGTGAATTGAACCATATGGTTAAAGCATGAGTTTGAGAATGAGATGTTATTGATTTTTTTAAGAATATCTAGAAGTGAGTTTTGATTGTAAGTTAAGATAGAAATCCACATTCTTGAGTTTGAAGTAAAGGGGATGCATTTTGGCTCCTATTATATATATATATATATATATA
>NC_061111.1:174627312-174662516 GCF_002878395.1 Capsicum annuum
ATATATATATATATATATATATATATATATATATATACATATATTGATGAATTGTTTTAAGGTGGATTTTGTAAAGTTCTGAGCAAAGTAAGGGAGCAGTATTTAGCACTGAGTTGGGCGTGATTCTGAGGTCTCATGCCCCATAACTACGTGCCTCCGTAGGTTCTTAATATGTTCCGAGTGGGTTAAGATAGTGATCAATAAAGTTTAGGTTCTAACTGATGGCAAGGATAGAACAGATCTCCCCAATGTTGGTAAGACGTTGGACTCCATGTAACTCACATGGTTTATGTCGGTCAGAAGAAACTCCCAAAGTAGTCCCCCACTCTATCTAAGATGAAAGTATATGTATTTTGAAAGTTATTAGTCCAAGATTTCTAAGGCTCTCAAGTGTCAAAATCTTTAAGTTTCCAACGAAGTTCCTAGTTTTCATGAGATTAAAGTGTATGCTCTGAAAGATTTTATTTTAAGACTTTATCTATCTTACAAGTTTGAGAATAAAGAAAGAATGCAGAATTAGAATGAAGTGCAATGACTCACGTGAATTACATTACCTGTTTTCTTATTCATGATTATGATGGTTTTAATTCAAGCTATCTGAGTCATCTATACTAGTATGTATGTTTTCTATAAGGATTTATGATATTGATTATTTAATTGCATACATCCCCATATACTCAGTACATTCCCAAAGTGATGATCCACATATACGTCTATGTGTTACATTGTCTCATAATGTAGGTACAAGACTTAGTATGCACATTCAGATTCAGTCAGCTCGCAGCTTCCAGTCAGCAGGTGATGAATCCTTTTGATTCAAGGGTTTGAGCCAGATTGACAGTTTGAGCAATTCCTTATTTTCCTATTTCAGTCGTATTGAGTAGGGATAGTTGGGATTCATGACCCGGCTATCTAAAGTCAGTACTAGTAGAGGCTTCATTGACATTCAGTAAAGTTAATGTATTCAGTTTTAGTTTTGTTTTTGTAAAAGCAAAGTTGTAATCTTTTAAAGTTCAGATTTGTATTGATCAAGTTCAGAAAAGTTTTATGTTCTCGCTGATTTTATACAGATTTAAGCATTTTATTCTATTGCTTATGAGTTATGCCAGTAGAAGGGTTAGCTTGGGGTCACTTGTGACCCTAAGCATCGTGTGACGTCTTGAAACCCGCTTTTGGGGCGTTACACCCAGTTGGAAGGGTGTCAATACTATGCCACGGGTACTAACACTGGCTGTGTGGATCCACTAAAGTGTTGTCCCGAAGGACTAAGGTTTACCCTCAAATGGAAAGTACCCATATGAGATCATCTCTTAACTAGCAGGTTAACATCTCAACCTATGCTGGCTACATAGTTATGGAATGCGAGGACTGCTACTAAAGGTCACACCCTTAACTGGCATGTGAGCCTCCATCCTTGGGTTCGCTATGTGCTGAATACTACTCCTAACTGAACTAACTCGGGATACTGAACTATTTTAAATTTAACTTATTAGTATAATTGACTAAACTGATGAAACTCATAATTTATCTGAAACTATTCTAAAGATACTGAGACTAAGTAAATAGCTAGGTTTTCGGGTATTCATAACCCCCAGGAATTGAGAGCAATAATAGCTAAATAGTGCTAAAACTTTGGGGACATAATATGAAAGCATTATACAAAATTCATTCTTATAGGCATTTCATCAAACAGTTGATGTTCAACGTTAAAACTAAGCATGGGAATAGTTTAAAACTTGTAGAAATAACATGATTTCAGCATCAGTATCACTAAGTTTGATTTAAATTAATGAATAATAACATTAAAACATGTGGGGTTTGATAAACAGCTACAATTTCATGTAAACATGGTATAGAATTATAATTCATGGGAGATCATGGTTAAAATCACAATTTAAAATCATAATAACTTGTAAAGATCACAACTTTGAATTTTAAATTGGATACTTGGTCTTCATGGGTAAAAGGGACCCATAAATGAACTCTTAACATACATGAGTTATGAATTCATGAGAATTGATGGTAAATTCTTGAGTTTTGATCTTGAACTTTGAAGGCTAGGGTTTTTGTTCTTCAAAGAGGGTTGCTTTAATTTTTGAGAGAATTGTGAAATAATGAGCAAATAATTACTTTAAATCTCGTGTTTGGATGAATTTGGGGCTATGGAAAAAGACCAAAGGGTCCCTGGAAATTAAATCACGAAACTATAAAATCCCAACTTTGGCCTTAGGTGCGATGTGTTTCTATCGTGTTGCACCACTGGAAAACTAACAATTCCAATTTTGGCCAACTGCACGATGCAGTGCTATCGTGTTGTGCCTCTGAAATAGATGATCCCCAACTGGAAGCTTGGCATGACGTGGTGCCCCACTATAAAAGAACAATTGTAAAATATACCCTTGGCATGACGCGGTGGAAATTGCGGTGACACACTAAAAAAGGACGAACGTGATTTTGGCCATCACCGTGACGCGGCCTTATCACGTTGGGCCACTATTTTGCGCTAAAAGTGCCATAACTTCTCACCCGAGTATCAGATTTGGGTGAAATTGGTATCGTTGGAAAAATAATTTAATTTCCTATCATTTGGTGGGTCTTGAGATGGAAAATTCTGAGTAGAGAAAAAAATATGATCGTTTGAAGTTAACTAAAGCAACATTCCTCCCAAAAACTCAATCGGTAAGGACTATTTTTATTTGTCTAACAGCTAGGAGTTATTTACTATGCATTAGCTTGGAACAAGGAATTAACATTTGTTTGGATTTTTAGGGTATTACAATATCTCCCCTTTGGGAACATTCATCCTCGAATGCCACTAGTTAAGCTGAAAACACTGAGGAACTGAGATTACTTGTTGAATATACCTGTTGAAAACATGATTACACGGGTGAGTCTGAAACATGACACATGAATGAACTGGTTTTGTGAATGCATGACTGACATGAGAATGATATGTAGCTGAAACTGAGCATGGAAAAGAGAAATTCTAAGAAAATTGTTACCTTAAGCTGAATCTAAGTTTGCAGAGAAAAGATGAGGGTACTTGGTTCGTATATCTACTTCTGCTTCCCAAGTGGCTCCCTCAACAAACTGATTCTGCAAAATAACCTTAACTAGGGGAACTTCCTTGTTCCTTAGTCTATGAATTACTCTGTAACGCCCCAAAATCTGATTCCCAAGATGCCACATGGTGCACCAAATTATGAGTAGTCCTGAGCTAACCCTAGCTGCTTTCTACTAAGACTAAATCTTAAAATAGGGGAAATATGAAAATAAAAGCACAATAAATGCGAAAATCTTATCTAAAGCATAGAAATATCACAAATCATAGTAGGATAATACTGAGAATCTAAATACTGAATTAAAAGTTTAACACTTAATCTAGTAGTCCGACAAGCCTCTACTATCTGAATTTAGAGAGTCACTGGGACAGGCCCCAGCTGACTCAAACTTTCTGAAACTAAATAAGAAATATCTGTTAATAAATGGAAAGTGTGAACAACTAAGTCCTCGAACTATGAGGACTCACTAACTGCAAAAATGTAGATGAGATGCTCGACGATCACTCACGCGGATGAGATTGAGCACCTAAACCTACATTATGAGACAATGTAGCACATAGACATATATGTGGATCAGTACTTTAAGGATGTACTGAGTATATGGGGGTGTATGCAATAAGTAAACAATATCATCACAATTTATGAAATCATGCATGCTAAATGTAAATGACTCACGTAGGATTGAGTAAATCTAAAAGTTAAAGATCATAATCAAGAATAGTAAAACATATAGTATAAATCTTGTGAGCCGTAACACTTAGTTCTAAAATCAGTATTTTTTTCTTATTCTTAAATCATATCTGATAACTTATTCTACAAGGGGTTTCTTTCAAAGCTTTAGGGAATATATGCTTAACTATTAAACTGTAGGGAGGATACTTTTAAAACTATTCTAAAAATCCTTACTGTTATGGAGGTTCTCTTAACAGACATAAACTATGTGAGCTACATGGAGTCCAACGTCTTGACCTCCTAAGGAGGAAACCTCACGTTGGGGAGAGGTGTCATACTTTTGCCAGGGAGTATAACCTAATCCAGGTGATCGATCACAAGCTAAGTTTGTCCTCCATATAAATGGGAATAATCTGAGTTTGTACCTACATTGCCTACGTAGTTCTGTGGAAGATAAGGCACGTTGATCCCATACGTCCCGCTCGGTGCTAAATACTATTCCCTCTTAAATCTATATGCTCAAACCATTGGAAATCCACTTTTAGAAACTAGTATAAGGATTCGTATGAAAACCAGTAATGCATTTATCTAAGTAAATCTGAGTTCTATAAACTGTAAAATCTGTAGTGGATTCCAAAGCTAAACCAATGTCAAAATATCAAAGCTTTTTTTGAAAATTGAGGATAATCTGTTCATAAGATTCTTAAAGCATTATCTTTCTTGAAATAATAATATTAAATCTTGGGATAGTAGTCCATTCTTCAATCTTATGTTAAATAATCATAATCATCATGCTTGATAATGTCAATATTCATAAAAAAAACTCAAAATTTGGAAATTTCAGCAATATTCATGGAGATATGAACAAAATCATGTAATTCAATTTCTAAATCAATGAAAATATTATAAATTTGTAAATAACAATAATGGGCATAAACCCTAACTTAAATTTCATGGGAAATCACATGAATTATAGTAAATTTTTAATTAAAATAAAGATTTGGACACAAGGATTAAAGAATTATCCTTGTCCAAACCCCACATACCTGAATTTGATGATCTAGATGATAGAACTTGAATCTTGGATTCCTGTTGATGTTTTGGAGATGGCTTCTTGGAGTTCTTGAATTGGAAATTCTCAATCTTGAAGAGTCTTGGAGAATTAATGGATAAATGTTAGATTTCTTGGGGAGGAAGTATGAGCCTTAGAGTTTTTCTTAAGAGAGAATGATGAATAAAGCATAAAGTTCTTTCGAATGTGATTAATCTATTGTTTTTGGATGGATTGGTGGTTGGGGATTTACCAAAATACCCCCTTTAAATGCTTATACGAAACTGGAAAATGTTCATTTTCCCAATCTTGGTGGCCACCGCGATGCGCCCCTATCGCGATGGGTCACTGGAAATCGACGAATGGGAACTGGACAGACTCTACAATGTGGAGACATCGTGGTGCCCCTTTGGAGTGCCATTTTGGCACATAGCGTAATGCTCCATTATCGCATTGGATCTTTGGAAATTGACAAACGGGAAATTGACCCTCTCTACGATGCGCCAATATAGCGGAGGGCCACTAGAAATTGACAAACGTCATTTATACCTGCTACGCCATGCGCTATTGACCAAAATAATGGTATTTTATGATTGGAACTTAAAATGGCCATAACATCTTACCCGGCTATCGGATTCATGAGAATCTTATATCATTGGAAAGCTAACTCAATTTTCTATGAAATGGAAAGTCAAAATCTAATGAATTCCACACGAAATAAATTGTATTTTTTTGGGAAGCTATCCCTTAACACTTTGGGGACGAATTTAAGCTAGGAAAAATCATGGGGTATTACAATATCTCCCCCTTGGAAACAGTCATCCTCGAATGTGGCTAGTTAAGCTGAAATTTCTAAGAATATGAGAATATAAGATAGCATGAACAACTGAAATAAACTTTGAGTCTGAATCTAAATCATTTTGAGCTTATAAGTAATCTAGGAGTGCATGAACTTACATGAGGACAACTATATAGCTGAATGTAAAGTATAATTAGAAAAAAATTGAATCAAGAAAGAGTATTACCTTCGGCTACATCTGAGTTTGCAGAGAAAAGGTGAGGGTACTTGGCTCGTATATGTACTTTTTCTTCCCAAGTAGCGCCCTTAATAGACTGATTCCGCAAAAGGACTTTAACTAAGAAACTCTTTTGTTCCTTAGTCTATGGATTTGATGATCTAAAATCTCAACTGGAATCTCTTCGTATGAAAGATTGTTATGAACATCTGAGATTTCTAAGGGAGCTACGGCAGTAGAGTCACCTATACTTTTCTTAAGCATAGAGATGTGGAATACAGGATGAATGGCTGACAAGTCTACGGGCAAATCAAGCTCATAAGCTACTTTCCCAACTCGACTCACAATTCTATAAGGGCCAACATACTGGGGACTAAGCTTCCCTTTTTTGCCAAATCTCCTCACCCCTTTCATGGGTGAAATCTTCAGGTACACTAAATCACCAACCTCAAACTCAAGGTCCCTTCTTCTCACATCCGCATAAGATTTCTGATGACTCTGGGCTATTTTCAATCTTTCGCTAATCAACTTAACTCTTTCCATAGCTTCAAACACTGCATCAGGCCCAAGAAAAGGGGGCTCGCCCACCTCAAACCAACCTATGGGTGATCTACATCTCCTCCAATAAAGAGCGTCAAATGGAGCCAACTGAATGCTAGAATGATAGTTGTTATAATAAGAAAACTCAATCAATGGTAAATGCTCATCCTAACTACCCTTGAAATCAAGAGCGCATGACCTTAACATAACTTCTAGAGTTTGATAGTCCTCTCTGCTTGACCATCTGTCTGAGGGTAGAAAGCTAAGCTAAGGTGGACTTGGTCACCAAGACCCTTCTGAAAAGCTCTCTAAAACTGGGAAGTAAATTGGGTACCCCTATCTGAGATGATAGACAAGGTAACCCCATGCAATCTGGTAAATCTCGAATATATAGCTTAGCATTATCCTCACCAATATAAGACGGTGAACTGGCAAGAAATGCACTGACTTAGTCAATTTGTCTACAATAATCCAAATCGAATCATGATGACGTCACGATTAGGGTAAACCAATCACAAAATCCATATTCACCTATTTCCACTTCCAAATGGGGATACTAATCTCTTGCAATGTATCACCAGGTCTTTGATGTTCCACCTTAACCTGTTGACAGGTTGCAGACTTCGCTACAAACTCTGCTATATCTATTTTCATACCACTCCACCAATAGATATCCCGCAGGTCACGATGCATCTTGGTAGCACCTGGATGAATAGATTAACACACACCATGCACTTCAAGCATGATTCTCCACCTCAAATCATTAACACAAGGCACACACAATCTATTCTGGTATCTTAGAACACCATCTCCCCCTTGGGAGAAAACCTCTACCTTTTGGTCTATAACCGACTCCTTAAGTTTGACCAAACTAGAATCCATATCTTGTTTCTCTTTCAATTCTGAAACTAGGGAAGATTCGAAACTACTCTAAACCCAAATATTCCCTTCAGCTAAATCAACCAGCCTAACACCCAATCTAGCCAAATGATGAACTTCTCAAGATAACTCTTTCTTATCATTCTCTATATGAGAAACACTGCCTATAGACAACCTACTAAGGGCTTCTTCCACTACATTGGCTTTGCCCAAATGATACAACACACCCATATCATAATCCTTCAACATCTCCAACCACCTTCTCTGATAGAGATTCAACTCTCTCTGAGTAAACACATACTAAAAACTTTTGTGTTCTGTTATCACATCAACAACTAATTCCAGGTTATGGGTTGGGTAATTCTTTTCATGAGGCTTCAAGTATCTAGAGGAATAGGCTATGACCTTACCTCTCTACATCAACACATAACCCAAACCAACTTTAAAGGCATCATAATAAATAACAAAGTCATCGGTACAATCAGGTAATTCTAGAACTGGGGCTGAAGAGAGTCTTCGACTCCTGAAAACTCTTGTCGTAGGAATCTGACCATAGTAACTTAACTTTCTTTTTGGTATATCTAGACATTGGGGATGCAATAGATGAGAAACCTTTCACAAAACGGCAGTAGTAACCAGCTAGACCCAAGAAACTCCTAATGTCTAATGGAGAGATAGGTCTAGGCCAATTCCTCATATCATAATCCTTCAACCACTACAACCACCATCTCTGACAAAGATTCAACTACCTTTGAGTAAACATTTACTGCAAACTTTTGTGGTCCATGAACACATCAACATGCACACCATATAGATAATTTCTCCATATTTTCAAAGCAAACACTATAGTAACTAATTCCAGGTCATGGGTTGGGTAATTCTTTTCATGAGGCTTCAACTATCTAGAGGCATACGCTATGACCTTACCTCTCTGCATCAACACATAACCTAAACCAACTCTAGAGGAATCACAATAAACAACAAAGCCATTGGTATGATCAGGTAATGCTAGAACTAAAGCTGAAGAGTTTCGGGTCTTCAACTCCTGAAAACTCTTCTCACAGGAATCTGACCACAGGAACTTAACTTTTTTTGGGGTCAATCTAGACATCGGGGATGCAATAGATGACAAACCTTCCATATAACACCAGTAGTAACCAGCTAGATCCAAGAAACATCTAATGTCTAAGGAATTCAACATGAAATAAATAGTATTTGTTTTGGAGGCTATCCCTTAACACTCTAGGATGAATATAAGCTAGGAAAAATTACAGGGTATTACAATATCTCCCCCTTGGAAATATTCATCCTTGAATATGGCTAGATAAGCTGAAATTTCTAAGGAATCTAAGAATTTAAGATAGCATGCACAACTAAAATAAACTGTGAGTCTGAATCTGAATCATTCTGAGCTTTAGAGTAATCTAGGAGTGCATGAACTTACATGAGGACAACTATATAGATGAATGTAATATATGATTAGAAAAGAATTGAATCAAGGAAGAGTATTACCTTCAACTACATCTGAGTTTGTGGAGAAAAAGGTGAGGGTACTTGGCTCGTATATCTTCTTCTGCTTCCCAAGTAGCGCCCTCAATAGACTAATTTAGCCAAATGATTTTAACCATGGGAACTTCGTTGTTCCTTAGTCTACGGATTTGATGATCTAAAATCTCAACTAGAATTTTTTTATATGAAAGACTGTTCTGAACAACTGAGATTTCTGAGGGAGCTCCGACAGTAGAGTCACCGATACTTTTCTTAAGCATAGAGATGTGGAATATAGGATAAACGGCTGAAAAGTCTATGGGCAAATCAATCTCATAAGCTACTTTCCTAACACGACTCGCAATTCTATAGGGGGCAACATACCGGGGAGTAATCTTCCCCTTTTTACCAAATCTCTTCATCCCTTTCATGGGTGAAATTTTTAGGTACACTAAATCACCAACCTTAAACTCAAGGTCCCTTTTTCTTACATCAATATAGGATTTCTGACGACTTTAGGATATTTTCAATCTTTCTCTAATCAACTTAACTTTTTCTATAGCTTCAAACACTGCATTAAGCCCAAGCATAGCGGCCTCACCCACCTCAAAACAACCTATGGGTGATCTGCATCTCTTTTTATAAAGACCTCAAACGGAGCCATCTGAATGCTAGAATAATAACTGTTAATAAATGCGAACTCAATCAATGGTAAATGCTTATCGCAACTACCCTCGAAATTAAGAGTGTATACCCTCAACATATCTTCTAGAGTTTGATGGTCCTCTCTTCTTTACCATCTATCTTAGGGTGGAAAGCTGAGCTATAGTGGACTTGGGCACCAAGACCCTTCTGAAAAGCTCTCCAATATTGGGAAGTAAACTGGGTACCCCTATCTGAGATGATAAACAAGGGAACCCATGCAATCTGACTAACTCTCGAATATATAGCTTAGCATAATCCACAATTGTATAAGACGTGTGAATTGTAAAGAAATGCACTGACTTAGTCAATCAGTCTACAATAATCCAAATTGAATCACGATGACGTCATGATTGGGGTAAACTAGTCACAAAATCCACAGTCACCTATTCCCACTTCCAAGTAGGGATACCAATCTCTTACAATGTACCACCAGGTCTTTGGTGTTCCACCTTAACCTGTTGACAAGTTGCACACTTGGCTACAAACTCTGCTATATCTCTTTTCATACCACTCCACTAATAGATTTCTTGAAAGTTGCGATACATCTTGGTAGCACTTGGATGAATAGAATAACATGCACCATATGCTTTAGCCATAATTCTCCATCTCAAATCATCAACACAAGGCACCCACAATATATTCTAGTATCTTAGAATACCATCTCCCCCTTGGGAAAATACCTCTACCATTTGGTCTTTAACCTACTCCTTTAGTTTGACCAAATTAGAATCCATATCTTGTTTCTCTTTCAGTTTTGAAACTAGGGAAGATTCAAAACTACTCTAAACACAAATATTTCATTCATCTTAATCAACCAACCTAACACCTAATCTAGCCAAACGATGAACTTCTTGAGCTAACTCTTTCTTATTATTCTCCATATGAGAAACACTACCCATAGACAACCTACTAAGGGTGTCTGACACTATATTGGCCTTGCCCGGATAATACAACACACTCATATCATAATCCTTCAACAACTCCAACCACATTCTCTGACGGAGATTCAACTCTCTCTGAGTAAACACATACTGCAAACTTTTTTGGTCCATGAATACATCAACATGCACACCATACAGATAATGTCTCTATATTTTCAATGCAAACACCATAATAGCCAATTTTGGGTCATGGGTTGGGTAATTCTTTTCATGAGGCTTAAATTATTTAGAGTCATAGGCTATGACCTTACCTCTCAAAATCAACACACAACCCAAACCAACTCTAGAGGCATCACAATAAACAACAAAGCCATCGATACCATCAGGTAATGCTAGAACTGAGGCTGAAGAGAATCGAGTCTTTAACTCCTAAAAACTCTTCTCGCAAGAATGTGACCACAGAAACTTAACTTTCTTTTTGGTCAATCTAGACATCGGGGATGTAATAGATGAGAAACCTTTCAAAAAATGGCGATAGTATCTGCTAGACCCAAGAAACTCCTAATGTGTAATAGAGAGATAGGTCTAGGCCAATTTCTTATGGCTTCTGTCTTTTGGGGATCGACTCTAATTCCATCGGCGGAACCAATATGATCGAGAAAGGCTACTGACCTTAGCCAAAATTCACACTTGCTGAATTTGGCAAACACTTAATGGTCTCTATGAGTTCGCAAGACAACTTTAAGATGATCTACATGGTCATCCTCACTATGGGAGTACACAAGGATGTCATCTATGAATACTATGAAAAACATATTTTGATATTATTTGAACACTCAATTCATGAGGTCCATGAAAGCTGCTGGGGCATTGGTTAGCCCATAAGACATGATTAGAAACTTAAAATCACCATAACGAGTTCTAAAGATTATCCTTAGAATATCACATTTCCTTACTTTAAGCTGATGATAGTCAGATCTAAGGTCTATCTTTGAGAAATAACTTGCACCTTGGAGTTTATCAAATAAGTTATCAATTCTAGAAAGAGGATATTTGCTCTTGACTGTGACTTTATTTAGCTGATGATAGTCAATGCACATAGGTAAAGAAACATCTTACTTTTGCACGAATAAGACAGGAATGCCCCATGGAGAAATTTTAGGCCTTATAAAAGCTTTATCTAAAAGATCCTTGAGTTGCTCCTTTAACTACTTAAGGTCTGCGGGAGATATACGATAAAGAGGGATAGAAATATTCTGAGTATTTGAGAGAAGGTCAATACCAAATTCTATCTCTCTATCGGGATGTACCCCTGGGAGATCTTCTGGAAAAACATCAGGAAACTCGTTGACTACTAGGACGGACTGAAGTGTTGGAGTCTTAGACGTTGTATCTTTGATTCGAACTAGATGATAAATGCAACCTTTGGATATCAACTTTCTGGACTTAAGATAAGATATCAAATGACTTTTTGGGGATACTAAATTTCTTGAACACTAAAAGACTAGCTCATCTGGGAACCGAAATTTCACCGTACGGGTGCAACAACTTATAGAATAATAACAAAAATTGAGCCAATCCATACCAAGGATAAGATCAAATTCAACCATATATAACTCTAGTAGGTCTGATAACATGACTTTATGAAGAACAATAATCGAACACTTTTTATAAATCTGTCTGGCAATAACTGACTCACCTACTAGAGTAGACTCCAAGAAGTGTTTAGGGATCTTTTCTGAATTTATCTGAAAATTGACTACAACTAATGGGGTCACATAAGAGAAACTTGACCCAGGGTCTAACAACATATAAACATCAAGATAAAAGACACGAAGCATACCCGTAACCATATCTAGTGAATATTCCTTCTCCTGGTAAGATGGTAAAGCATAGAACTTATTATGGCATTGACTGCCACTGGTATGGGATGATGCGCCCTGAGGAAGAGCTGGGAAATCTATAGGAGCTGGTGCACTATTAGCTTGAGTCTATGGACGAACATCCTTATTTCCCTGTCTAGCATGTGGGTGCTCTTTGATTCCATGGCCTAGCTGGCCATACTCATAACAACCTCTCCATCTTGCTAGACACTCACCAGGATGATTTTTGCCACACCTAGCATACTAAGGATACTTGTGCCTACCACTCACACTATCTAAGATCTGGACATAGAAGACTTACCCCACTATTCTTGCTTATTTCTTAGTGTAGGAGCACTGGCTGAAGAAGGCACAGGCATAGATGAATGATTCTAAAACTTCAGACAATTTCATCCTCTTGACCTATTCTGACCATAATCAAACTGCCCTATATTATCCCTCTTACTCGCTCTCTTTCTTTCCTTCCTCTTTTCTACCTTAATCTACTGAGCATGCATCATCAATTTAGAAAGATGCATATCTCCAATGAGCATAGCAGTCCTACACTCCTTAACTACCAACCTAGACAAACCAGTGACAAACTTACTCATGCTTGACCTAGGGTCAACCATCTGTTCAAGGGCATACTTAGACAACTAGTTGAACTTTAGGAAATACTACTTCACTATCATTGATCCTTGCCTCAGTTTCATGAACTCTTCTATCTTAGCTTCCCTCATCTCATGTGGGAAGAACTTGTCTAAGAATGTATCCTAAAATATCTGCCAAGTCATGGGAGTTACATTCTCTTCTCTACTTTTCTTCCACATCACCACCAAATCATACACAACGTCCTTCATCCTATAGAATGCCAATTCTACACTCTCTTCTTTAGAAACATGCACAATTTGGATGATCTTCTTTACCTCATCTAGACACAACTATGGTTCCACACCTACCTTTGACCCATAGAACTCAGGCGGGTTCATTCTTATAAAATATTAGATTCTAGCTGTGGCTAAGTCCCCATCCTGCTGAGGTGGGACTTCAGCCTGATAGTTTCCTTGACATTAGCTGTCATAGCTTAGGCTAGTGCCCGAAAGATTGTCTGAAACTCTACATGTGACATATTCTCATTTAAAGAATCTGCGGCTGAGGTGGCTAGTTATCATTTTTGTGGGCATTAGCTCAATGAGGAGGCATTTTCTATTATGTGAAAGCACGAGTTAGAAGCCGATAGGGACAATAAGTGCATAATAGATTATAGAAGAAGAGATGATTTCCTAAAATATTCCATAGCCTCTTGCTCATAGATGTGGCGCGCTTTACACTGATGATCAAGAGTCTATGTGATGTAGCTTGATGAATCCCTAGGACTCTCAAAACCTTAGTCTCTGATACCAAGTTTGTAACACCCTGAAATCTGACTCCCGAGATACCACACAGTGCTCCAAATAATGAGTAGTCTTGAGCTAACCCTGGCTGCTTTCTACTAAGTCTGAATCTTAAAATGGGTGGAATATGAACATGAAAACACAATAAATTTGAAAATTTTATCTAAAGCATAGAATTCTCAAAAATATTTGTAAGACAATACTAAAAATCCAAATAATGAATTAAAAGTTTAACACTGAATCTAGTAGTCTAACAAGCCTCTACTATCTAAATTTAGAGAGTCACTAGGACAGGCCCCAGCTGAATCAAACTATCTGAAACTAAATGAGAAATATTTGCTAATAAACTAAAAGTTTGAAAAACAAAGTCCCCAAACTATGCAAATTCACTAATTGCAGGGATGTAGATGAGATGCACGAAGATCACTCACACTACTGAGATTGAGCACCTGAACCTACATTATGAGACAATGTAGCACATAGACATACAAATCGATCAGTACTTTGAGGATGTACTGAGTATATGGGGGTGTATGCAATAAGTAAATAATATCATCACATTTTATGAAATCATGCATGCTAAATGTAAATGACTCATGTAGGATTGAGTAAATATAAAAGATAAAGATCATAATCAAGAATAGTAAAACATATAGTATAAATCTTATGAGCCATAACACTTAGTTCTAAAATCTGTATTTTGTTCTTATTCTTAAACCATATCTAAAAACTTATTCTGCCAGGGGATTCTTTCAAAGCTTTAGGAAATATATTCTTAACTGTTATACTGTAGGGAGGATACTTTTATAACTATTATAAAAATCCTTATGGTTAGGGAGGTTCTCTTAACCGACATAAACCATATGAGCTCCATGGAGTGTAATGTCTTGACCTCCTGAGGAGGAAACTTCATGTTGGGGAAAGGTGTCATACTTTTTCTAGGGAGTATAACCTAATCCAGGTGATCGATTACAAGCTAAGTCTGTCATCCATATAAATGGGAATAATCTGAGTCTGTACCTACATCAGCTATGTAGTTCTGTAGAAGATAGGGAACGCTGATCCCACATTTCCTGCTCAGTGCTAAATACTACTCCCTCTTAAATCTATATGCTAAAACCATTGGAAATCCACTTTTAGAAACTAGCAAAAGGATTCGTATGAAAACCAATTATGCATTTATCTGAGTAAATTTGAGTTCTTTAAACTGTAAAATCTGTAGTGGATTCCAAAGATAAACCAATGATCAAAATATCAAATCTTTTTCTGAAAATTGAGGATAATCTGTTCATAAGTTGCTTAAAGCATTATCTTTCTTGAAATAATAATATTAAATCTTGGGATAGTAGTCCATGCTTCAATCTCATGTTCAATCATCATAATAATCAAGCCTGATAATGTCAATATTGATTAAAAAAAAACCTCAAAATCAAGAAATTTCAGTAATATACATGCAGTATGAATAAAATCATGTAATTCAATTTCTAAATCAACCGAAATATCATAAACTTGTAAATTACAATAGTGGGCATAAACCCTAACTTAAATTTTATGGGAAATCACATGAATTGCAGTAAATTTGTAATTAAAATAAAGCTTTGGGCACAAGGATGAAAGAATTATCCTTGTCCAAACCCTACATACATTAATTTGATGATCTAGATGCTAGAACTTGAATCTTGGATTTCTGTTAAAGTTTTGGAGATGGCTTCTTGGAGTTCTTGAATTGGAAATTCTCAATCTTGAAGAGTCTTGGAAATTAATGGAGAAGTTTTGGATTTGTTAGGGAGGAAGTACGAGCCTTAGGGTTTTGTTTAAGAAAGAATGGTGAATAAAGCATAAAGTGCTTGCAAATATGATTAATCTATTATTTTTGGACGAATTGAGGGTTGGGGATTTACCAAAATACACCCTTTAAATGCTTATATGGAATTGGAAAATGTACATATTCTCGATCTAGGTGGTCACCGCGATGTGCCACTATGACGGTGACTCACTGGAAATTGAAGAATGGGAACTGGGCAGACTCCGTGACACGGAGACATCGCGGTGCCCATATGGAATGCCATTTTAGTACATTGTGCGATGTACCATTATCGTGCTGGACCTCTAGAAATGGACAAACAGAAAATTGACCCTCTCCGTGATGCGCCAATATTGCAGAGGGCTACTGGAAATTGACAAACGTCATTTAAACCTACTATGCAATGCGCTACTGACCAAAATGACGGTGTTTTATGACTAGAACTTAAAATGGCCATAACTTCTGACCCAATTATTGAATTCATGCAAATCTTATATCCTTGGAAAGCTAACTCAATTTTCTACACAATGGAAAGTCGAAATCTAAGTAATTCCACATGAAATAAATAGTATTTGTTTTGGAAGCTATTCCTTAACACTCTTGGATAAATTTAAGCTAGGAAAAATCTCGGGGTATTACATTATCGATCAAGGATCTCGACTGGAATTTCTTCATAAGAAAGGTTGTTCTGAACATCTATGCTTTCTAAGGGAAAAACTACAGCTGGGTCACCAATACACTTCTTCAACAAAGAGACATGAAACATTGGGCTCACTGATGTTAAGTCTGCAGGTAAATCAAGCTCATAAGCTACCTTTCCAAAATGGCTCAAAATTCTATAAGGGCCAATGTATCGGGGACTAAGCTTCCATTTCTTACCAAACCTCTTCACTCCTTTCATGGGACAGATCTTCAGATATATATAATCACCAATCTCAAACTCAAGATCCTTTCTCCTCAGATTTCCATACAATTTCTGTCGGCTTTGATCTTCCTTAAGACTCTCCCTAATCAATTGTACTTTCTCTAAAGCATCAAACACCAAGTCAGGCCCTACTACCATGGCCTCACCTACCTCAATCCAACCAATCAGAAACCTATATCTCCTTCCATATAGAGCCTCAAATGGAGCCATCTGAATGCTGGAATGATCACTGTTATTATACGCAAATTCAATCAAAGAAAAATGGTCATCCCAACTACACTTAAAGTCGATTACACACGCTCTCAACATGTCCTCAAAGGTCCTACCTGACTATCTATCTGAGGATGAAAGGCCATACTGAGGTGAACTTGGGTACCAAGACCCTTATGAAAAAGCTTTCCAAAAGTGAAAGGTAAACTGAGTACCTTTGTCTGAAATGATGGACAATGGGACACCGTGCTACCTAACTAACTCTTTAATATAGAGCTTGGAATAGTCCTCGTCTTAATAAGAAGTATGAACTAGAAACAAATAGGCCAATTTGGTCATCTTGTCCATAATGACCCAAATTGAATCGTGTTGCTGATGAGTATAAGGTAAACCTATCACAAAATCCATGTTCACTACCTCCCACTTCCAAGTGGGACTACTAAACTCCTACATAGACCCACTAGGCTTCTATTGTTCATTCTTAACTTGATAACACGTGGAACACTTAGCCATAAACTTTGCAATATCTCTCTTCACTCCACTCCACCAATAGATTTCCCACAGATCGTGGTACATCTTCGTTGCCCTTGGATGAATCGAGTAACGTGCACCATGCGTTTCTGCAAGAATTCACTATCTCAACTTATCAACACATGGCACAAACAGTTTACCCTAGTAATGAAACATACCATCTCTCGCTTGAGATAAAACCTTTACTTTTTTTATCACTGACGGTCTCCTTTAGCTTCACCAAACTAGGATCCCTATCCTACTTTTCTTTCACTTTGGAAAACAAAGAAGATTCCAAACTATTCTAAAACCAAATGCTACCCTCAGCTGAATCAACAAAACAAACACCTAACCTGGCAAGCCAATGAACATCCTGAACTAGCTTCTTCTAAACAACCCATAGATAATATACTTAGGGCATCTGCCACTATATTGGCCTTACTCGGGTGGTATAAAACACCCATATCATAATCTTTTAGGAACTCTAACTATCTCCTCTGACTGTGAAAACACATACTGCAAGCTTTTGTGATTTATGAACACATCAATATGCACCCTATACAAATAGTGTCTCTAAATTTTTAAGGCAAACACAACAACTGCTAACTCGAGATCATGGGTGGGATAATTTTTTTGTGGGTCTTAAGATGTCTAGAGGTATAGTTCACAACCTTACCCTTCTACATAAAAAGCACACCCCAAACCAACTATGGAAGCATCACAATACATAACAAACCCATCTGAACAATCTGGCAATGTCAAAACTAGGGTTGTGGTGAGTCTAGTCTTCAATTCCTAAAAACTTTTCTCATAAGAATCTGACTACTAAAACTTAACTTTCTTCTGAGTCAATCTGGACATGGGCGATGCAATAGACAAAAATAATTCAACAAACCATCAAAAATAGCCAGCCAAACCCAAGAAACTCCTGATATCTAATGGAGAGAGGGTTTTGGATAGTTTCTCACCGCTTTAGTCTTTTAAGGATCAACTCTAATTCCATTACCAAAAATAATATGGTTAAGGAAAGCTATTAATCTTAGCCAAAATTTGGACTTACTAAATTTAGCAAATAACTAATGGGATCTAAGAGTCTGCAAAACTATTTTGAGGTGGTCTACATGATTATTTTTGTTAAGGGAGTAGACAAGAATGTCATTAATGAAGACTATGACAAACATATCAAAGTACTACTTGAACACTCTGTTCATCAAGTACATGAAGGCTGCTGGGGCATTCGTTAGACGAAAGGACATGACTAAAAACTCGAAGTGATTATACCGAGTTCTAAAATTTGTTTTTAGAATGTCACATTCTCTGACTCTAAGCTGATAATAGCCATATCTGAGGTCTATCTTAGAAAAGTAACTGGCACCCTGAAGTTGGACAAACAAGTCATTAATTTTGGGAAGTGGGTATTTTTTTTATTGCGACTTTGTTCAACTGATGGTAGTCAATACACATTCTAAGAGAACCGTCTTTCTTACACACAAACAGAACTGGTGCACCCCACAGGAAGATGCTGGGCATGATGAATCCCTTATCTAGGAGAGCTTCCAACTATTCTTTCAACTTTTTGAGTTTATCTGGAGCTATTCTGTATGGTAGAATAGAGATAGGCTGAGTATCTGAAAGATGGTTTTTCTGAAATCAATTTTCCTTTTGGGAGGAACTCTAGGAAGATCTTCGGGGAACACATCTGGAAATTCCCTTACTACTGAAACTGACTCAAGATTTGGAGTCTCAAAATTAGAGTCTCTAACTCACACAAGATGATAAATACACCCCTGGATATCATTTTCCTCACTCTACGGTATGAAATATGTTGACCCCTAAGAACTGTGGTACTACCCTCCAATCAAGGACTGGTTCATTTGGAAACTAAAAATAAACTAATTTATTTCTACAATCAACTGAAGCATAGCATGAGTGGAGCAAATCCATGCCAATAATGACATCAAAATCTGTCATCTCTAACTCCACAAGATAAACTGAGGTAACTTTCTAGGACACTATAACCTAGTAGTTCCAGTATACCTACTAGGCTACAGTAGAGACACTTACTAGGGTAGACACTGAAAAAGACTACTAAGATTTCAAAACTGACCTCGAAGTTGATGGCTATATAATAGATTATAAAAGAAAGAGAAGCTCCAGGGTCTAATAAAGTATAAACATGTAAATGAAAGACCAGTAACGTACCAGTAACCACATTAGGAGAATTTTCCTGATCCTGTCGGGAATGAAAGGTATATAATCTATTTGGATGTTGACTGCCAGTAGCACTGGAAGTGGCACCCTGCTGAGTCGGGCGACCGACTAGAACTGGGGGATGATTGGACTGACCTTGCTGACCACTCTTTGGACAATTCCTGATTTTGAGGCCTGGCTTACCACACCCAAAACATATATCACTACTGGCCCTAAAAATATCCTGATGGTTTCTACAATATTTTTGGCAAAGAGAATTCGTATGAGCACTGTTAACACTGCCTTGGGACTTAGATCCTAGCAACCTATCCCGATTGTCATTTTTTAATTTGGGAATGGGAGCATTGGCTGAAGAAGGAGCTGGAACTAAATATTTCTAATGGAACTGAGGACGGTTACCACCTTCTGACCTTGGTTGATTGAAATTAAAGCTACCTATTCTAGCCTTCTTATTCTCCCTCTATCTCTTCTTAGTCTTCTACTCCTCAATCTATTCAGCATAGACCATAAGCCTAGACAAGTCCATCTCCTTAATTAACATTGTAGTGCTACACTCTTTGACCATACAATCAAATACACTAGACACAAACTTACTCATCTTAGACCTGCTATCAGCTACCACATGAGGAGAATACTTCTTCAAACTTATGTTTTTGTACCTTAAGTTAATAAACTCTAACACCATGGCTTATCTCAACTCCAATAGAAAGAATATATCTAAAAAGATTGTACCAAACTCTTCCTATTCTATAGGCCCTGCATCGGTGCCTCTATCTACCTTCCACTGCTTAAACCATGTTTGAGCCACATGCTGCAATTGGTAAGTAGCTAATTCATCACTCTCACTAGAAGTTACCCCCATAATATATGTTACCTTCAGGACCATGTCTAAGAATTCCTTCACATCCTCTTCAGATTTGCATCCCAAAAATAGTGGAGGGTTCATTCGGGTAAAGTCTAGAATCCTAGCTGCGGCAGTATTGGACATTAGGTTGGCCAAAAAAGTGGTTGACTGAATATTTTCATCCACAACAGAGTGATCTAGAGTAGTGAATACAACTCTAAACTCTGCATAATAAACATGCTCATTCAGGGGATCTTCCAAAATGGATGGAGGTGCTGGCTAGTTTACATTTCTTCTTCCGTTTGTCTTTCTGGGAGTCATGTTCTATAAACAGAAGAAAAAATAGATTATACAAAGAGTTTAACATGAGCTCATGCTCAGTCGTATGACATGAACACTGAAAGAAGGTAAACTTTTCTTAAATGCCTCATAGCCTCTTGTCCATAAATGTGTCGCGCTTCACACCTATACATAAGACTTTACTTGACGTAACTTACAGACTTCCTAGGATACTTTAAAACTTAGTCTTTGATACCAAATTCGTAATTCCTTGAGAGTACACCCTGGGAGTCACACGGTGCTTACTATCCTGAGGGACCACAAGCTAACCCATGAGCTGGTACCTGCTATGAGCACTAAATAAGATAATAACATATGTGGAAGAACAACTGAGAAGACATAAGATTTAAGAAACTAAAAAAATACTGAATCATGAATCTAAAAACATCTGTTGGAAACAACTGTCTGAAACTGATAAAATAATGATAAACTGACTGGCTTTCTTAAATGTCCAAAAGCCGCTAAAACTAACTGAATAAGAGTTGATAGGACATTCCTCAACTAACTCTGACTAACTACTAAACTAAAAGCATGAAAATAAATATAGTCTGTCCTCAAAATAGGAGGACTCACCACTGCTAAAGCTGATAATTGGGAAGGTTTATGCGCTATATGAGAACTGAGCATCCAAACCTATGATATGATACATCATAGCACAAAAAATAAGTATTCGATCAGTACTTTGAATGTACTGGTATGCTAAATGAGGTAGGATATTATGCATGGTTTCATGTGCATAAATAATAACTGACTGAATAAATAACATGAAATACTGAATAGAATGCATGAAATCTATAAATACTGAAGATACATGAAATCTGTAACTACTGAGAGTGTGTAACCAAGCATAAACATATTATAAATATAATATGTAAACTTAAATACTGAAATCTGATAACTGAATTATTGATATTTGTATGCTATGGTCAAGCAACTAAAACTGAATTACTAAGCTGATTACTGGACTAAGACTGTAGGAGCTATCATCTAACTGATATGCCCCAATGAGTAATTTTGGGTCCAACTTGTGACCCCAGTTGGAAGGGTGTCAGTACCATGCCATGGGTACTAACAGTGGCTATGTGGATCCACTAAAGTGTTGTCCAAAGAACTAAGGGTTACCCTCAACTAGAAAGTACCCATATGAGATCAACCCTCAACTGGTAGGTTAACATCTCAACCTACGTGGGCTATATAGTTATAGAATATGGGGACTGCTAATAAAGTTCATACCCTCAATTGGAAGGTGAGCCCCCATCCCCGGGTTTGGTCGGTGCTAAATACTACTCCCAACTGAACTAACTCAACATACTAAATTGTTCTAAGTTTAACTGATTATGATAACTAACTGAACTGATGGCACTCATGATTTATCTGAAACTATTCTAAAGATACTGAGACTAAGTAAACAACTAGGTTTTATGGTATTCATAACCCCCGGGATTCAAAATAAATAATAAATAAATAGTGGTAAAACTTTGGGGACATAATATGAAAGTATTGTACAAAATTCATTCTTGTAGGCATTTCATCAAAAACTTGATGTTCATAGTTCACTCTAAGCATGGGAATAGTTTAAAACTTGTATAAATAGCATGATTTCAGTATCAACATCACTAAGTATGATTTAAATCAGTGAATAACAACATTAAAACATATGGGTTTTGATGAACAACTACAATTTCATGTAAACATGGTATAGAATTACAATTCATGGGAGTTCATGGTTAAAATCATAATTTAAAATCATAATAACTTGTACAGATCACAACTTTAAATTTAAAATTGGATACTTGGGCCCCATGGGTGAAAGGGTCCCGTAAATGATCACCTATCATATATGGGTTGATGAATTCATGAGAATTGATAGTGAATTCTTAAGTTTTGATCATGAACTTTGAAGGCTAGGGTTTTTGTTCTTGAAAGAGGGATGCTTTAATTTTGTATAGAATTGTGAAATAATGAACAAATAATGCTCTATTGGGACTTAAGTCTTATGTTTTGACTAATTTAGGGCTATGGAAAAAGACCAAACAATCGCTGGAAATTAAATTACGAAATTGGAAAATCCTGACTTTAGCCTTCGACACGACGCGGTGCTATTGCATTGCTCCACTAGAAAACTGACAATTCTCATTTTCCCCAATTGTATAATATGGTTCTATCATGTTGCGCCTCTAGAAACGGATGATCCCCAACTGGAAGCTTGGCACATCGCGGTACCAATCACGGTGCCCCACTGGAAAAGGATAATTGTGAAATGGCCCCTTGGCACAATATGGTGGAAATCGTAGTGACATACTTAAAAAGGATGAATGTGATTTTGTCCTTCACCTCCACGCGGTCTTACCACATTGGGCCATTATTTTGCACTAAAAGTTCCATAACTTCTCACCCGAGTATCGAATTAGGGCAAAATTGGTATCGTTGGAAATATAATTAATTTTCCTATCATTTGGTGGGTCTTGAGATATAAAATTATATTTAGAGCAAAATATATGCTCATTTAAGGTTGACTAAAACAATATTTTTCCCTGAAAACTCAATTGGTAAGGACTATTTTGATTTGTCTAATAGCTGAGAGTTATTTTTTAGGCCTTAATATACATTAAATTCACTCATAAAACTATAAAAGAACTATGATGTACTATGCATGATCTTGGAACACGATGTTAACATTTATTCATATTTTTGGGGTATTACATGAATCTTTTTTGCGGTAATCAAATCTTGACCCTTTATGCATATACCTATATAGTTTTGGAGTGTTTAATTGAGAGCATGAACAAAGAATTTCCCTCTCTTGTTGCAAAAGTGTATATTTGTGTTGTGAGTGATTTTTTTGAAAGCATGAATTACGATTGTAAAATAAGTCTCTCAACATTTGGTGTTTGACATGGTTTATGATATGATGAGATGGAGTTCTTTACTATAACTATACTCTTTCATTAGAAAGAATAATTACATGTGATTGAGTAAATTGACATAAACATTGTATGTTTTAAGTTTTGAAACAGAGGTCATTTGCATAAGTTTTCTTGAGATTTCAAAATGATGACTCTCTTGTGATATTATGATTCTTTGATGGTCAAATGCTTGATTTGAATTAGCTGTAACATTGATACGATATGAATGACTTGCAAGTCTGGGTATGACGATACCCGGTGATTGCATGTCCTTAAGATTTTAAACATTGAATGATTTTGCATATGAAGTATGTTGTTTAAAGAACTAAAATTGGGCTTAAGAAGAGGTAGATGGTTACCTTAAGAAAACTTTTGAGTGTAAGGGCTCATCGTTAGAAACTGAGTTTACCGATTTAGGTGATATGATTTGGCTAAAGCCAATGTATACTTGTCCTTGAGACACTGGTATACTAGAATAGTAATTAGGACTCCAATCCTTATGGCATACTTGGATTGGGGTCTTGGCCGCCGAGTCAGGGATGGATTCCATATAGACCGTGGGATTGTAAAAATGTAGGGTGTACCATCTATATCAGGAGTAAGATAAAGTGTGAGTCTTGATTTCAAGAAAGCCTTCGAAAAAATTATAAATTTTTCCCATGTGTTTTACTTATCATATATGTAATATTTTATGAAATGCTCTCGTCTATTTGTGTAATAAAAGATGTTATTTTTGGATTGTTTCACATACCAGTACAATTGTACTGACACTCTATATTTCAGGATCTGAGGCACAGTCCCGGGGTCCCGCTAATCAGTAGACTTTTGAGTTAGAAGTTGCATTTGGTGAGCCTTATCTATTTAGGAAGATTGGGTCTAAAGATTGTATTAGTTTATTTCATTTTATGGTCCGGCTAGGGGCCTTGTCCCAGTCTTTAGACAGATTTTGATTTTCACATTGTTAGAGATTTCGCAGACTGGTGTCATATGTTTTTTAATGTTATGAACTCAAATTTTGTATTGTTCAGTTGAACTAAGTGATTGACCATGCTTTTGTCTTTATTATCTTTTCTGAATATCTTTATAGTATATGAATGGCGTGCATGATTGCTAGATAGAGAAGGGTGTCCGATCCTTCATGGTTCGGGATGCTCGTCGCGGCCAAGGCCTCGACTCGGGTCGTGACAATTTCTTCATATCCTTTAGTCTTTTTTCCTACTTTAATAGTTTTTCCAAATTCTTTTAGAGTTGTCATAAAATTAGGGCTAATATAAAAACATGTCGTCATTATTAGTCATATCTACTTCTGTTAGACCTATAATGGATTTCTTCAAATCTGAACATCTATCATCATATATTACAATCCGTACTTTAATTCCTAGATTATTTCTAGTTAAACCTTTTAATCCTATTACAATAAATTCCATATGCATTAATGCCATTGTATTATTTATTATTTCTTTTAATGATTCTGGATTAACTAGATTCATTGTTGCTACATCCTTTCCTATAGCTGATAATTGTTCTTCTCTATAATGTCTATATAGTTGGTTATCTCTAGAGAAATATTTTTTGTCATACAATATCCTAGGATTAAGGAATTTTAACTGGTTTTGTTAACTTGACAACTATAGGCTAATCATGACAAGATTTCTCGAGAGAGGGAGTAATGAGTAAGATTTACATCATATTTGGAAACAAACATGAGTATTTTTATCTTTACATCATATTTAGAAATAGACATAATATTTTTATGTTATTATGGTATCAGAGACTAAAGATATTTGGGTACCTATATTAAATGAGAAAACCTTTAAAAAATACAAAGGCATATTTAGAAATTAAACAAGATTAAATAGTCTAATCTAGAGTATACTAGACTGAATAATTCAAAAGAAGATAATAAACGACTAGATCAGTTAATTACTATAATATATTAATTATAATATAAATTGATAGGACATCTTAAATCCAAAAATAGTTTATAAATATCTTTATGAGAATACAAAGATTTGCTAAAATAATAAGACTAAAGTATTGGTTCTTATATAAGAAAATAAAATAAAAGAGAAAAATTGTTAAAAATAGAAAAAGCATTGAGTAATTATTTAGAAATATTAGAAACTGAGGAGCTATAAGAAATACTATAGAACTTAGTCTTAAGAAGATCTGTAACATCAAACCATATAAGTGCACTAAGGTAGGAGTTGCAAGGTATTAGAAGTGATATAGAACACTACAACAGAAGAATAGAATTTTAAAGGGAACAGTGCAAGATAACTATTCCGTTAGGATAATATAATCATAATAGATCCTTTAAAGCATCTAGAATACTTAGACTTAAGAATCCACCCTGAAAACAAATATGAGTATTAAAAGAAAATACAGTTATAAAGTGTAACTTTAGTAAAAGAGAACATACTTTACATTCCGAAGATAAAAAATATAATATGTTAATAGATTTAATAATAAATTTTAGTGAAAAGAACCAAGAACGTGATAAAAATATAACAAGAATACTAGATTTAATAGAAGCTACTCAGAACAAATAGAAAAATATATTAGAAAGATTAGACGAAAATTTTAATTTCTTAAATTCACAAGAGTTTGAAATGTTTGAAGAATAAGTTTAATCTAGAAAAGATACCTACAAAATCAAAATATAAAAATTAATCAAGACAATAACAGAATAACCTAAAGAATTAGAAATTGAAATGACTCAATCAGTAACAATAATAACAGGACAAGTAGAGGCTGTAACTGCTGAGATCAAAAAATTTAAAAAGATAATAACATAGTTGGAAGAAATCTCTCTTTCATGAACGATTTAGATCCAATTTATGTAATGGCCTTAAATCTTACATCAAAATTTCAAACTAATCGGTAGGGATTATCAGAATACTTTCCCCAAAGTAAGTCAGACCAAGTTATTATTAAAAAAAATAATACTATAATAGCATTACTGTTAGAATTAAATACAAAAATAGATAAAATTATTAAAGGAAAGACAAATACAATTGACCAACCAAGAAACATTGAAGTACACTGTCACGACCTGAGCTGAGGCCCTAACCGTAATAAGCATCCTGAACCATAAAGGTCTTGGCGCTCTTCTAAATCTGGTAATCATGCACAATATTCATACAGTATAAGAAAATTTGCAGAAAACATTTCATGAAGGAACCATGGTCAATCTCATAAACTTGAACAATTTAAAAGGGAAATTCTAAATATTCTAAACATGTGACAACCGTCTACGAAATCTCTAAAATTACAATAGCCATCGTTATCATAAGTCTGAGACAAAATTAGGACAAGGCCCCCAGTAGACTATAAAAATAAAGAAATAATGAAATATGAAAATCATGCCTTCAGAAATAGAGAAGGCTCACCAACTGCAACTTCTAACACACACGGATCTATTATTGTATAGGACCATGGGAATGTGCCTTAGATCCTAAGATATAAGGGGTTAATACATATGTACTAGTATGCAAATCAATCCAAAATAGTGTAATTTAATATATAACATTAGTGAGAGCATTTCATAAAGAATTATGCATGAAGTAATTTAAAATACATGGGCCACTTCAAATGATCTTAAAATAATTTTGTCATTGCAATTCCTTTCTTTGTGTTACTTTTAAGCCAGGTGGTACACCCTAAATATCTGAAAGTATCCCACGAGCTATATGGGATCCACCCTTAACTCAGCAGCCAAACCCCCAACTCAAGTTTGCCACAAGGATTGGAGTATCTGAATCTGATATGCCACAGGGCACTAGGCCAGCGTATAATCCCTCTTTGGGGACATAATAAACCTACATCGGCAATACAGGATTTCGGGCAATGAATCGTATGACCCATGCCTACTTTGGATAACCACCTAACTCTCTTTGTACCCTTTTTTAACCTGTTCTAAACATGCATCTTTCTGAATTCAAAATCTAAAATTTGAAATGAAATTTGTATTCTATCATGTCATGTTATAGACTTCTGTTTCTCAAAACATAAAATTTGGACAGCCATACTTCAAGCAATTCAAGAATATTTATACTTCAAAATATTTGTCAAATTATATAAAGGTCATTGTTTTTTGCTTTTTCAACAAACATGTGGTGGTCAGGAAATTTGTGACAAAACATACAATCTTCTTAATAATATCTTTAACCTTTAACACCAAGTAAAACACCCTCTCTTCAATTCAAACAATAATCAAGTCATAAATAAAATCAAGACATTTATATCATACTTTCAACAGTGCATTTCAAATAGATCATAACTTACGAAAACAAGAAGCTTGTAAACAAGAGAAGGATTTCTAATAGTTCATGCTATCAATGTATCATTCAAACTTATCCATGTGTGTATATATATACTTAAATATGATTATAAATCAAAGTTAGGGGAAAGACCTCAAGACCAAATCAATTATACCATTAAAGAATTCATAAAGCAAAATTGTAATGTAATTTCCAAAACCCCTTCAAGAATTCATGATTTTACAATGTTAAAATATTGATGAAATAATTTCCTTATACCCATGTAGTTTTAGGAAAATCCCACATACCTTAGATTTTGTAGTTAGAAGAATGGAATACGAATCTTAATCAGTTTCTTGGAAATCTTGAACTTAAAGGCTTGAATTCTTGATCTTTGGGGAAGAAAAAGTTTAATCTTGTTCTTGGAGAGGTGGTTAAGGTTAAATTTTATGTTATGGATAGAATTTGGGTGAGGAGAAGTGATGAAAATTCCCCTAGACCCATTAGAAACTGATTTAGCAAGTAAAACAGTTCTGTAATGCGCTGGCCGACGCATCGCGTCGCTATCGCGTCGGCTTACTACCTCAAACAAAAAATGACATAACTTTTTCCTCGATTATCAGATTTAGGCAAAATTGGTATCGTTGAAAAGCTAATTCAATTATCTATAATTTGGTGGATCTTAAGCTTAAAAATTCTACGTTATCGAAAGTTATACACATTCAAAGTAGACCCTTGTAGAATCGAATGTCAAACTTTGGATGAATGAATGATTCTTAGCTCAACTTTTCTCTAAGTGATTTTTATGAACACTTTTCACCTCATAATCACTTTATACACCAGGAGAAGGATTATTACACATGAATTTAAATATAAACCATGGAATTTAAGCTTATGAATGTAGGAACGACGGTTCGATTTCTAGCTCAAAAATGGGGGGTGTTACATAGATGAATTAATAACCCAATTAAAAAAGATTGAAATAACTCCACATTAAGAGAGACCAAAACTAACTAGAAAACCTCAACAATGGACTTTCTTTCTGGTAGGACAAGAGAAGTCGAAGAAAGACCAAGAGTAAATTTTTCAGACAATAGGATAGGAAATAACCTTATAACAAGAAAATTATCACGCAATAAACAAGACGGCCAGCAAAGCCATGAATTAAATCAGGTAATTGACATAGATAGAGATTTAAAAAAAATTCAACAAAACTAGTTAAAATTACTTAATCCTAGGACATTGTATGACTCAAAATATTTCTCTAGAGATAACCAACTATATAGACATTATAGAGAAAAATAATTATCATTTATAGGAAAGGATATAGCAACAATTAATCTATTTAATCCAGAATCTTTAAAAGGAATAATAAATAATAGAATGACATTAATGCATAGGGGATTAATTGTAATAGGATTAAAAGGTTTAACTAGGAAGAAACCAGGAACTAAAGTACTGATTGTAATATATGATGATAGATGGTTAGATTTGAAAAAATCCATTATAGGTCTAATAGAAGTAGACATGACTAATTATGGCAACATATTTTATATTAGCCCTGATTTTATGATAAATCTAAAAGAATTTGGAAAAAATATTAAAATAAAAATATAGGATATGAAGAAATGAATAATAGAAATAATCTATTAATGTCTATAAGATTTATAGGAAAAATGGCTTTAAGTAGTAATACAAAAGTTAAAATAAAAATAGACGATGTAGTTGAGGTAATGGGGAAAAAAAGGAATAAAATTAATACAACCAATAAAAATAAATCCAGAAGAATACACAGGGTTAGAATGGCACCTAGAAAAATTCAATAAAGAAAAAGTGTTTGCACTAGAATCCCATTTAATGTATACTAACACTAAAGGAGACACATCTATAAGATGTACCGACTATAATTATACTATGCAAAAAGAGATAGGGGACAAAACAAAGATAGTCATGGAAGTAGAAGGTGCTTTATTGAATATAGAAATAATATAGGAAGGATATGAAGTAGATGAGGCCTTAGAAGAAGCAACAAAACTATTCAAAGAAAATAATGATATAATATTTAAATGTAAGGAATGTAGGATAGGAGGAATGAATCTAATGGAGACTAAAAAACATTTCAAAATATGTGAATTTAGAACAAATAATCTAGGTGTAACACCCCGCACTTTTGGGCTAAAGTTGAACCATATTTTCGATGTATGTTGACACGAATCCAATGTTTTATAGTTAAAAATAAGTGTGATTAATATTTCCTTAGTGTGGGAATATCTTTGGAGATGAAAATACACCATATGAATCTCCTAGCTCAAAAGTTAAGTTAAGCATTTCCCTATTGATTGACTTTTAGTTGACGATTTTACTTAGGTCAACTTATAGTGAATATTTATACTAGGATATAAATATTCATTTTTCTTACTATATATCAAATTTAATCCCTTTAAGTCTTCTTTCCAACGCCACTGATCGTTCGTCAATCCAAGTCTAGAGTAAAAAGTTATGAGTGTTTGAATGAGGCACTATCCAGGTAGTGCGATGGGGTATGAGATGTCCACTTAAGGGAAATGCCATAGGCTATGTGTCACACACGCATGGGCAGTGCACTGCATGGCTAAGGAATGGTTGCGTAAATGCTCCATTTTTGTGTTATTTAAAGGGAAAAAGGGTCCTTTCACATCCCATAACCATCCCTAAAAATCTATAGATAATATTAAGGTTATTATTTATGTTTTATCACTAATAAAAATCCCTAGTTCATCTTTCTTAAGCACAAGAAGAGAAAACAACCTAGGGTTGAGAGATTAAGCCTCAAAAGTTAAAGTTTCTCAATGTTTCCGTCAATCTAAGGTACGTGGGATTATCCTAAACCTTGTGGGTGTATATTTACTATTTAAAACAAGATCTAAGGAGTATATACTTATGCATACAAAATGGGTTTCTAAAATATTGATGAACATCCATAGAAATTCCCATTTTATGATGAAGTCTTATAGAAATTATAGTGTTATACCCTAAGCTTGAAATGTTTTCATTTGTTCCCATTATATAAGTTTGAGATTTTAAATAATAGCATGATATATGTAATTCCCTATATCATTATGAAACCCATTGTCTTTACATTTGTGGGTTAATTTGACGAATAGCTAAAAGCTTAAATTTGAAGGATTATTGTCATGTATGAATTATACTATTTTGATGACTAAATGAGAGGCTGTTTTTCTTGAATTATAAATGCTAATGCTCCTAATAGAGGCATATGATTGAAGAAAGAGATAACCACAGTAGAGAAAGGATTGAAGAGACAGTGTTTTGACATAAGTTTTCATGTGCTTTTGAAATATGAATTCTCGCATAAATTTTAAATCTTTTGGGTGGTCAATAATACTATAACACCCCATATTATTCTAGGATCTATTCATCTCTTAGTTGCATGCATAAAGGGCTTAAGGCTTGAAAATTTTCCTAAGTTTTGGGGACTTAGTCATTTTGAAGGGCTCAAAACTTTGACAATTTTTTATTAGGTAATCCTGACCCCGAGACATTAGTTTTTGAGTTGATTCATGTTCATGGATGTAAGAAGTGTGTCTCAGAGAAGTTTCAGTTTTTTTGGATAAGGTTTGAGGCATATTTGGATCACAAAACTAGAGGGTTACCGCAATAAGGCCACATCGCGGCAATAGTCTCATTCTTATGTTCACCGTATCACGGTGAGGAAATTTAAATACCATGATTAGACCACATTGCAGTAATCCTATCGCATCTAATTTTGAATGTGTGAGGGAAATTGGGTCTTTTCCCCCTCAGCCCAATTATTCATTACACGATTTGGGACGTCTATTAAGGCATTATTTTTCCTTCTTCTCCAATTCACTCTTAAGAACCCCTTTCCCCAAGAACTAGAAATTCAACTCCTTTTTACCCAAGTAATCTAGAATTCAAGCCCCCCCCCCCCCCAAGTTCAAGAACCTTTAAGAAAGCACCAAGATTCGGGTTCCATTCCCAAGAAACTTAAGGTATGTGGAACTATCCTAAACTCCATGGGCGTAAGTTTTAATTGAAAGCTAGAGAGTGAATTTCTTACTATTATTCATGGATTAATATTGTTTATGTATGAATGAGAGGGTGGTTTCTAATTATAGACGTGCATTATGTCAATTGAAAGATTTCATGGGTTTTAAGTAATGCAAACATGAGATGGCTACTATATGATTGTAATATTGAGAAGAGAGTATTTTGTGCAAACTCATATGATAACTTATAGAAAGACTCTCTCTCACATGATGTTTAAAGATTTTAGGTAGTCATTAACATGATGTTAAATAAGAAGGGATACAGATACTTTGTGGTATGATATGGATGACTTGCAAGTCAGGGTATAAAGATACCCAGTTATGATATGCCCTTAATAGAGTAAGAAATAAGATTCTTTTTCCATAAGCATGAAGCATGATTTTAAAGAACTAAAAATGGGTTATAAGAAAGTCAGATAGTTACCTGAAGAAGGCGCGAGTTCATATAACTCAATGCCCAAAATTTTGTTTGATGACATAGGATTTATAATTTCCCATGATAGGTAATATACAATAGGAAGGTCCTTATGGCGTATCAGATTTATCAGCACTCCATCCCCTTATAATAAACAAGGGGCTGGGGGCTTGACCGATGAGTAAATGGCAGACCCATATAACCCATGGGTACTTTGATTTGTCGGGTGTATCATCGAGCTCAGAAGTAAGACAAAGAGTTGAGTCATGATATCAAAAAGTGTTTTGAAGCGTCTAAGTTATACCCATGCATTTTTATTTACCTTATGTTAAAAATTCTATGAAACGCTCTCACCTATGTTGTATAAAAATATATTATTTTGGATTGTTTCATATACCAGTACCTTTGTGCATTAACCCCCTATATTTCAGGTTTTGAGGCCCATTCTCGTGGTCCCGCTAACCAGTAGATCATTGTCAAATATTTGGAGTTGGTAAACCTCTCTTATTTCAAAGGCCTTTGTCCATGTGTTCATTTTATTTGATTTTAGTTCATGGTCCGATTAGGGGCCTTGTCCCAGTTTTGGATAGACTAATGTTTTCAGTTTAGTAGAGACTTTGTAGACTTGTTATAGATAGTTATGGGTTTTGTTATGGACTTATGTCCCATATTTGTTAAGTTAAAATTAATATAGTACCATGTTTTCTAGTTTACTTCCACATTATGATAATAGATGAGTTATGCTTATGATCAAAAGCTAAGAGTTATCTCGAGCCTTTATGGTTCGAAAGCCCATCGTAGCTAGGGCCTCAGTTTTGGTTATGATAAATATGCTTTAAAATAAGAAGGGTAGCAGAGATATTCTGGTATGAAATGAAGGACTTACAAGTCTAGGTATGACAATACCCTATTATGATGTGCCCTAAATAGAATAAGAGAGAAATAGTTTATAAAAAGAAAGCATGATTTTAAGAGTTTAAATGGGGCTTAAAGAGCGTTAGATGGTTACCCAAAGAAGGCACGAGTTCAGATAACTCACTGCCCAAAACTGTGATTTGCCAACATAGGTTTTATGTTTCCCTAAAATAGGTATTGTACACTGGTGACGGCCTTGTGGCATAGTAGAGATTCAAAGACTCCAGCCCTCGCGACAAACTTAGGTTGGGGGCTTGGCTGCTGAGTCAAGAGTGGATTCCATATAGCCCGTGGAATTACAGATTGTAAGGTGTACCATCTAACTCAGTAGAGAAATAAATAATTGAATCATGATTTCAAAAAGTTATTTTGAAGCTCATCATATTGTGCCCATATGTTTTCATTTACCTTATGCTAATGTTTTTATGAAATATCTCAACTATGTTGTATAAAAATATGTTATTTTGGATTTTTCTACATACCATTACCTTGTGTATTGACCCTCTATATTTTAGGTTCTGGAATATAGTCCCATGGTCTATCAAATCAGTATAATACTTGGGATATGAAAGAAATAGATGAGCCATCCATCTTTCAGAAGGCATTTACTTATATGTTGAGTCTTTCGATAATTAGTCCAGTCAAGGGCTTTATCCCAGTCTAGATAGTTAGCCTTCATTAGAGGCTTCGTAGATGAGAGTTGAGTAATGTATTACCAAAATTTTCTTGACACAGTTTATATCACGATGAATCTCCGTTGAATATTATTACATATTCTGCACTTTAATTTATGTATGAATTATGCTTATGATTACATACTAAGGGGCCTCTCAGTCCTTCATAGTTTTCTCAGCTCGGGTCGTGATAAGCTTAGTACCAGAGCATGGCTCACCGTCCCAGGGTATCTTCAAAGTCATGTCGAGTAGAGTCCATTTTATGGGTGTGTAGTATGCCACACTTATAAGGAGGAAGCTACAAGTTATTTAGGAGATGTTTCCCATTCTTTCATACTCTAGATCAGGCCATTGTTTGTCCATATGGAAGTTATCCAAATTCCTTTTTTACTATAATTTTATTAGCTATGTCTCACTGTTGATTCGATTCAAGTTCAGAGGCTTAGAGTCTAAATGATGTGGTCCTTTCTAATTGTCATAAAAGATTATGAAATAACAAAAGGACTTGATTGGAGTCCATTAGTGCTTAAAGGTTTATTGATTTGAGTGTATACCTTTATCCTGAGGAAATCATGCTATTCAGACTGAGGTGTGAAGTGTATTCAGTATCTTTCAAAATTCTTGTTACAGATGTCATGTTTAAGGGTAGAGATTATAGCAGAATATTGGAACAGTATTTCCATCCAAGTAGTAGTATATGATAGGGTGTCATGACTTATTGGTAGTAAAATGATCCAAAAGTTAGTGATATGGAGTCTCAATTATAGGAGTTAGAGTGAGGGTGACTTTTTTTGTAAATAAGCTAATTTTAGTTGTATAGCCATTGATTGAGAGATGGGTTGCCATTTTATCATGATAGACTAATGTCGTAGCAATATTTATAGATTATATGGTAGTCTGCGAAGGAAGTGACTGGATATGATTATTATTTATTCAAAATAGGGAAGGATCTCAGAATGGATAGTTAGGGTGGTTGTAGAAATCATTTATAAGTTGTGAATGGAAAGGGGTATATTATTCGATGAGTTATGGGTAGAAACTTATTGGTGTATATTAAATTTGAAGGTAGTGGGGATGTATATATGGGTAAGTAAATATGACGTAAGAAAGTGGAATATGTTGATAAGATCGTAATGGGTTATATTATAGGATTAAGATTGACTATCCCTATTATGTGACTTTACCCTCCTTTAGTTGTCTTTTTTCTAGTAGTTGTAAACTAGTACTACTTGTAAGAAGGTATATAGTAGATTTTGAGGTGTAGTAGTAATGTCGTGAAGAGGATGAATTTATGGACCATAGTTAAGTGAAATAAAAGACTTAAGTTGATATTTCTATTCGATTGATTAGTATAGTATATGGCATGCTTCATATAATTGGTGTTGTTATAAAATAGGCTTGAACTTTAGATATTAAGTGCAGTGGTGAGAAAGTAGCTCAAGATGATAATGCATATTTTGTGGGAATTAATTAGGTGGATTGGTGTAGTGTTTGAAATAGCCTAGGTTTGCAACTTATGAGGTAAGGAGTGGATAATTGTGATATATATATATATATATATATATATAT
>NC_061111.1:174662616-174746823 GCF_002878395.1 Capsicum annuum
TATATATATATATATATATATATAGTCCTATGGATTAGTGTTAAAAATGATGAATTGTGATTGAGTCATTAAGTGGATAAGGGTCTAAGTATATAAGAATAAGTTGCACCCTTTCCCGCAGGTAGTATGTTGTTAAGTAAGGTTTTATGAGTATAAGTGTCATGTTTACCTAGCTCATGTTCTAGAATTTTGTAGTATGGAAAGGTCTGGGAAGTTGTTGTATTGTGTACTTTAGAGCTGAATTAAGGAAATATAGGTAGGCAATATGAGCCTTTAGTTTAGTTATACAAATTTTGTTAAGTTGTAGGTTATGTGATTGGAGGTGTAATGCTAGTAATCTAATGAGTTGAAGATTATGTTAAGTATTTAGACGTATGGATGTCTATATCCATGATAATGTTAGTAATAAATTGATGACTTTGGGGTTTGGAGGAAGTTATGATTAGTGTCCCTGAAGGGGATGTCCTAGAAAGAATTTAGTATCCTTGCATTAAAATTATTGAGGAGAGTAACATTTATGTGCATGGTGATACCCCGTTGTGTTATTAGATGTGGGTATAGATTTGATGAGAGATTATATCCTTAAATTCAGGAGTGTGACTTTTCTCTAAGGGGGAGATAATTAGTTAAGGTTGTTCCCAATTTTCTCATTATCGCAAGTTGCAGGGAAGAGTCATGATAAACCCATTCCTATTCAAGCAAACTTCTCCTACTTCAATTTAAGGGGTCATCCTACCAATGTCTTATGTATTCAGGTCCTACCTATGTCTAAGGTCAGAGTTTTGTATGTAGGTCATGTCATGTTCTAACCTCCAAACTAGAAGCAATAATGGTCCTCAGTGATCCAGTATTCCAAGTATTCAAGCTCTATGTTATGTTGGTCATGATCCATAAGATGCATGTCTCACATAATGCTTAGTCCTAAGAAACTATGCTTTCTCTATGTTACCAATTTATTTTACGTTGAGACTAGATGGAGTGACAAGGTTCATGAAAACTCATGACTATCTCAACTCTAAAATAAGAAGCGATAGCTTCAAGTACCAATCCTTGTCTCAATCGTTGACTTCATAAATTCCGACCTTATGTTATATGACTCATGTTGTAAGAGCTCATGTTTCTCCTTCTGAGTTGTGCTAAGAACTTATGCTATGTTGTGTTTATTCTAGAACGAATCTCTACTTATGATCAAGACACTTGATATATGAAGCACTTCATGATTGTATCGTATCTTCACCTCCTGTTCCACCTTGAGTAGAGCAATAAATATAAGTTATAATCAAATAGTGTTACCCCCATTCATTATGTTTATGCTCGGGTCCCTCAATAACCCTCCGTATGTAAGTATGGTGGTGGTTACGGAAGCGTAGTAATGTTTTAGGTAGGGGTAGATGCTCTTGACTATGAAAATCTTAATGTGATTTCTCGAGCTAAGGTTATAGGTGAAGGAGGGAGAAGGAGATTAACTTTCATATGGGAAATAGTTAGGAAAGAGATATATGGCAAAAAATTTTGTGAGACTGATTGCATTTACTAGTCTTAGTGGGAAGATCCATGAAGTGGGTGTAGTAGAGATAAATATGAATATTGTGAATTATAGAAACACAAGTAATTGTGTTAGGTGGCTAGTACTCTTAATAGGACATTATGTTGTTTAACTATAGTGATAGGATGGAGTAGTATTCTTGGATGGATGTGAAGTACAGATCCCCATAGCTTAAGTTAGCATCTTCTAACTTTGGGTTAGGCTTATGAATGGAAGCAATGTATAGTTAAATTCCAAAACTTGTAGCAATGTTCATTGTGGGGAAATTGTAAGTTAGAAATGATGAAGCAGGTGGTTTGTGGTAGAATGCATAGTTGAGGAGTATTGTTAATCTTAAAGGCTATTCACCATATCATGTGAGATGGAGAATACCTCTATTTCTATGTCCTGCGAAACCTTAATTTCATAATTAGTACCTATGTAAAGCAGTCCTATGATCATCAAATAAACTCATACTATATGATTTGATGATTATGATCCCTAGAACTAATGTGCAAGGCCTCTATATATCAATTTCTATTATCTCATGCTTTGTGCTTACACGTTTTACTAGAGGGTTATCATGAAGCTCTTTTGATTACCTTGCATATTCCGTTGAGAAAAAATGTTCAGTGCAAGGTCACGTTCATTATCCTATACTTTTAGAGCTTTAAGAAGTTCCTACCCATCATTCGGGGATGAATGATCCCAAGGGGGAGATAATGTAACACCCCAAACTTTTGAGATAAAGTTGAACCATCTTTCTGATGTATATAGACATGAATCCAATGGTTTATAGTTAGGAATAAGTGTGATTAATATTTCCTTATTGTGGGAACATCCTTAGAGATAAATATACACCAAAAGAATCTCCTAGTTTAAAATTTAAGTTGAGCATTTCCCTATCGATTGACTTTTAGTTGATGATTTTACTTGGGTCAACTTCCAGCGACTATTTCTCTTAGGATATACAGATTCATTTGGTTTACTATATATCAAATTGAAGCCCTTCAAGTTTTCTTTCTAACGCCACCTATCACTCATCAATACGAGTCTGGAGTAAAAAGGTTATAAGTGTTTGAATGAGGCACTTTCTAGGCTATACGATGGGGCATGCAATGCCAACTTAAGGGTTATGCATCGCACATCTTGGCCTATTCCATGGGATGTACGCTGAATAGCTAAGCTATGGCAGTGTAAATGCTCTATTTTTATGTTATTTCAAAGGCAAAAAGGTCCTTTAATGTCCCATAACCATCCCTAAATATCTATAGACGAAATTAAGGTCATTATTCATATTTTATCACTGATGAAAATCCCTAGTTCATCTTCCTGAAGCACAAGAAGAGAAAACAACCTAGGGTTAAGAGATTACACCTCAAGAGTCAAAGTTTCTCAATGTTTTCGTCAATCTAATGTATGTCGCACTATCCTAAACCTCATGGACGAAGATTAACTATTTTAAACAAGCTCTAAGGAGTATATACTTATGCATATGAAATAATTTTCGAAAGTATTGATGACCATGCATTAAAATTCCCATTTTATGATGAAGTCTTATGGAAATTTTTGTGTTGTACCCTAAGCTCAAAATATTTTCATGTGTTCCTATGATATAAGTTGGAGAATTTAAATGAGAGCATGATCTATATAATTCCCTCTATTATTATGGGACCCATTGTTTTTACATGTTGTGGGTTGATTATACGGATAGCTAAACGCTTGAATTTGAAGGATTATTGTCATGTATGAATTATTCTTTTTTTATAACTATATAAGAGGGTTTTTTCTTGAATTACAAAGGCTAATGTTCCTAATAAAGGATTCCATATAATTGATGAATGAGATGACCATCGTAGATAAAAGGGTTGAAGAGAAAGTGTTTTGACATAAGTTTCATGTGCTTTTGAAATATGAATTCTCATGTAAATTTTAAATCTTTTGGGTGGTCAATAATACTGTAACACCCCATATTATTCTAGGCTCTATTCAGCTCTTAGTTACATGCAAAAGGGGCTTAAAGCCTTAAAATTTCACTAAGTGTTGGGGACCTAGTCATTTTTAAGGCCTCTTAAACTTTGAAGATTTTTAATTTGGTCTTCCCGATGTTGAGACATTATTTTTTGAGTTGATTCATATTCATGGATGTAACAAGTGTGTCTCGGAGAGGTTTCAAATTTTTTGAAAAAGGTTTGGGGTATGTTTGTATCACAAAACCCTCGGTTACCACGATAAGGTCGCATCGTGGCAATAGTCCCATTCTTATGTTCACTGCATCGTGGTGAGGGAATTCAGGTCTAATCAAGGTAAGCCTATTGCATCCAGTTTCGAATTTAAATGCTTGGGGGCAATCAGGTCTTTTTCCCCTAAACCCAATCATTCATAACATGATTTGGAACGTTTATTGGGGGATTATTTGCCCTTCTTGTCCAATTCACTCTCAACAAACCCTCCCCTTTCCCCAAGAATCAGAAATTCAACTTCTTTTTTCCTAAATAATTTAGAATTCAAGCTCTCCAAGTTCAAGAACCTTCAAGAAAACACCAAGATTAGGGTTCCATTCCTAAGTTAAGAAACTTAAGTTATGTGGGATTATCCTAAACTCCATGGGCATAAGTTTTAATTGATTTCTCAAGTTTAAATGTATATAATCATGTTTATGAAAAGGGTTTTTAATATCATTTTTAATAGCATGTATCATGGATTTGTTTTGATGAAAGTATATGTTTGTATTGAACTCTTTTCATAGAATTGAACCATAACCACATATATATGTGTGTTTTCAGATTGAAAATTTTAATTGAGAGCACGAATAATGAAAATCCCTCTCTCATCATGATATCTCTTGAGTTCAAGTGTTGTGGGTTGTTCACATACATGATTTTTTAAGGAAAACTAAAGAGTGAATTCCTTACTATTGTTCATGGATTAATATTATTTATATTATGATATGGTTTTTTATGGTAGACGTGCATTGTGTCTATTGAAAAATTTCATGGGTTTTAAGTAATGCGAACATTAGGTGGACACCTTATCATTATAGTATTGAGAAGAGAGTGTTTTTTGTAAAATCATATGATAACCTATAGAAAGACTCTCTCTCATATGATGTTTAAAGTATTTAGGTGGTCATTAACATGATGTTAAATAAGAAGGTCTATAGATACTTTATGGTATGATATGGATGACTTGCAAGTCAGTGTATGATGATACAGAGTAAAAAATAAGTTTTTTCTCATAAGCATGAAGCATGATTTTAAAGAACTAAAAATGGGCTATAAAAGAGTTAGATGGTTACCTGAAGAAGGCACGACTTCAGATAACTCAACGCCCGAAAATATATTTTCTGACATGGGATTTATGATGTTTCATGATAGGGAATATACCCTAGCAATGGCCTTTTTTCATATCAGATTTATCTGCACTCCATCCTCTTACAGCAAATAGGGGGTTGGGGGCATGGCCGACAAGCAAATGGCAGACCCATATAGCCTGTGGGTACTATGATTTATAGGGAGTATCATCTAGCTCAGAAGGAAGATAAAGAGTTGATTCATGATTTTAGAAAGTGTTTTGAAGCTTCTAAGTTATGCCCATGCATTTTCACTTGCCTTATGTTAAAAGTTTTATAAAATGATCTCACCTATGTTGTATAAAAATACATTATTTTGGATTGTTTCACATACCAGTGCCTTTGTGTATTGATGTAAGAACCCATAAGATCCTATCTTATTTCAGCTTACTACTGCATGTTAAAAGGGTCCAAAACTTTGAAAATTTCACTAAGTGTTAAGGCTTAGTCTTCTCCAAAGCCACTAAAACTTCGATGATTTTATTTTTGACCTTCCCAACCTTGGAACGTTAGTTTCTAAGTTGATTCATGATCGGGGTTGTTGATATTTCATCTCAAGTGAGTTTTAAATTTTGTGGGCAAGGTTTAAGACCTGTTTGGATGGTCAAAACAGTGAGGTTCTGCGATAGGGTAGTAGCACATCACATTTCATATATTGGTAAGGATTAATGCGGCATGTCGCATATCACATTGATAGAGCAACATGGCGCATCGTATTTCTCATCAGCTGGTATTGTAAGGTTTAATGAGTTTTGGGTCCATAGGGGTAATTGAGTCATTTTCCTTCCCCTATCCCAGGCATAACACGGGATTCATGGTCCCAAAAGCATTATTTGTCATCTTTTACACAAAATTCTCTCAAAATAAAGAAATTCTCTCTCAAGAACAAACCCTAGCCTCTTCAAATTCAAGCTCAAACTTCAAGAACTTTTACTAATTCATCAAGTAAAGTATGTGTGATGTTCATCCATGGGCCCTTTTCACCCATGGATTCCAAGAATCTTTTTTCAAGTTTAAAGCCATGATTTTTACATGTTATTATCAGTTATCTTCATAAAGCTATTGAGAATTTTGATTACAAATTATGTTTACCATGTGTTTTCATTGGAAATTGTCCTTGATACGTTCGAATGATTATGTTTGCATGTTACATCCGAAATCCATGATTTTAGTATTTCAATTATGTTAGTATCACATGCTTTAGCTATTCTCATTCTTAAGCCTATGAATTTCAACTGTTTGATGAAATGCCTAAATGATTAGGTTTTGAACAATGACTACGTATGATGTTTGTGAAACTTCAATATGTTTCTATTGCTGTTGTTATCGAGTCCTGAGGGTTAAGAATACCCAAAATTTAGCTAATTTCCTAGTTTTCATTATCCATAGAATGATTTCAGTTATACCATAAGAAATATCATCCATCCAGTTACTAGGGTCAGCTGTGAGTTCAATTAGGCTTAGTTCAGTCCAGTAATCAGTGTCTTTCAGTTGGGAGTAAGAACTTAGCATCGAGTGAACATAGAGATAGCGTCTTTCCCATCAGTAGGCATAAGGCACTTGTCTGCCTGTCAATAAGCATGAGTCATTAGTATTATTCCCTAGGTTCCAAACCTATGACTCCACCGTAGACTTTGAGGGGTCCCCCGTTATTTAGTCATGACACCCTCGTCCTTTGAGATATCAGATTAGTGGACCCATACAGCCAATATTAGTACTCATGGCACGGTACTGACACCCTTTCAACTAGGGTTACTGGTTAGGTCCTGATAGTATATTAGTGCATGTCGGTTATAGCTAGCTCCCACAGTCTCAGTTCAGTATTCAGTACAGAGTTCAGTTTCAGGTTTGCTTGACCATAGCATACAGTTATCAGTTATTCAGTATCAGTATTTAAGTACTTCATATTACTGACTATATCAGAATCATGTTTTATGCTTAGTCGTGCATTCTCAGATTTTACAACTTTTATGCATTCATACGTAGTTATTTCATGCTATTCAATCAGTTATTATCTCATGCATATAACCATGCATTTCAGCCTAACCTTATCATGTATACCAATATATTCAAAGTATTGATAGCATACGTTTTCTTATGCTATGATGTCTTATATCATAGGTTCAGATGCTCGAGTTCCGACCGTACTTAGACATTCCAATGCATCAATAGTAGTAGAAGTGGTGAGTCTTTATATATCGAGGATGGTTTATCCTTATATTAGTCTTTCAGCTCAGTAGTCAGTCGGAGTTAGTTGGGGGCTTGTCCAATTAACTCCTCAGTTAGTTAGTGTAAGACCTCGCAAAATTTTTAGCTTAACTCAGTCCATTAATGCTTGAAAAGAGGTCCTAGACTTAGAAAAATTTTCAGCCAAGTGTTTACACTTAGGAGTATTTTAACCTTCGTAAGTTGGAGATCCTATTTCACGACCCTTATGACCTTAAAGTATCGATTTTAGGGTTTATCCATTATTAGGAATGTCAGTAGGTCACTTTGGGTAATTTTTGAATATTTCAAACATCATTTCAAGCACGCTTGGAAATCCAAAATAGTGGATCAACTCAATCTCAATGCTCTGCATCGCCTATCACATAGAGAAATATTTTCCTCAGCTCCCAGTGCCAAATTCCAGTAAGTCAACACAAACTCGATGCGTCGCATCGCCCATCGCATCGATAGTTAATTTTTCCCCTAAATTTCAGTGCAATTCCAGTGAACTTGATATGGCATGTTGGTCATCGGATTGATCGCATCAACGCGGCATGTTGGTATGCGCATCACTGGACACATTTAGTCATTAAAAAGCCCCATCCAGAAGGGTATTTGGGTCATTATCCAACCTATTTTCAGCCCTAAAACATAAAATCAAACAACCCTAGAGGCTAAATTACTCACTTTCTTCCAAATTCTCTTAAAGCTACTCAAGAACAAACCCAAGGGCTTTTAATTTAAACAGAAAATCTTCAAGTGCAACCCATCAGTCTTCACGAATTCAAGCATCCAAGTATGTGAAGTGTTCATCTAAGGGTTTCCTTCCACCCTTGGAGTTCAAGAAACTCTTTTAAACTACAAGATAATTGATTTCAGGAATTCCATATGGGATTTGAGTGTATTAATGATTATGGTGTTAATTGTGTTCTAATCCATGGTTTATTCCAAGTTTCATGTGAAATTATTTATCATGTGTGTAGTATCATGTGAATTCATGTTAAAGTCCCTTGATATTCAAATTGGGATTTGAAATTATGATGCCTAGATGTTTTTTAGTGTTATGTGCATAGATTATGTTCCCCAAGTGCTTGATAAATTGTTCATGTGAACTAAATGTGAAAATCATGACATACTAGCATATGAGGCAGCTTATATCTTACAAGTGTTTGATAGAATAATTCTATAAATGAGTTGTGAGCAAGTGAACATTGTTATGCTTTTCAAGTTTATGCTACGCTTTACTTTTCATGCTATCGAGTCCTGGGGGTATTCAATACCCAAAAATCTAGCTCCTTACCTAGAGTTACAGTAGTTACAGAACAGTCTCAATAGTGTCCCAATCAGTAGTATTCAGTCAGTACAGAACTCAGTCTATTCAACAAGACAACAGAACTCAGTAAACTCAATCCAGTTTAGTCAGTTAACATGATCAGTAATAGTTCAGTCCAACCTAGTACAGTTTAGAAATTATTTCAGTGTCTATTCAATTGTGAGTACGATTCAGCACCAAGTAAACCCAAGGATGGGGACTCACTTGCCAGTAGAGAGGGTGATCCTTAGAAGCAGTCTTTGTATTCCCAAACTATGTAGGCAGCGTAGGTTGAGATATTAACCTTCCAGTTGAGGGTACCACCATTCTCATTCAGAGCACTACTAGATGAGGGTGACTTTTCAGCTTGTCTTTACCCTTGGCACGGTACTGACACCCTTCCAGCTAAGGTTACAGGTTAGACCCTAATCAATTTAGAGAGAGGCATGTCGGTTATATGATTATCTCTCATAGTTTTAGTTTCATTCTTAGTATAGAACTCAATTCAGTTCTACAGAATCAGGACTGTTAGACACAGTCATCCTGCTTAGTATAGAACTCAGTTTAGTTCTACAGACTTAGGACAGTTAGAAATAGTCACCCAGCTATCAGTAATATAGTTATCAGTAAACTCAAATATCAGTTATTTAGTTATCAAAATTTAGAATCCAGTATGACTTTAATCTTAGATACAGTATATCTAGATATGTGCATAGTATTTCATACTCAATATTTCATCAGTTTTAGTTATACATGTACTCTTTTTCAGTTATATTTATGTTACTCAGCCTGTTATTATTCATGCATATGAACCCATTCATTCAGTCTTACCTCACTTAACATACCAGTATATTTAAAGTACTGAGGCATACCTTTCTTTTGGACTATGATGTCTTATATCATAGGTTCAGATGCACGGGATCCTATTCGCACTTAGCAACTCAGATTATCAGCAACAGATTTGGTAGTGTGTCCTTATCTATCAAGGGCATATTTTTGTTTCAGTTATCAGTTTATTAGTAGTTCAGTAGTTAGAGTTATTGGAGGCTTGTCCCTTCAACTCCATATTCAGATAGTTCAACTAGAAGCTTTCAGACTAGAGTATTTTAGATAGATATTCAGTTTTTAGTATTCAGTATTTTGTTTTCAATTGTGAACCTTATGGAGACTTCAACTTAATTTCCACATTTATCTTAGTATTATTATTATTATTACTGCGTGATTATTCAGTGCTTACAATAGATATCAGTCATGGGTAAGCTTGTGCTCCTTTGGGGTTGTAAGCACTATGTACCATCCGGAGTAAAGACTCAGGGCATTACAAACTTGGTATCAGAGCCTAAGGTTCACAAGAATCCTAGGAAATTTGAAAGCCACATCTAGTAGAGTCTTGTGCATGGGTGTGTAGCGCACCACACTTATGGATAAGAGGCTATGAGGCATTTTTAGGAAGAGTTTCCCTTCTTTCAGTAGTCATATCGTACGAGTGAGCATGAGATCAAGTAAGAGTCTTAGTCTAATCCTTTCCTTACTTCTATTTATAGAACATGCCTCCCAAAAAGAACAACGAAAGAAGAATCAGAAATCAACCAACACCTCATCCCGTTTTGGCAGATCCCCTGGATAAGCATGTCTCCCAAGATGAATTCAGAGCACTGTCACTACTCTATCCAATTCTGTTGTAGCTCATAATGAACGACCAGATATTATTCAGGCCAACCCAGTGGCCAATACTGCTGCAGCTATAATTCAAGACTTTATTCGAATGAACCCTCCAGTTTTTATTGGGTCTAAGTTAGAAGAGGGCCCACAAGAATTTTTTGATCAAGTGTAGAAAGTCACAGATATTATGGGGGTGACAGCTAGTGAGAGTGCTAAGTTGTCCATATATCAGTTTTAGGATGTGGCTCACTCATGGTTTAAGCAGTGGAAGGTAGATAGGGTCGATGATGCAGGGCCCGTAGAATAGGAGGAGTTTGCCACTGCTTTTCTGGATAGGTTCTTCCCACTGTAGTTAATAGAAGCTAAGGTGTTGGAGTTTATTAATCTGAAGCAAGGCAACATGACAGTGAAAGAGTATTCTCTTAAGTTTACTCAATTTTCTAGATACGTTCCTCATGTGGTAGCTGATAGCAGATCCAAAATCATATTTATATATACACACACCTTATATAATAACTTACATTGCTGGTGCACAAAAGTTCTCATAAAACTTAGTTTTAGGAAATTATCAAACAGAATGGACAAAGTTCTAAGTAGACTCTACAACATGACAAAGATATTAGATCAGCATATATACAACCTAAATTTACAAGATTAAAATCGCCTCAAATCTAAAGCTAAGAGTATTTATTAAATCATCTAAAATTAAGTGGTTTCAAACCTGAAGCAGGTAAACTTGTTGATCAGTTGGCATCATACCTTTGAGGCTTTTCTCCATGTTCCTGATACTACTTATCTATATTTAAGATTCACTCTGAGCATAGGACAAGGCATCCTTTATAATTGCTACTTCACTGACTCATGCATTAGTTCAGAGAATTTATCCAGCCCAGCCCCAGAATTCTGTAGGAATCAGGACAACCGATACCAATAGTACTCCATTTTTAAAAGTGCACCAATATTTCTACTTAGGTTTCATGTGCCAGCTTACTTCTAGATAGCCACATCAACAATCACAGCCAAGCAGACCAACCTGAATGAGCATCTAAATAAAAACAAAAAAAATAGGTTTTGTTTTCTGGTCTATTAATCTTGATTTATGCAGCACATAATCTAAAAGTGGGGAATGAGGAGGGTAGGGCCCAGAAGGCTAACTCAATGTTGATGGAAAAACTTTAAAAGCAAATTCATTTAAAGTTTGAAGTTCCAACTAGTGCGTCATTTATAAACAGCCAATTCCCTTACAACAACATAGGTTCCATTCTCTAATTTTCCCTTGTAAATCTGATATTGAAATATATGTCATACAAGTTGTTAGTTAAACCAAATAGTCCAACTTTGAGCTAAAAAGGGAATAAAACCTGGGACAAAAGGCTTGAAAAGATGTCAACTCACTGCATATGCACTTTAAGTAAGCGACTTAAGTTCCTCGCTTTAGTGATATTAATTTTCAAAGTTCAATAGATAACAAATCAAAATATATGTTACTCTTAATTGTCATCAGCATTATATGGTATCAAAATGCAAAGTTGAGATGCATATAGCACTTATCTTGGCGAGTTGTGCATCTATTTAATTGTCTGATTTGAGTTTTTCAATGAAAACTACCTGAAAAACTAATTTGATTGTATCAATTACTCACGAAGATCAAGACCTCTGGGAATACTATGGCACCATATGGATGATAACAAAATTAGCAACAAAAAATTTATCCTTCGACAAAATATAACCTGAATTTTGAATAGATATATGCAAGGAAACAATATACTAGCCCTTCTCCTAAATTAATTTGGGAGTACAAATAGTTTCAGAGCAGTACTTTTCCAATGGAGCCTTCACCGAGCAATGTTGATTTATCAAATTTTTCTGTCGCTTCTTTCAACTCTTCCATGGAGAACACCCGATATGATAGAGCACCTTTTGATCCAAGTGCTAATTCTTGAGAAATGATTCCTGAGGTAAAATAAGTTAAAGAAACTCTAATCAAATCCACTAAAAACTTAAGTAATTCGATTAGAAACTTTTGTACAGAAAATCTGCCTATTTAGAGTTGACATTGAAAATGAAGTCAAACTACACCTTACTAGCATTTTCCAGGAGCTCATTAGAAATATTGGGTTGTGCATTATCTTGCACAAATTTGGGAAACATGTATCGATCCATATTGTGATGTGTATGTATGTTGTGATCTTCTACAAAAGAAGAGAAGGACAACTGCCAAAAACACCACAAGTAGTACAGTTCCCCCAACAACACCTACCATTTCAAGTTAAAAAAAACAACAAACAGAAATTCTGAGAAAAAATCCAATTCCCATTTCAAGTAAATAACAATGTATCAAACTTTTTATCACAATAGTCAAACAAACCTAAGTGAAAGAGCTCAAACAACCCTAAACCTATCATTTACAAGTGAAATCTAACATAGAAATTAAGAAATTGAAAGAGGAAAAAACAACTCACATTACAAGATTTAGAATCGTACCTCTAATTTAGATTTGAAATTGAGTGATTAGTTCTCTTTTTGATTGATATTGAGTGATTCTCTTTTCTCAATTGAGAGACAATGGAGAGAAAAGGGAAAGGAGAGGTTGTTTTTGCAGAAAGGCGGAGGATACAATGTGTTGGAAATAAAGTGAAATAAAAGACTTTACCCTAATATTTATTTGGTAGGGTGATGGATTCAGCAACGGGTGCAAAATCCGTTGTTAATTATTTAAAAAAAATAATATATTTTTTAAAAATGGTAAAATAATTCTAGTGACAAAAATTTTGTTGCTATTTCCGTCTCCACCTTGTCAAAAAAAATTTCCCTTTTTTATGTCGCTAATTTTGTCACCAAAATAAAGGCTCCCATATTTAATGCCAAAATATAGCAATAGATTATACTTTTTGTCGCTAATCTATCGCTAATTAGGCTACTAATTTTATTTTCAATTATTTAGCGACCAAAAACCTATTTTGTTGCAATTCCGTCATTAATTAGCGACAAAAAAGTACTTGTTGCTACAAATCCATTGCTAAACCTATTTTTTTTATAGTGAGCGTTGGCAGTGATGTATGTTTGAGATGTGGAAAGCCAAGCTACAGAGTTAGAGATTGTCCTCGATCAGGTTCTTAGGGTCAGTATAATCTTTCCTCATCTTAGTCTGGTCGCTCGAATCAGCAAGGTGCCACTTTCAGTGCCACTATTGGGTAGCACCCAAACATACTCTATGCACTTCAGTTCCGACAGGATCGAGAAAGTTCTCCTGATATGGTCACTAGTATGTTATAAGTTTATCCTTTACATGTTTATGATTTGCTAAATCCAGGAGTTTTCTTATACTTTGTAACTCTTTACATAGCTGTTAACTTTTTAGTCAGTCCTAAATCCTAGAAGATCCTTTCTCAGTCTTTACTCTAGTGGGTAAATCTATCATAGCTTGGTGGGTAGATAAGAACTTTCCAGTTATGGTATCTCAGAAAGTCACTTCAACAAACTTAGTAGAATTAGAGATGACAGATTTTGATTTCATTCACAGTATGGATTGGTTTCATTCATGCTATGCTTCAGTTAACTGGTTTTCAAATGAACATATCCTTGAGTGGAAGGGTAGTACTTCATCACTTAAGGGTCAACTTGTTTCTTACTTTAGGGAAAGAAAAATGATATCTAAGGGATGTGTCTATCATCTCATTTGAGTTCAAGACTCTAGTTCAGAGACCCCTAATCTTTAATCAGTATCAATAGCATCTGAATTTCCTGATGTTTTTCCCGAAGATCTTCTTGGAGTTTCTCCTAAAAGGAAAATTGACTTTGGAATTGACCTTCTTTCAGATACTAAGCCCATCTCTAACCCCCCATACAGAATGGCACCTGCAGAACTCAAAGAGTTAATAGAATAGCTAAACGTTCTCGTAGATAAGGGATTCATCAAACCCAATATTTCCCCATGGGGTGTACCAGTTCTATTTATGCATAAGAAAGACGGTTCTCTCAGGATATGTATAGACTACCGTCAGCTAAATAAAGTTACAGTTAAGAATAAGTATCCAATACCTAGAATCAATGACTTTTTTGACCAACTTCAGGGTGCCATCTACTTTTCTAAGATAGACCTCAGATCTGGCTATCATCAGCTTAGAGTCAGAGCATGTGATATTCCAAAGATAGCTTTCAGAACTCGATATGGTCACTTTGAATTCCTAGTCATGTCATTTGGTCTTACCAATACCCCAACAGCTTTCATGGACTTGATAAACCATGTGTTAAAGCAGTACTTGGACATGTTCATTATAGTCTTCATAGATGACATTCTTGTCTACTCCCACAGTGAACATGATCATACTGACCATCTAAAAATTGTATTACAGACTCTCAAAACCTATCAGTTGTTCAGCAAATTTAATAAGTGTGAATTTTTACTAAGTTTAGTAGCTTTTCTCAGCCATATCATTTTCGGTGATGGCATTAGGGTTGATCCTCAAAAGATCAAAGTAGTAAGAAACTAGCCCAGAACCATCTCTTTATCAAATATCAGGAGCTTCTTGGGCTTGGCTAGCTATTACCGATGGTTTGTTAAGGAATTTTCATCTATTGCATCCCCTATGTCTAGATTGACTTAGAAGAAAATCAAATTCTAATGGTCAGACTCTTGTGAGAAGAGTTTTCTAGAGTTAAAGACTCGACTCACTGCAGTATCAGTTTTGAATCTACCAAATGGGTCAGATGAGTTTATGGTATATTATGAAGCTTCCATAGTTAGTTTGGAGTGTGTTTTGATGCAGAAAGGTAAGGTCATAGCCTATGCCTCTAGATAGCTTAATCCCTATGAAAATAATTACCCCACTCATGATCTTGAGTTAGCAGTTATGGTGTTTTCCTTAAAAATTTAGAGGCATTGTTTGTATGGGGTGCATGTGGATGTGTTCACAGACCACAAGAGCCTACAGTATATGTTTTCTCAAAAATATCTGAACCTGCATCAGAAAAGGTGGTTGGAGTTGTTAAAAGACTATGACATGAGTGTCCTATATTAGTTGAGCAAGGCCAATGTAGTGGTTAATTGAGAGCAGTTCTGAATCCTCTTTGGTTTCAGAAGTGAAGGAGATTCAAGATAGAGATTCTAGTTTGGTCAGCCTGAAGGAGGCAGTTAAGGACTAAAAGGTAGATGTTTTCTCCCAAGGAGGAGATGGTATATTGAGATTACAGGGTAGATTATGTGTTCTGTGTGTTGATGATCTAAGGCAAAGGATTAAGGCTGAAGCACATGGCACACAGTATTCTATTCATCCCGGCACTACAAAGATGTACCACAACTTGTGGGAAATCTATTGGTGGAACGGCATAAAGAATGATATAGCTGGGTTTGTAGCAAAGTGTGCAATATGCCAATAGGTTAAGGTAGCACTAAAGACCTGGTGGTGTCATGCAATAGTTTGGTATACCCATTTAGAAGTAGGAAGTGGTGAATATGGACTTCGTGATCGAGTTGCCTCTTTCACGTCATCATCATAATTCTATTTGGGTTGTTGTGGATAGGATAACTAAGTCTGAGCATTTCTTACCAGTGCTCACATCTTATTTAGCTGAGGATTATTCTAGATTATATATCCAGGAGTTAGTCAGGCTACATGGAGTTCCCTCGTCCATCATTTTGGATAGGGGCACTCAATTTACTTCTTAATTTTAGAGGGGGTTTTAGCAAGGTCTTGGTACCCAAGTGCTTTTGAGTTCTGGTTTTCATCCACAGACAGATGGTCAGGCTGAGATGACCATTCAGACCCTAGAAGATATGTTGAGGGCGCATGGTCTTGATTTTAAGGGTATATGGGATGAGCAATTGTCGTTGATAGAGTTCTCCTATAACAATAGTTACCATTCTAGCATCGAGATGGCACCATTTGAGGCCTTGTATGGTATAAGATATAGATAACCCATAGGTTGGTTTGAAGTGGGTGAAACTATCGTGATTGGGCCTGATGTAGTATTTGAAGCTATGGAGAAATTTAAGTTGATTAGAGAGAGGTTAAAGACAACTCAGAGTCATCAAAAGTCATATGCCGATCTGAGAAGAAGTGATCTTGAGTTTGAAGTGAGTGATTCGGTGTACTTGAATATTTCACCCATGAAAGGGGTGAGGAGGTTTGGTAAAAAAGGAAAGCTTAGTCCCCGTTATGTTGTCCCGTATAGAGTCTTGAGCCGTATTGGTAAGGTGGCCAATGAGGTTGATTTTCCCACAGAGTTGTCAGCTGCTTATCCTATTTTTCATGTCTCCATGCTTAAGAAGCATATTGGTGATTCTGTTGTAGTAGATCCTTTAGGGAATGCCGATATTCAGAACAAACTTTCCTTCGATGAGATTCCTGTTGTGATCCTTGATTTTTAGATCTGTAGACTAAGGAATAAAAAAGTTCTCTTGGTTAAAATTTTATGGCGTAACTAGTCTACTGAGGGTGCTACTTAGGTGGCAGAAGCAGACATGAGATCCAAGTGTCTGTACCTCTTTTCCGCAAGTTCAAATCAATCTGAAGGTATTATTTTTCCTTAATTCAGCCCTTCTAATCTAAAGTTCAGCTATGTATCTATTCTTGCATAAGTTCTTGCAATTTCTAAGGTATTCAAGAGTTTAGAGAGATGTTGAGCCGTTTAGCAAATTTTCTTTAGCTATGTGTACTCTATTTTTCCTGTGTTCCTAGTATAACTAGCGATATTCGAGGACAAATGTTTCCAAAGGGGAGATATTATAAGACCCCGCAAAGTTCCCTCATAGTCTGTGCCTTAGAGCGTGTTAAGTGAAGAGTAATTCTGTCCCTAAAAGATTGAGAAGTGACTTCCAAAGTGAGTATCATGTTAATCATATGGAATTTTCCCAGTTTTGACTTTTTATCACAAGGTAAATTTGATAAGCTTTCTGTCGATATAAGATTCGCCCAAATTCGATACCCGAGTAAGAATTTATGGCTAATTTAAGTCCTAATCATAAAACAGCACATTTTGGTGCTTGGCGCATCGCGGAGAGGGTCTATTTAAAAATTATCAATTTCCCATGGATCTCCACGATAGTGGCACGTCGCGGAGAACCCCAATTTCCCAATAGTCAAATTTTAGTGGTCTGGCGCAATTGTAATGCGTTACGCTGATGTTCCAGGTCCCAACTGGTGGGACAATACGATGGCTCCTCATCGCAGTGACTACCAATTTCCCATTTGTCAATTTTCAGTTAGCCACTGCAATAGTGGTGCATCGCGGTGGCCCATGAAATCGGGGTCCCAATTTAATTTTTTTCAGCTTTACTTAAAAAGGGCACTTTTGGACTTTTTTCAAGCCTCTAAAATCGTGCAAACACCAAATCAAAGTCATTTACAAGCATTCTATGAAGTTTTTCTCAAGTTTTCTCTCAACAAAAACCTTAAGCATCCAAAACCTCTTCAAAAAATCTCAAAAATCCACCATAGATTTTCTAAATTGAGTCAAGATTCAAGGTTCCCAAGTCAAGGGCTTCAAGAACCATCATTCAAGAGTACGTATAGTGTTTCAAAAGTGAGAGTTCATCCAAAGCTTCTAATTCAAGGTATATGGGATTTTGAACAAGGGTAATCCTTTCACCCTTGTGCCCAAAGGCTTATTTAAACTATAATTTCTCTACAATTTATGAGATTAGACATGAAATTGAATTGGTTTTTTTCATCCATTGTTATTGGTTGCAAGCTTTTGATGTTTCCCATGAATTGAGAGTCTAATAGCATGATTTTTACATGTTTTCTTGAGAAATTGAAGCTGGGTCCCCTCTAGCCCATGATTTTAATTCTGGAGAAGTTAATAGTTGAAATGTTTGAAACATTGAAGTATATGAGTATGTTGAGATTTTGAGATAAATTGCTGAAATTTCCAGATTTCTACATAAGTTATGAATCTATATGCTATCTATTATGCTTTTGATGTATTTTAACTTGAGATTGAATTATGGGTTATTAAGCCCTACTTGAGACTTGATATTTTATGAACTATTGTGCTATAAGAACCCATGATTTGAGTATTCTAAGATTATTGAGAAATGTTTCGACCTAATGGTCATTGAGTTTTGAAACACTCTACTACATGAGATTTCAGATTGATTATTGGGTTTGTGGTGAACATGAAATTATTTCTAAAAATGGATTTTTATGAGATGAGCGTAGATATTCTAAAGGGAGTAGTATTTATCACTGAGCGGGTAAGTTACGACAGTTTCTTACCCTAAAACTATATGCCACCATAGGTTGGGCCTGAGGCCAAGTTTATGATTATCATTGGGCCTAAGGCCGAGTTGATATTGGGCTCGAGGCCAAGCTTGTTTAGTTATCACTGGACCTAGGTTATACTCCCTGGCAAGAGTATGACGCCTCTCCCCAACGTGAGGTCTCTTCCTTAGGAGGACCAAATGTTGGACTCCATGTAGTTGGCATGTTTTATGTCGGTTAAGAGAAACTCCATTAATATTTAAACGCCGAGATCAGTTACCTCCCTAAACTAAAGTATTTTCCATTGAGATAAGATATTTTTCTTTAAAACTAAAATACTTTCCCTTGATATGAGTATTTTTCCTTAAAACTTGAAATGAGATATTTTCCTAACATGAACGAAATACCTTCAAGTATGTTCCAAAGTTATATGATTTTGAATTTTAAATATTTGTGTTCAAAAAGAGTTATGAGTTAGCATTGAAGAAGTTTTACTCTCCATGAGACATATGCATGAGTTGAAAGTATTGCTTAAAGTTTCCTTTAGCCTTGAGTAATAAGAATAAGAGAAGAGTACAAATTTTAAAGATGAAAGTATAATGACTCACGAGATTATGTTACATGTTCCATTTTACATGATTCATGAGCTTCGCATTTTATACTTATTCAAGCCATGTGAGTCATTACTTATTACATGCATGATTCGATTAAAGAGTATTGATGTTGTTTTATATAAGTGCATGCACCCCCACATACTCAGTACATTCCCAAGTACTGAGCCACATATACGTCTATATACTAAATTATCTTATAATGTAGGTTCAGGTGCTCAGTCCCAATCCCAACCTCATCAGTAATTTCTAAGTACCTCTATCTACATTCCTTCAATGGTGAGTCCTCATGGTTTGAGGACCTATATTTAGACATTTCAAAATTTTGAGAGACTATGTCGTTATTTCCAGTTCATTTCGAGTCAGTTGGGGACCTGTCCCAATGGCTCTCTTGTTTATGGATTAGTAGAGGCTTTGACAGACTAGTTGTTAGATTGTGGTTGTGTTGAGGTTTCCAGTATTATGGTCATTGGACCGAGCATTTTCTCTGTATTTCTTTTCATATGATATGACTATGGTAGTGATTGAATTATTTCATCTTGAAATGAGTGTTATTAGTAGAAATAGGCTCAAAAGGGTTATCTTGGGTCTAATTATAGCCTCAAGCACCGTGTGACATCCTGGGAGGTGATTTCAGGTCGTTACAAACTTTTTATCAGAGCCTAATGTTTTTAAGGAGTCCTAAGGAGTCTAACAAGCAGTGTTGAGCAGAGTCTTGACCATTGGTGTATAGGGTACCACATCAATGAGCAAGAGGCTACAAGACATTTTAGGAAAAGTTGTTTCTTTCTTTCGGACTCTATCGTGCCTATTGTTTTACCTCTCATCTAATAATTTGTGCTCTTCTTTTTTAGAAAATGCCTCTTTGAAGAGTGAATGCCTACAGGAACGATGATGAGCAACCCCCACCTGCTGATCCTTTGAATAAGACTGTGTCTCATGCCGAGTTTTGGGCGGCCTTTTAGGCGTTAGCCCAAGAAATCATCGCTAATGTTTGGGTTAATAACCAGGTCATAGCTGTTAATCAGCAGGGAGGTGATTTTATACAAATGAATTCATCAGAGTTTTATGGGTCCAAGGTAGGTGAGGACCCATAGTTGTACCTGAGAAGGTGAGAAATATCATGCAGGTGATGTATGTTTCTGAGGAAGAAAGTGTTGAGTTGGAATCTTACAGGTTGAAGGACATAGCTTATGACTGGGTTGTATCATGGAGGAATGGTAAAGGTGAGGATGTTGCTTCTATAACTTGGCAGCTATTCCAAGATGCATTCTTGGACAAGTTATTTCCGCTTGAGATTAGGGAGGCAAAGATTAAGGAGTTTATGGACTTGAGGCAGGGCTCTATGACTGTTAAAGAGTAATGCTTGAAGTTCAACCAGTTGGCCAAGTATTCTCCTTATTTAATTTCTAACACCTGGGCTAGTATGAGCAAGTTTGTGACCGATGTTTCTGTGTTGGTACTAAAGGAGCGTAGGACTATGATGCTGTATAAGGATACGGATCTGGCTAGGTTAATGACGCATGCCCAGCAGATAGGGGCAGATAAGATTAGGGAGAGAGATCGAGTGAGGGGTAATAAGCGGGCTAGATCTGAGCAGTATGTTTAGCTAGCCTAGATTCCATGGAGGGAACTGCCCTTAGTTTCATAGGTATCCGTCTATGCCAGCACCTTCATCAACTAGGTCTCCCACGCCTAGAAGCAGGTAGGAGCAAGGGGATCGATCTTTTATGTCTAGGTCACAGAACAGTGTTGGTAATAGGCCCCGCTATCCTTCTTATACTAAGTATGGTAGAAGTCATCTCGAGGAGTGTTTTGTTAATCTGAGGGGTTGTTTTGGTATTGGAAAGCAGGGCCACAGACTTAGAGATTGTCCTCATGCTAGACAGGGGAACAGAGATGCCCGACCTCAGGCATAGGCTACTAGTGCACCAGCTCATGTACCCCATCCCGCCCCACCTTAGAGCGCTTGATCTAGCACTTCTGGTGGTAGTGACTGAACATATTATATGCCTTACCATCCCATCAAGAGCAGGAGGACTCTCCCGATGTTGTTACCAGTATGCTCTGTGTCTTTTGCTTTGATGTCAATGTTTTGTTGGACCCCGGGTCAAGTCTCTCTTATGTGACCCCACTTGTAGCTGTGAATTTCAAAATAAGTCCCAAAAAGATTTATTAGTACTTCCTAGTTTCTACACCTATAAAGGAGTTAGTTGTTGCTAAACAATTGTATAGAGATTGTCCAGTTACTATTCTTCATAGAGTCATACTTGCTGATTTGATAGAGTTAGACATGGTGGATTTTGACCTTATTCTAGGTATGGATTGGCTTCATTCTTGTTATGCATCTATAGACTATCGTACTCATGTGGTCAAGTTTTAATTTTCTGATGAACCAGTTTTTGAGTAGTTTGGGAGTTTGGTATCTCCCAAGAGTCATTTTATCTCCTATCTCAAAGCCAAAAAGCAATTATCCAAATGTTGCATCTATCACTTAGTTAGAGTCAAATACACTAATTCTAAGGCTCCAACTATTTAGTCAGTCGATATTGTTAATGAGCTTCCAGATTTTTTTCAAAAGATCACCCAGGAGTACCTCCTGGTAGAGAAATAGAATTCGTGATTAACCTTCTTCCCGATACTTGGCCTATTTCTATTCCACCATACCATATTGCACCTGTGGAGCTTAAGGATTTGAAAGAGAAACTCAAGGATCTTTTTGACAAAGGTTTCATTGGACCCAGTATTTCTCCTTGGGGCGCTCCAATCTTATTCATGCAAAAGAAAGGCAGTTCTTTGCGTATGTGCATTGACTATCGCCAGCTTAACAAGGTCACAGTCAAAAATAAGTATCCTCTTCTAAGAATTGATGACCTGTTTGATCAATTGCAAGGTGCAAGTTATTTCTCCAAGATAGACCTCAGATCCGGCTATCATCAACGTAAAGTGAGGGAATGTGCTATTCCAAAGATAGTCTTCCGAACCCGCTATGGTCACTTTGAGTTTCTAGTCATATCCTTTGGGCTAACCAATGCCCTAGCAGCCTTCATAGACCTCATGAATCGAGTGTTCAACCCATATCTTGATATATTTGTCATTGTTTTCATAGATGACTTCCTTTTATACTCTCGTAATGAGAATGACTATGCAAATTACCTTAGAGTTGTCTTGGAAACTCTTAGAGATCACCAGTTGTTCACTAAATTTAGTAAGTGTGAATTTTGGCTAAGGTTTGTAGCCTGGTTCATATTGTTTCAGCTGAAGGTATTAGACCCCCAAAAGATAGAAGCTATAAGAAATTGGCCTAGACTTATCCCTCTTTCTGACATTAGAAGTTTCTTGGGTCTAGCAGGCAACTACTGCCATTTTGTTGAAGGTTTCTCTTCTATTGCATCTCCCATGACCCGACTGACTCAAAAATAATTTAAGTTCCAGTGGTCAAATTCCTGTGACAAGAGTTTTTAGGAGTTGAAAACTCGACTTACTTCAGCCTCTATGTTGACTTTGCCTGATGGTACAGATGGTTTTGTGGTGTATTGTGATACCTCTAGAATTAGTTTGGGTTGTGTGTTGATGCAAAGAGGTAAGTTTATAGCCTATTCCTCTAGACAACTAAAGCTGCATAAGTAGAATTACCAACCCATGATCTTGAGTTAGCTGATGTGGTCTTTGCCTTGAAAATCTGGAGAACTATCTTTATGGTGCTTATGTTGATGTGTTTACTGATCATAAGAGCCTGCAATATGTGTTTACACAGAGGGAGTTGAATCTTAGGCAGAGGAGGTGGTTAGAGTTCTTAAAAGACTATGATATAAGTGTGTCGTATCCCCCGGGTAATGCCAATGTAGTAGTGGATGCCCTTAGCAGATTATCTATGGGTAGTGTTGCTTATGTAGAAAAAGGTAAGAAGGAGTTAGCTCGTGATTTGCATTGGTTGGCTAGATTGGTTGTTAGGTTGCTTGATTCAGCTGAGGAAAGTACTTTGGTGCAAAGTAGTTCTGAATCCTTTTTAGTTTCGGAAGTGGAGGAGAAACAAGATAGAGATCCTAGTTTGGTCAGACTGAAGGAGACAATTAAGGACCAAAAGGTAGAGGTTTTCTCCTAAGAGGGAGATGGCATGTTGAGATTGCAGGGTAGATTATGCGTTCCGTATGTTGATGATCTGAGGTAGAGGATTATGGGTGAAGCACATGGTGTGCGGTATTCTATTCATCCCAGCACTACCAAGATATACCGTGGCTTATAGGAAATCTATTGGTGGAATGGCATGAAGAAGCATATAGCTGGGTTTGTAACAAAGTGTTCAACGTGCCAACAGGTTAAGGTAGAGCACCAAAGACCTAGTGGTGTTATGCAAGAGTTCGGTATGCCCACTTTAAAGTAAAAGGTGGTGAATATGGACTACATGATTGGGTTTCCTCTTTCGCATTGTCATCATGATTCTATTTGGATTGTTGTGGATTGGCTGACTAAGTCCGCGCATTTCTTGCCCGTGCTCACATCTTCTTTAGCTGAGGATTATGCTAGATTGTATATCCAGGATTTAGTCAAACTACATAGAATTCCTTCATCCATCATTTTAGATAGGGGTACTCAATTTACTTCTCAGTTTTGGAGGGTGTTTCAGTAGGGTCTTGGTACCCAAGTTCCTTTGAGTTCTGCTTTGCATCCACAGACAAATGGTCAGGCTAAAAAGGCCATTCAGACCCTAGAAAATATGTTGAGGGCATGTGTTCTTGATTTCAAAGGTAGTTGGGATGTGCAATTGCCATTGATAGAGTTCGCCAATAACAATAGTTACATGCTAGCATTAGGATGGCACCATTTGAGGCCTTGTATAGTAGAAGATGTAGATCACCCATAGGTTGGTTTGAAGTGGGTGAAGCTATCATGATTGGGCTTGATGCAGTGTTTGAAGCTATGGAGAAATTTAAGTTAATTAGAGAGAGGTTAAATACATCTAGTGACATCAAAAGTCATATGCCGATGTGAGGAGAAGAGATCTTGAGTTTGAAGTGGGTGATTTGGTGTACTTGAAGATTTCACCCATAAAAGGGGTGAAGAGGTTTGGTAAAAGGGAAATCTTAGTCCCCATTATGTTGGCCCGTATAGAGGATTGAGCCGTGTTGGTAAGGTGGACTATGAGTTTGAGTTGCACACAGAGTTGTCAGTTGTTCATCCTATTTTTCAAGTCTCCATGCTTAAGAAGCATATTGGTGATTCCGTTGTAGTAGATCTTTAGACAATGCCGATATTTAGAACAGACTTTCCTTCGATGAGATTCCTGTTGAGATCTTAGATTTTTATATTCGTAAACTAAGGAACAAATTAGTTCCCTTGGTCCAAGTTTTATGGCGGAACCAGTGTGTTGAGGGTGCTACTTGGAGGGAGAAGCAGACATGTGAGCCAAGTACCCACACCTCTTTTTCACGAGTTCAGATCAATTTGAAGGTATTATTTTTCCTTAATTCAGCCCTTCTAATATAAAGTACATCTATGTATCTATTCTTGTATGAGTTCTTACAATTTCCAAGTTATTCAAGAGTTTAGAGACATGTTGAGCCATTTAACAAATTTTCTTCAGCTATGTGTACTCTATATTTCCTGTATTCCTAGTCCAACTAGCGACATTCGAGGACTAATGTTTCCAGGGGGAGATATTGTAAGACCCTGCAAATTTCCCTCGTAGTCTAAGCCATAGAGCGTGTCAAGTGAAGTGTAATTCCACCCAAAAAGATTGAGAAGTGACTTCCTAAATGATTATCGTGTTAACCATATGGAATTTTACCAATTTTGACTTTTTCTCAAAAAAATTTGATAAGCTTTCCATCGATATAAGATTCGCCCAAATCCGATACCCGAGTAAGAAGTTATGGCTAGTTTAAGGCTTAGTCATAAAATAGCATCATTTTGGTGCTTGGCATATCGCGGAGAGGGTCTACTTGAAAATTGTCAATTTCCAGTGGAACTTCAGAGTAGTGGCGCGTCGTAGAGGACCCCTATTTCCCAAGAGTCAATTTCCTATGGCATGGCTAATTATGATGCTTCTCGCTGAAGTTTCTGGTCCTAACTAGTGGGACAACGCGATGGCTCCGCATTGCGGTGACTACCAATTTCCCATTTGTCAATTTCCAGTGGGCCACCGCGATAGTGGCGCGTCGCGGTGGCCCATGAAATCGGGTTCCCAGTTTAATTTTTTTCCAGCTTCATTCAAAAGTTTAAAAGGGCACATTGGACTTTTTCCAAGCCTCTTAAACCATGCAAACACCAAATCAAAGTCATTTACAAGCATTCTATGAAGTTTTTCTCAAGTTTTCTCTCAACAAAAACCTTAAGCATCCAAAACCTCTTCCAAGAATCTCAAGAATCCACCTTAAATTTTCTAAATTGAGTCAAGATTCAAGGTTCCCAAGTCAAGGGCTTCAAGAACCCTTATTCAAGAGTACGAATAGAGTTCCAAAAGTGAGAGTTCATCCAAAGCTTCTAATTCAAGGTATGTGGGGTTTTGAACAAGGCTATTCCTTTTACCCTTGTACCCAAAGGCTTATTTAAACTACAATTTCTCGGCAGTTTATGAGACTTTACATGAAAGTAAATTGGGGTTTTTCACCCATTGTTATTGGTTGCAAGCTTTTGATGTGTCCCATGAATTGAGAGTCTAATAGCATGATTTTTACATGTTTTCTAAGAGAAATTGCAGTTGGGTCCCCTCTAGCCCATGATTTTAATTCTTGAGAAGTTAATAGTTTAAATGTTTGAAACATTGAAGTATATGAGTATGTTGAGATTTTGAGATAAATTGCTGAAATTTCCAGATTTCTAGATGAGTTATGAATCTATATGCTATCTATTATGCTTTTGATGAGTTTTAACTTGAGATTGAATTATGGGTTATTAAGCCCTACTTGAGACTTGAGATTTTTACGAACTATTGTGCTATAAGAACCTATGATTTGAGTATTCTGGGATTATAAGAAATGTTTTGATCTAATGGTCATTGAGTTTTGAAATCCATTCTACTACATGAGATTTCAGATTTGATTATTGGGTTCCTGGTTGACCAAGAGATTATTTCTAAAAGTGTATTTTTATGAGATGAGCGCAAATAATCCAGAGGGGGTAGTATTTAGCACTGAGCGGGTAAGTTACTGCAGTTTCTTACCCCAAAACTATGTGCCACCATATGTGGAGCCTAAGGCCGATTTTTATGATTATCATTGGGACTAAGGCCAAGTTGATATTAGGCCCGAGGCCGAGTTTGTTTAGTGATCAATGGACCTAGGTTATGCTCCCTGGCAAGAGTATGACGCCTCTCCCCAACGTGAGGTCTCTTCCTTAGGAGGACAAAACATTGGACTCCATGTAGCTCGCATGGTTTATGGCGGTTAAGAGAAACTCCCTTTACATTTAAACTTCGAGATCAGTTACCTCCCTAAACTAAAGTATTTTCTACTGATATAAGATATTTTCCTTTAAAACTAAAATACTTTCCCTTGATATAAGTATTTTTCCCTAAAGCTTGAAATGAGATATTTTCCTAATGTGAAAGAAATACCTTCAAGTATATTCCAAAGTTATATGATTTCGAATTCCAAGTATTTGAGTTCAAAAGAGTTATGAGTTCTTGAGCATTGAAGAAGTTTTACTCTCCATGAAACATATGCATGAGTTGAAAGTATTTCTTAAAGTTTCCTTTAGCCTTGAGTAATGAGAATAAGAGAAGAATACGAATTTTAAAGCTGAAAGTATAATGACTCATGAGATTGTGTTACATGTTCCATTTTACATGATTCATAAGCTTCGCATTTTATACTTATTCAAGCCATATGAGTAATTACTTATTACATGCATTATTTGATAAAAGAGTATTGATGTTGTTTTTATAAATGCATGCACCCCCACATACTCAGTACATTTGTAAGTGTTAATCCACATATACGTCAATGTGCTACATTGTGTTATAATGTAGGTTCAGGTGCTCAATCCCAACCTCGTGAGTGATTTTGTAGCACCTCTATCTATATTTGTTCAGTAGTGAGTCCTTATGGTTTGAGGACCTATATTCAAACATTTCCATATTTTGGGAGACTATGTCATTATTTCTAGTTCATTTCGAGTCAGTTGAGAACCTGTCCCAATGGCTCTCTAGTTCATGGATTAGTAGAGGCTTTGTCTGACTATTTATCAGATTTTGGTTGTGTTGAGGTTTCCAGTATTGTGGTCATTTGGACCAAGCATTTTCTCCGTATTTCCTTTCATATGATATGACTATACTAGTGTTTGAATTATTTCATTTTGAAATAAGTGTTATTAGTAGAAACAGGCTCAAAGGGTTATCTTGGGGCTACTTTTAGCCTCAAGCACCGTGTGACGTCCCAGGAGGCAATTTTGGGTCGTTGCAAAAAGTAGGACAGAGATCCCAGTTTAGTCAAGTTGTTAGACAGAGAATAGAAAGCAGAGGTTTTCTCTCAAGGGAAAGAGGGTGTGTTGCGTTGCCAGGGTTGGTTATATGTGCTAGTTGTTGATGGCTTGAGGTAATGAATTCTTGAAAAAATACATGGTGCGCGTTACTCTATTCATCCAGGGGCCACTAAGATGTACCACAACTTGCGGGAGATCTACTAGTGGAGTAGGATATAGATAGACATTACAGAGTTTGTAGCTAAGTTCTCGACATATTAGCAGGTTAATATTGAGCACCAAAAACCTAGTGGTTCCATGCAAGAGTTCAGTATTCCTATGTGGAAGTGGGAGATAGTGAACATAGACTTTTTGATGGGTTTGCCCTATACTTGTCATCAGTATAATTCAATTTGGGTCATTATGAATAGGATGACCAAATCAACTCATTTCCTACCAGTTCATACCTCTAATTCAGCCGAGGATTATGCCAAGATCTATGTTAGAGAGTTGGTTAGATTACACGGAGTTCCATTGTCTACCATCTCAGATAGAGGTACCCAGTTTACCTCTTATTTATGGAAAGCCTTCCTAAAGAGTTTAAGTACCCAAGTTCACCTCAGTACAGCCTTCCACCCTCAGACAGATAGTCAAGTAGATAGGACTATTTAGACTTTAAAAGATATGTCAACGGTGTGTGCCATTGACTTTAAAGGTAGTTGGGATGACCACTTGCCTTTGATTGAGTTTACGTATAATAATAGTTACTGTTCCAGCATTTAGATGGCTCAGTTTGAAGTGCTCTATAGGAGGAGATATAGATCTCCTATTAGTTGGTTTGAAGTCGGTGAGGCCGCAGTGGTAGGGCCTGACTTGGTATTTGATACCTTAGAAAAAGTTTAGTTGATCAGGGAAATGCTTAAGATAGCTCAGAGCCAAGAGAAATCATATACAGATGTGCAAAGAAAGGATCTCGAGTTTGAGATTAGAGACTATGTGTATTTTAAAATCTCTCCTATGAAGGGAGTAAAGAGGTTTGGCAAGAAGGGGAAGCTCACTCCTCAGCATGTCGGTCCTTAACAAATTTTCATCCATTTTGGAAAGGTAGCTTATGAGCTTGAGTTGCCTTCAGATTTAGCTTCAGTCTATCCAGTGTTTCATGTCTCCTTGTAAAGAAATGCATAGGTGACCCAGTAGTTGTAGTCCCTATAAAGGGTACAAATGTTTAGAACAGTCTCTCTTACGAAGAGGTTCCAATTGAAATCCTTGATTATCAGATTCGTAGGCTGAGAAACAAAGAAATTCCGCTAGTCAAAGTTCTTTGGAAGAATCAGTCCATTGAGGGAGCTACTTGGGCAGCTGAAGAAGATATACGGACCAAGTACCCTTACCTCTTCTCCATAAATTCAGACTCAGCTCAAGGTACCAGTTTTCTTTGAATTTACTCAGTTCCATGCTCAGGTTACCTTTACAACTCTGTATCGATTTAGCTGCATAGTATTATCATATCATGCATACCTTCATGAAACAGCTCAATCATGTGTCATATTTTCAAAACTCAATCATGCTTTAGTTATGCATGTTAGTATGATAACTCAGTATATCAGTACTTTTGGTCATGTAATCATGCTTCAGTTGTGCGTGTTCAGTATATATATATTTTAGTCTATCAGTATTCTCAGCTTAGTCAGTCTCATTCGAGGATGAATGTTCCCAAGGGGGAGATATTGTAAGACCCCACAAAATTCTAAGCTTAACTTAGTCTGTTAAATCTTGAAAAGAGGTTCCAGACGTAGAAAAAATTTCAGCCAAGTGTTTATACTTAGGAGTATTTTAGCCTTCATAAGTTGGCGATCCTATTTCACGACCCTTATGACCTTAAAGTATCAATTTTTAGGTTTATTCATGATCAGGAATGTCAGTATGTCACTTCGGGGGAGTTTTGGATTTTTCAATCATCGTTTGAGGCCCGTTTAGAAATCCAAAATAGTGGATCGATGCGATCTCGACTCACCACATCACCTATTATGTCGATAAATATTTTTCTCAGCTCCCAGTGCCAAATTCTAGTGATTCGAGGTGAACTCAACGCGTCGCATTACCCATCGCGTTGATAGTTAATTTTCCCCCCAACTTTCAGTGTAATTCTGATGAACTAACATAAACTCGATGCGGTGCATTGGTCATCGCATTAATGCCAGCAATGTGGTACGGCAGTATGCGCATCAGATGTTCACATTTTCAGTCATTAAAAAGCCATATCCAGCGGGGTATTTGGGTCATTATCCCACCCATTTTCAGCCCCAAAATAAAAAATAAAATGGCCCTAGAGGCTAAATTACTCACTTTCTTCCAAATTCTCTCAAAGCTACTTAAGAATAAACCCTTGGGCTTTTAATTTCAAGAGAAAATCTTCAAGAACAACTTATCAGTGGGATTCCAAATTCATCCAAGGGTTTCCTTCCACCCTTAGAGTCCAAGAAACTCTTTTAAACTACAAGATAATTGATTTTAGGAATTTCATGTGGGATTTGATGTATTCATGATTATGATGTTAATTATGTTATAATCCATGGTTTATTCTAAGCTTCATGTAAAATTATTTATCATGTGTGTAGTATCATGTGAATTCATGTTAAAGACCCTTAATTTTTGAATTGGGATTTGAAATTATGATGCCTACATGTTGTTTAGTATTATGTGCATAGATAATGTTCCCAAGTGCTTGATAAATTGGTCATGTGAACTAAATGTGAAAATCATAACATACTAGCATATGTGCAAGCTTATATCTTACAAGTGTTTGATAGAATGTTTCTATGAATGAGTTGTGAGGAAGTGAACATTGTTATGCTTGTCAAGTTTATGCTATGTTTTACTTTTCATGCTATCGAGTCCTAGGGGTATTCAATACCCAAAAATCTAGCTGCTTACCAAGAGTTACAGTAGTTACAAAACAGTCTTAATAGTGTCACGATCAGTAGTATTCAGTCAGTAAAGAACTCAGTATATTCAGCCAGACAAAAAAAACTCGTGTAAACTCAATCCAGTTCAGCCAGTTAACACGATCACTAACAGTTCAATCCAGCCTAGTACATTTTAGAAATCAGTTCAGTATCTATTCAGTTGGGAGTAGGATTCAGCACCAAGTGAACCTCAGGATGGGGACTCATCTGCCAGTAGAGGGTGTGAACCTTAGAAGCAGTCCTTGCATTCCCAAACTACATAGCCAGCATAAGTTGAGACATTAACCTACCAGTTGAGGGTTGATGAGGTATTCTACCTGCCTGTTGAGAGTACCACCATTCTCGTTCACAGCACCTGCCAGATGACGGTCTCTCTTCAGCTTGTCTTTACCCTTGGGATGGTACTGACACCCTTCAAGCTGAGGTTACAGGTTGGACCCCAATTAGTTTAGACAGGGGCATGTCGGTTAGATGATTATCTGCCACAATTTCAGTTTCAATTTAAGTATAGAACTCAATTAAGTTCTACATACTCAGTACTGTCAAACACAGTTATCCAGCTCAGTTTAAAACTCAGTTCAATTCTATAGAATCAAGACTGTCGAAATAGTCACCCAGCTATCAGTAGTACAGTTATCAGTAAACTCAGATATCAGTTATTTAGTTATCAAAACTTAGTATCCAGTGTGAATATGATCTTAGATATAGTATATATAGATATGTACACAGTATTACATAACCAGTGTTTCTTCAACGTTAGTTATACATGACTCTCATTCAGTTATATTCATGTTACTCAGCCAGTTATTATTCTTGTATATGAACACACATATTTAACCTTACCTCACTTAGCATACCAGTACATTCAAAGTACTGATGCATACCTTTCTTTTGTGCTATGATGTCTTATATCATAGGTTTAGACGCATGGGGTCTTGACCACACTTAGCAACCCAAATTATCAGCAGCAGATTTGATAGTGAGTCCTTATCTATCGAAGGTATGTGTTTGTTTCAATTATCAGTTTATCAGTAGTTAGAGTTAGTTGAGGGCTTGTCCTATCAACTTCACATTTAGACAGTTCAGCTAGAGGCTTTCAGACTAGAGTATTTCAGACACATATTCAGTTTTTAGTATATATTTATTAGTATTCAGTATTTTGTTTCAGTTGTAAACATTATGGTGACTTCAACTTAATTTCTGTATTTATCTTGGTATTATTATTATTATTATTATTATTACTGTAGGATTATTCAGTGCTCACAACAGATATCAATTGTGGGTTTGCTTATGGTCCTTTGTGGTTGTAAGCACCGTGTAGTGTTCGAGGTACAGACTCGGGGCATTACAGTTAGAGGATTTTCAAACTATTTCAGACAGTTAGTTAGTTTATCAGTTGTCATTATCAATCTTCTCAATATTATTTCAGATGCTTTTAGAATGATGATTTTAATTGAATATTTTAATAATTAAAACCTTATGGCATTTTTTGTTAAATTCTGCACATGTTATTTTGTTATCTATTTTATTTAGTTCTCATAGTAGATACCAACTCATGGGTTAGCTTGTGGTCTTTTGGGATTGTAAGCACTCTATGGCACCCAAGGTATAATTTTAGGGTGTTACAAACTTGGTCTCATAGCTTAAGGTTTTAAAGTGTCTTAGTGAGTTTGAAAGTCGCGTTGAGTAGAGTCTTATGCATTGGTATGATTAGGAAGATTCCCTGAAGAGCATTTATCTTATTTCGAGTTTAGAGCTACATTCATTACTCTGCCTCACTCTGTAGAAGCTCAAACTAATCAGCACTCTATTATCCCAGCTAATCCAGTGCCTAATTTAGCTGCAACTAGGATTTGGGACTTAACCTGAATGAATCCCCCTAAGTTTTTTAGATCCAACTCTAATGGGGATCCATAGAAGTTCCTTGACATGGTTCAGAAGGTAACAAATATTATGAGCGTGACTTCTAGTGAGAGTGCACAGTTGGATGCTTACCAGTTGTAGGATGTAGCTCACACCTAGTATAAGTAGTGAAAGGGGGGTAGAGGTGCAGATGCAGGGCTTGTAAAGTGGGATGAGTTTGCTATAGCCTTTTTAGACATATTCTTCCCTTTGGATTTGAGAAAAGATAAGGTGATGGAGTTTATTAATTTGAAGAAGGGTAGTATGAGTGTAAAGGAGTATTTGCTAAAGTTTACTCAATTGGCAAGGTATGATCCTAATATGGTGTCTGATAACAGGTTTAGAATGAGTAAGTTTGTGTCTGGTGTATCTAATAGTGTGATCAAGGAGTGTAGAATTGCAATGTTGATTACAAAGATGGACTTGTCTATGCTTATGGTCCATGATCAGTAGATTGAGGAAGAGAAGGTTAAGGAGAAAGAAAGAAAGAATAAAAGGGCTAGGACAGGTAGTTTTATCTTTACTCAGCTAAGATCAAAGGGTGGTAACCATCCTCAATACTATCAGAAATCTTCTACCCCAGCTCCGTCTTTGGCTAATGCTCCAGTGCCACGGTTTTAAAATAGTTATTAGCATAGGTCACCAGGCTCTAAGATTCAAGGTAGTATGAACAATTGTCGAACAAATCCATTTTTCCAAAAGTATGGTAGAAATCATAAATGTGTGTGTAGGGATGGTACTGATGTGCATTTTGGATATGGTAAGACAGTCCACAGGATGAGGAAGTGTCTGACAGGTATGTAGAAAGGTAGGAATAATCGCCAGCAGGGTAAGGCTAACTCTTCAGCAGCACCAGCAGGTCACCTAACTTAGTAGGGTGCCACTTCTAGTTCCACCAGTGGCCAGTGCCAGAATAGATTGTATTCCCTCCAGTCCTTTTATGATCAAAAAAGTTCTCCTGATGTTGTTACGGGTATGTTACAGGCCTTTCATTTACATATTTATTCTTTGTTAGATCCCAAGGCTTCACTCTCTTTTGTAACCCCTTATATAGCTATCAACTTTAGAGTCAGTCTTGAAACCTTAGCAAAACCCTTCTTAGTGTCTACCCAGTAGGTGTCTTTATTATAGCCAGGCGGGTATACAGGGACTATCCGATCATAATATCCCAAAAATTTAATTTAGTTAATTTTATAGAGTTAGAAATGACTGATTTTGATGCTATTCATAGAATGGATTAGCTCCACTCATTCTATGCTTTAGTTGACTGTAGAAACAGAGTCATTCAGTTTCAGTTTCTAAATGAACCAGTTATTGAATGGAAGGATAGTGTTTCAGTGCTTAGGGGTCAACTTGTTTCGTACCTTAGAGCGAGAAAAATAATATCCAAGGGGTGTGTTTACCATCCTGTTTGAGTTAAAAAATCTAATTCTAAGACTCCCAATCTCGAGTCAGTTTTGGTAGTGAGGGAATTTCTAGAAGTGTTCCTTGAATATCTTCCTGGAGTTGCTCCCAAAAGGGAAATTAACTTTGGAATAGACCTTCTTCTAGATACCCAGCCTATCTCTATTTTTCCCTATAGACGAGTTTAGGGAATTGAAAGAATAGTTGAAAGATCTCTTAAATAAGGGATTTATCAGGCCTAATGTTTCCCCATGAGGTGCTCTAGTCCTTTTCATGCAAAAAAAAAGATGTTTTGCTCAAAATGTGCATCAATTACTGTCAGTTGAATAAAGTTACCATCAACAATAAGTACCCACTCCCTAGAATTGATGACTTGTTCGACCAACTTCAGGGTGCTAGTTACTTCTCTAAGATAGAGCTCAGATCTAGCTATCATCAGCTCAGAATCAGAGAGTGTGACATTCCAAAAATAGCTTTTAGAACCCGATATGGCCACTTTAAATTTCTAGTCATGTCCTTTTGGACTAACGATTCCCCAACAGCTTTCATGGACTTGATTAACCGAGTGTTCAAACAGTACTTAGACATGTTTGTCATAGTCTTTATTGATGATATTCTTGTCTATTTCTGTAGTGAAAAGAATCATACAGACCACCTCAAAATTATATTGCAGACTCTTAGAGTCCATCAGTTGTTCACCAAAATCAATAAGTGCAAAGTCTAAGATTTGTAGCTTTCCTTAGCCATATTATTTTCGGTGATGGCGTTGGAGTTGACCCTCAAAATACCAAAACAGTAAGAAACTGGCCCAGACCTATCTCTTTATCAAATTTTAGGAGTTTCTTCAATTTGGTCAGATATTTTTAATGGTTTATTGAAGGGTTTTCATCTATTGCATCCCCCATGTCCATATGGACCCAAAAGAAAGTCAAGTCATAGTGATCAGATTCTTATGAGAGGATTTTTCAGGAGTTGAAGACTCAACTCACCTCAGCCCTAGTTTTGACGTTGCCACATGGGTTTGTTATTTATTGTGATGCTTCCACAGTTGGTCTTGGTTGTGTGTTGATGCATAGAGGTAAGGTCAATATACCTCTAGATAGCTTAAGCCCCATTAAAATAATTATCCTACCCATGATCTTTAGTTAGCAGTTGTTGTGTTTGCCTTGAAAATTTGGAGGCACTATCTCTATGGGGTACATGTTAATATAATCACGGATCACAAAAGCTTGCACTATGTATTTTCATAGAATGATCTAAATCTTCATCATAGAAGGAGGTTGGAATTGTTGAAAGATAATGATATGAGTGTTTTGTATCACCTAGGCAAGGCCAATGTAGTGGCAAATGCCCTTGGTAGATTGTCTATAGGTAATGTTGCTCATGTGAAGGATGATAAGAAGAAGTTAGTCAGGGAGGTTCATCACCTTTCTGGACTAGGTACTTATTTGGTTAATTTAGCTGAGGGTAGTGTATGAGTTTAGAATAGTTTTGAATCTTCTTTGATTTCCAAAGTAAAAGAAAAGCAAGATAGGGATCCTAGTCTAGTTAAGTTGAAGGAGTCAGTCAGAGATCAGAAAGTAGAGGTCTTCTTCCAAGAGGGAGATGGTGTGTTGCGATGTTAGGATAGGCTATGTGTGTAGTACATTGATGGGTTGAGGCAGAGAATCCTTGAAGAAGCACAAGGTGCACATTACTCTATTCACCCAGGGGCCACTAAGATGTACCTTGATTTGCAAGAGATCTATTAGTGGAGTGGTATAAAGAGGGATACTATAGAGTTTGTATCCAAGTGATCTCATTGTTAGTAGGTTAAAGTTGAGAACCAAAGGCCTCATAGCACTATGCAGGAGTTCAGCATCCCTACTTGGAAAAGGGAAGAGGTGAACATGGATTTTGTAATAGAATTGCCCCATTCGCATCATTAGCATGACTTAATTTGGATTATTGTAGATAGAATAGCTAAATCAGCTTATTTCTTACCAGTCCATACTTCTTATTCAGCCATGGACTATGTCAAGCTTTATATCAGAGAGTTGGTTAGGTTGCATGGAGTCCCATTTTCTATCATCTTAGATAGAGGTACTCAGTTTACCTTTAACTTTTGGAAGGCATTTCAGAAGGGTCTTGGTACCCAAGTTTGTCTCAGTAAAGCCTTTCACCCTTAGACAAATGGTCAGGCAGAGAGGACTATTCAGACCTTAGAGGATATGTTGAGAGTGTGTGTTATTGACTTTAAGGGTAGTTGGGATGATCATTTGACTTTGATCGAGTTTGCCTACAATAATAGTTATCATTCTAGTATTCAGATGGCTCTATTTGAGGCTCTCTTTAGGAGGAGATGTTGACCTCATATTAGGTGGTTTAAGGTGGGTGAGACTGTATTGATAGGGCCTAATTCAGTGTTTGATGCATTAGAGAAAGTTCAGTTGATCAGGGAGAGGCTTAAGACAGCCCAAAGCCGTTAGAAATCCTATACAGATATTAGGTGAAGAGATCTTGAGTTTAAGGTTAGCGACTTATTCTATTTGAAAATCTCTCCTATGAAGGGAGTGAAGATATTTGACAAGAAGGGTAAACTTAGTCCCCAATATGTTGGCCCTTACAGGATCTTGAGTTATTTTAAGAAGGTAGCGTATGAGCTTGAGTTGCCCACAGATTTGGCATCCGTTCACCCAGTATTCCATATTTTTTTATTAAAGAAGTGTATTGGTGATCCATTTGTAGTTGTTCCTTTAGAAAGTACAGATGTTTAGGATAGCCTTTCTTACGAAGAAATTCCAGTCGAGATACTAGATCGTCAGATTCATAGACTAAGGACCAAAGAAGTTCCATTGGTCAAAGTTCTTTGTCATAACCAGTCTATTGAGGGAGCCACTTGGGAATTAGAAGCAGACATATGGACCAAGTACCCTCATCTCTTCTCTGCAAACTCAAACTCAGCTAAAGGTAATAGATTTTCTTAGATTTTCTCTTTTCAATTCTCAGTTCCAGCCAAGTAATCATCTTCATGTCATTACATACATTCACGAATTAGTTCAGTTATATATAATGTTTTAGACTCAGTCATGTAACCCTGTTTTCAGTTATTCTCATTTAGTATATACTCTTAGTACCTCAGTATTCTCAGCTTAATCAATATCATTCGAAGAGGAATATTTCCAAGGGGGAGATATTGTAAGACCCTATAAGATCCTAGCTCATTTCAGCTTACTACTGCATGTTAAAGAGATCCAAGACTTAGAAAATTTCACTAAGTGTTAAGGCTCAGTCTTCTCCAAATCTCCTTCAACTTTGATGATTTTATTTTCGACATTCCCGACCTCGAAATATTAGTTTCTAAGTTGATTCTTGATTGGGGTTGTCAATAGTTCATCTTGAGTGGGTTTTGGATTTTTTGGTCAAGGTTTGAGACTTTTTTTCATGGTCAAAATAGTGAGGCTCCGCAATAGGGTCGTGGCGCAGAGCATTTTGCATTGGTGGGGAGCAACGCGTTGCGGTGCATATCACATTGATAGAGTAATGCGGTGCATCGCATTTCTCATCGGTTGGTACTGAGGTTCAATAGATTTTTGGATCCATGGGTGTAATTGAGTCATTTCCCTCACCCTATCCAAGACATAACACGGTATTTAGGGTCCTAAAAGCATTACTCGTCATCTTGTACACAAAATTCTCTCAACAAAAAGAAATTCTCTCACCAGAGCAAACCCTAACATCTTCAAAATTCAATCTCAAGCTTCAAGAAATCACTAAGAACTTTTCATTTATTAAGGTATGAGTAATGTTCATCCATGGGCCCTTCTCATCCATAGAGTCCAAGATTCCGTTTTCAAGTTTAGAGCCATATTTTTTACATGTTATTGTGAGTTATCTTCATGAAGCTATTATGAATTTTGATTACAAATTATGTTTTACCATGTGTTTTTCATTGGAAATTGTCCTTGACACGTTTGAATAATGATGTTCATATGTTACATCCTAAATCCATGATTTTAGCATTTCCATTATGTTAGTATCATATGTTTTAACTATTCTCATGCTTAAGCCTATGAATTTCAAGTGTTTGATGAAATGCCTAAATGATTGGGTTTTGAACCATGACTACTTATGATGTTTTCGAAGCTTCAATAGGTTCATATTTCTATAGTTATCGAGTCTTAGGGGTTATGAATACCTGAAATTTAGCTAATTCCTAGTTTTCATTATCTACAGAATGATTTCAGTTATACCATAAGCAATATCATCCAGTCAGTTACTAGGGTCATATGTGAGTTTAATTGATCTTAGTTCAATCCAGTAATCAATGTCTTTCGGTTGGGAGTAAAAACTTAGCATCGAGTGAACATAGGGATGGTGTCTCCCCCGTCAGTAGGCATGAGCCACTTGTCTCCCCGTTCAGTAGACATGAGACGTTAGTAGCAGTCCCTAGGTTCTAGACCTATGGACCCACCATAGACTTTGAGGGGTCCCCCATCAGATTAATGGATTCACACAGCCAATATTAGTACCCATGGCATGGTACCGACACCCTTCCAACTGGGGTTACAGGTTGGACCCTGATAGTACATTGGGGTATATTGGTTATAGCTAGTTCCTACAGTCTCAGTTTAGTATAAAGTTAAATGTTATGTTTTATTGACTATAGCATCAGTTATCAATTATTCAGTATCAGTATTTCAGTACTTTATATTACAGACTATATTAGAATCATGTTTTATGCTTAGTCATGACTTCTCATATTTTATAGTTTTTATGCTTTCATAATCAATTATCTCATGCTATTAAGTCAGTTATTATCTCATGCATATAACCCATGCATTTTAGCCTAAGCTCATCTGGCATGCCAGTACATTCAAAGTACTGATCACATACATTTTCTTCTGCTATGATGTCTTATATCATAGGTTTAGACACTTGTGTTCCTAATCGTACTTAGACATTCCAGTTCATCAGCAATAGTGGTAGTGGTAAGTCCTCATATATCAAGGACCATTTATGTTTATTTCAGTCTTTTAGCTTAGTAGTCAGTCATACTTAGTAGGGGATTGTCCCATCAACTTCTCAATCAGTAAGAGGCTTTTCAGACTATTTTAGATAGTTAGTTAGTTTATCAATTTTTATTATCAATCTTCTCAGCATTATTTTCAGATACTTTTAGAACTATGAATTTAATCGAATGTTTTAGTATTTAGAACTTTATGGTGTTTTCAGTTAAATTTTGCCTATGTTATTTTGTTATCTATTTTATTCAGTGCTCACAACAGGTACCAGTTCATGGGTTAGCTTGTGCTCTCTCAGAAATGTAAGCACTATGTGGCATCTAGGGTGTATTTTTGAGGCATTACAAATGACCCCATATATTTAAGGTTCTGAGGCCCAGTCTTATGGTCCCACTACCAGTAGATTATTATCAAATATTTGGAGTTAGTGAGCCTCCCTTATTTTGGAAGGACTTTGTCCATAGGTTAATTTTATTTGATTTTAGATCATGGTCTGACCGAGGGCCTTGTCCCAATTTTAGACAAATTATTTTTTTTAGTTTAGAAGAGACTTCGTAGATATTTTATAGATGGTTATGGGTTTTCTTATGGATTTATATCTCGTATTTGTTAAGTTAAAATGAATGAACTACTATATTTTCCAGTTTACTTCCGCATTATTATAATAGATGAGTTATGCTTATGACCACTAGCTAAGAGTTCTCTCGGGTCTTCATGGCTTGGTAAGCCTGTCGTGGCTAGGCCTCAGTTCATATTGTGACAAGCTTGGTATCAGAGCATGGTTCAAGGTCCCGGGGTGTCTATGAAGTCGCATCGAGTAGAGTCCTTTTTATGGGTGTGTAGCACGCCACACTTATAAAGAGGTGGCTACTAGGCATTTAGAAATTCCTCTCTTTTTTTCATGTTCTAGTTCATACTATAGAGTCTGAATGTCCCCTAACTAATGATTTCCTATATTTCAGAGATTGATCATGCCTACCCGTAGATCCAATAAGCACAATACCCATGCTAATGATGTCTGCCCTACTCATGGGATGTGGACCCATAATATTGCCCATACTCCAGAATTTATTGCTACTCCAGGAGGTCCTCCAGTCCCAACTAGTCCACCTCAGGCTCTTCGGTCTAGTGTTAATCGTACCGAACCTCATCAGGAAAAAGTCTCGAATACTGAGTTCTGGAAGACCATCCATATGATTGCTCAGCTTATGGCTTCTAGTCCTATCGGTCTGAAAATATAAGTTCTATGCCTGGTTTGTCTAAAACTACTCGAGTTGGTCAATTCATGAGGTTGAACCCACCCATCTTTACTGGAACAAAGGTTGAGGAGGAACCCCAAGGGTTTATTAATAAACTGGATAAATTTTTTAGAGTCATGCATGCTAGTGAGGTTGAAGGGGTTGATTTGGAAGCCTATCGGTTGAAGGACGTTGATAATCAGTGGTACAATGAGTGGGAAGATTTGAGGGATGGAGATATTGAACCTTCTATGTGGTGTGCGTTTGTCAAGGCTTTTAGGATCGTTTCTTTCCCAAAGATCTGAGGAAAGCAAAAGCTAAAGAATTTATGAATCTGAAACATGGGAAGATGACTTTCAAAGAATACACATTGAAGCTCACCCAGCTATCCTGTTATACTCGAGAGTTAGTGGGCAACATAAGGGCTCGCATAAGAATATTTTCATCCAATCTCTCAAATGATTTAGTGTTGAATATAAGGGATTTATGCTGAACAGGTATATGGATTTGTTCAGGTTATTAGTGCATATATAGCAGGTAGAATAGGAGAAGAAGAGACAAGTAGAGGTAAGAGAAAAAGAAAGGCAAGCTAAGAGGGCTAGGTCTGCAGATCAGAATGTCATTCAGAAGTAAGGTGGTAATTGGGGTAATAAATGGTGTAAGATGAAATTTTAAAGCAATGCTTAGTCCTCAGCTAGTACACCTGCACCTAGGCCTTTGGGTGAGTAGCGGTTCTAGCTAGTAGATAGGCTTAGAGATTAGGGTACTTAGTCTTAGGGGAGCATAACCTAGTCATTATGATAGTTCCCTCTGTGTGGTACTTGTAGAAGAAACCATCTAGGAAGATGCTAATGTGAAAGTGACCTGTTATACAAGTATGGATAGGCAGGCCATATTCAAAGATATTTCCCCATAGACATTGGGAATACTGTAGGTACTAGGTCTTAAACATATTCCATAGCCCCTCCACCTAAGGGTACTATTTCTACTACTAGGAGTTGTCCCAACCGATTGTATGCTTTATCTAATCGCCAGGATTCGTACGACTCGCCAGATGTTGTTACAGTTATGTAATAGATTTTCTCCCGCGATGTATTTGTGCTACTTGATCCCGGGTCTACCTTGTCTTATGTGACACCTTATATGGTAGTTAGTTCTGGTTTTGATCCTGAAAATATTTTGAAACTATTTTTTTTTCCACTCTTGTTGGTGATTCTATTATGGCTAGGAGAGTTTATAAAAACTGTGTGGTGTCTATTTTTCATTGTGATACTTTGTCTGATCTTATAGAACTAGACATGATTAATTTTGTTGATATGTTGGGAATGTATTGGCTCCATTCATGTTATTCTACATTAGACGTAGAACCAGAAAGGTCACTTTCTCTTTTCCTAATAAGTTGGTGATAGAGTAGAAGGGATATTCCTTAGCACCTAGGGGGAATTCAAATCTTATCTTAAGGCCCATAAGCTCATATCAAAGGGTTATTTGTATCATCTTGTTTGGGTCAAAGATTTTAGTACTGAAATTTCTTCCCTCCAATTTGTTCCTATAGTAAATGAATTCCCGAAAGTTTTCCCAAATGACCTTCCCGGGATACCATCGGATAGGGAGATAGATTTTGGCATTAACCTATTGTAGGATACCCGGGCTATTTATATTCTGACATATAGAATAGCTCCTGAAGAATTGAAAGAATAGCTAAAAAACCTTTTTAACAAAGGCTTTATTCATCCTAGTGTCTCTCCCTGGGGTGTGCCAGTACTTTTTGTGTGAAAGAAAGTCAGTTCCCACCGTATGTACATAGATTACCTTTAGCTGAACAAAGTCAGAGTTAAAAATAAGTACCTTCTTCCAAGAATTGATGATCTCTTTTACCAACTCCAAGGTGCCAAATGTTTTTCCAAAATAAACCTTTGTTCAGGGTACCATCAGTTGAAGTTTAGAGAGGCTGACATTCCAAAAACCATTTTTCAAACATGATATGGTCACTATAAATTCTTAGTTATAACCTTCGGACTGACGAATGCCCCTGCAATATTTATGGACCTTATAAATAGGGTTTTTCATCGGTTTCTAGATCTGTTTGTCATAGTCATTATCGATGACATCTTTATTTACTCTAAGAGTGGGGAGGACCATGCCAATCACCTCCAAATCGTCCTTCAGACTCTTAAGAATCATGAGTTGTATGCAAAATTTTCCAAGTGTGAATGTTGGCATAGTGCTATCACTTTTTTGGGGCATATTGTCTCTAGTGAGGGAATGAAGGTTAACCTTCAAAAGGTTGAGGCAGTGAGAAAATGGCCCATACTTATGACTCGAACTAACATTTAGAGCTTCTTGGGTTTGGCAGGGTATTATAGAAGGTTTGTAGAGAGTTTTTCATCCATAGCTGCTCCACTTTACTAAGTTAACTCAGAAAAAGGTAAAATTCTTGTGGTTTAACTCTTGTGAGAATAGCATTGAGAAACTAAAAGACAAGTTAACTACTGCGCTAGTTTTGGCCCTTCCTGAGGGTACAGAGGGCTTTGTTGTGTATTGTGATACATCTCGATAGGACTCGAGTATGTACTTATGTAGCATGGTAAGGTGGTGGCTTATGCATCTAGGCAGTTAAAGGTGCATGAGAAAAACTATCCTACCCATGATCTATTGTTAGTGGTTGTGGTATTTTCACTAAAGATTTGGCATCATTATCTTTATGGGGTTCATGTAGATATATTTACTGATCACAAAAGTTTTCAATATGTTTTTACGTAGAAAGAACTAAATCTTAAGCACAGGTGGTGGTTGGAATTGTTGAAAGATTATGAGATGAACCTGCACTATCATCTGAGCAAGGCTAATATGGTGTCAGATGCCCTTAGCAAGTTGTCCATGGGCAGTCTTTCTCATATGGAGAGAGGAAAGAGAAATATGGTGAAGGATATTCATCGGCTTGCTAATCTAAGAGTTATACTCCTAGATTTTAAAGATGGAGAAGTGTTCATACATGAGGGAACTAAATCCTCCCTATGTGCAGAAGCTAAGAAAAAACAGACCAAGGACCCCATTTTGATGCAGATTTAAGAAAGATATTGGACAACAAAAAGTAATGGCTTTTGAAATTAGAGGTGATGGAATTTTGAGGTATCAAGGTAGGCTATGTGCGCTGAATGTGGATGGGTTATGAGAAAAAATTCTTGATGAAGCTCACACTTCTAGGTATGTTGTTCAGCCCGGCTCTACTAAAATGTATCGTGATCTTAAGTCGATTTAACGGTGGAATAATATGAAAATAGATGTTACTAACTTTGTGGCTAAGTGTTTGAATTGTCAACAAGTTAAGGTGGAACATTTGAGACCGGGTGTCATTTCCTAAGAGATAGCCTTACCTATGTGGAAATGGTAGATGATCAACATAGATTTTATTATAGGACTTTCGAGATCCCAAAACCAATATGAATCCATTTGGGTGATCGTAGATAGGATGACCAAGTCTGCCTATTTTCTTCCAGTGCGGACAAATTATTCGTGGGATAATTATGCTAAGCTATATATTCAGGAAATAGTTTATTTGTATGGGGCTATAGTGTCTATCATATCTGATCTAGGCACACAATTCTTTTCTCAGTTTTGGCGGTCTTTTCAGTAGGGTTTAGGTACCCAACTAAACCTTAGTACTGCCTTCAACCCTCAAACAGATAGGCAAGAAGAGCACACCATGCATACCTTAGATAATATGTTGATAGATTGTGTGATTGACTTTAAGAGTAGTTTGTTGGATCACTTACCATTGATAGAATTTACCTAAAACAATAGCTACCAGTCGAGCATCCAGATGGCTCCTTTTTAGGATTTTTATGGGAGGATATGTAGGTCATTGATTGGGTGGTATGAAATAGGTAAAACTCATTTTTTTGGGCCTAACCTTGTTCATCAGCCGATAGATATGGTGAAAGTCATTAAAGAATGACGTAAGATAGCTCAGAGTCATCAGAAGTCCAATACTGACATTAGAAGAAGGGAGTTAGAGTTTGAGGTTGATGATTGGGTATTTCTAAAGGTCTCCCCTATGAAGGGAGTCAAGAGATTTGGGAAGAAAGGAAAGCTCAATCCTTATTATATAGGCCCTTATTAGATTATGAGAAGGATTGGTGGAGTTGCTTATGAGTTAAAATTTCCCATGAGTCTAGCTTTTGTTCATCCTGTATTTCATGTATCGATTTTGAATAACTATATTGAGAATCATTCTCTTGTGTTTGCTGTGGAAAAGATTAATGTAAAGGACTCATTATCTTATGAAGAAGAACCCATTTCTATCTTAGATCGCCAAGTTCGAAAGTTGAGGATTATGGAGATAACTTTGGTTAAACTATCGTGGAAGAATCATAAAGTTAAGGAAGCTACTTGGAAGTCAGAGAATGACATGCGTACAAGATATCAAACTCTCTTTGAATTTGCAGATGATGATATGGAAGGTATCATTCTTATCCTACTCATTTTAATTCCTATAGTTCTTATGAATCATTCTTAATGTGTTTAAGAACTTTATTCAGGGATGAATGACCCCAAAGGGGTATAATGTAACACCTTGTATTATTCTAGGCTTTATTCAGCTCTTAATTGTATGCATAAAGGGTTTAAGGCCTTAAAATTTCACTAAGTGTTGGGGACTTAGTCATTTTTAAAGCCTCTTTACTTTGAGGATTTTTAATTTGGTCTTCCTAACCCCAACACATTAGTTTTTGAGTTGATTCATGTTTAAGGATGTAAGAAGTGTGTCTCAGAGATGTTTTGGATTTTTTGGACAAGGTTTGGGCATGGTTGGATCAAGAAACTAGAGAGTTACCATGATAAGGACGCGTCAAGACAATAGTCTCATTCTAGTGTTTGTTGCATGGCAGTGAAGGAATTTAACTACCACAATTAGACCGCATTATGGTAATCCTGTTACGTCCAATTTCAAATTTAACTGCTTGAGGGGTGATTGGGCCTTTTCCCCCTTAACCCAATCATTCATAATATGATTTGGGACTTCTATTAGGGAATTACTTGCCCTTCTCCTCCAATTCACTCTCAAGAAAACCCTCTAATTTCCCAAGAACCAGAAATTCAACTCCTTTTTCCCCAAGTAATCTAGAATTCAAGCTCCCCAAGTTGAAGAACCTTCAAGAAAGCACCAAGATCAGGGTTCCATTCCCAAGTTAAGAAACTTAAGGTATGTGAGATTATCCTAAACTCCATGATCATAGGTTTAATCGATTTATCAAGTTTAAAGGTATATAATCATGTTTATGAAAAGGTTTTTGGATATCATTTTAAATAGTATGTATCATAGATATGTTTTGATTAAACCATAACCACATATGTATATCTGTTTTCAGTTTTGAAAAGTTCAATTGAGATAATGAATAATGAAACTCCCTCTCTCATCATGATATCTCTTGAGTTCAATTATTGTGGGTTATTCTCATGCATGGATTTTTTAAGGAAATCTAGAGAGTGAATTCCTTACTATTATTCATGGATTAATATTGTTTATTTTATGTATGAGAAGATGGTTTCTTATTGTAGACATGCATTGTGTCAATTGAAAGATTTCATGGGTTTTAAGTAATGCAAACATGAGACGTACACCATATGATTGTAATATTAAGAAGAGAGTGTTTTGTGTAAACTCATATGATAACCTATAGAAAGACTCTCTCTCATATGATGTTTAAAGCTTTTGGGTGGTCATTAACATGATGTTAAATAAGAAGGGCTACAGATACTTTATGGTATGATATAGATGACATGCAAGTAAGGGTGTGATAATACCCAGTTATAATATGCCCTTAACAAAGTAAGAAATAAGATTTTTTTTTCATAAGCATGAAGAATGATTTTAAAGAACTAAAAATAGGTTATAAGAGAGTAAGATGGTTACCCAAAGAAGGCGCGAGTTCATATAACTCAACATCCAAAACTGTGTTTACCAACACGAGATTCATGATGTCCCATGATAGGGATTATACGCTATAAATAGTCTTATAGACTATCAGATTTCTCAGTACTCCATTCTCTTGCAGCAAATAGGGGGCTGGGGGCTTGGCCAACAAGTAAATGGTGACCCATAAAGCCCATGGGTTCTACGATTTATAGGGAATATCATCTAGCTCACAAGTAAGATAAAAAGTTGATTCATGATTTCAGAAAATGTTTCGAAGATTCTAAGTTATGCCCGTCCATTTTCATTTACCTTATTTTACAAGTCTTATGAAATGTCCTTACCTATGTTTTATAAAAATATGATATTTTGGATTGTTTCATATACTAGTACCATTGTATGTTAACCCCCTATATTTTAGGTTCTGAGGCCCAGTCCTATGGTCCCGCTAACCAGTAGATTATTGTCAGACATTTAGCGTTGGTAAGACTTCATTATTTTGGAAGGCCTTTGTCCATGTGTTCATTTCATTTGATTTTAGTTCATGGTCTGACTGGGGGCCTTATCCCGATTTCATACAAATTATTTTTGTTAGTTTAGTAGAGACTTTATAGGTTTGTTATAGATGGTTATGGGTTTTTTATTGAATTATGCCTTGTATTTGTTAAGTTGAAATAAATGAACTACAATGTTTTCTAGTTTACTTTCGCATTATGTTAATAGATGAGTTATGCTTATGATTACAAGCTAAGATTTCTCTAGGGTCTTTATGGTTTGGGAAGCCTGTCACGGCTAGGGCCTCGATTTGGGTCGTGAAAAATATGCTTTGAAATAAAAAAGGCAGTAGCGATACTGTGGTTTAAAATAAAGCTCTTGTAAGTTTGGGTATGACGATGCCTTGTGGTGATGTGCCCTAAATGAAATAAGAGAGAGACAGTTTATAAGAAGAAAACATGATTTTAAGAGTCAAAAATTGGGCTTAAAGAAATTTAGATGGTTATCCAAAGAAGGAATGAGTTCAAATAACTCACTTCCCAAAACCATGATTTGCCAACACCAGTTTTATGTTTCCTTTAAATAGGGGATTGTACATTGGCGAAGTCCTTGTGGCATAGTAGAGATGCAGAGACTACAGCCCTCGCGGCAAACTTGGGTTGGGGGCTTGATCGCTGAGTCAAGGGAGGATTCCATATAGCCCATGGAATTATAGATTGTAGGGTGTACCATCTAGCTTGGTAGAGAAATAAAGATTTTGAATCATGATTTCAACAAGGTGTTTTAAAGATCATATTATGCCCATGTGTTTTTATACTTTGCTAGATCCAGGATCTTCTTTGTCCTTTATAACTCCTTACATTGATGTTGACTTTGTAGTTAGTCCCGAAATCCTAGCAGAGCCTTTCTCAATCTCTATCCCGGTGGGAAAGTTTATCATGGGTCTGTGGGTATACAGTAACTATCCAGTTATGGTATCCCAGAAAGTTACTTCAGCAAACTTAGTAGAGTTAGAGATGTCAAATTTTGACATCATTCTTGGTATGTATTGGCTTCATTCATGCTATACTTCAGTTGACTGTCGTAATAGAGTTGTCTATTTTAAGTTCCTAAATGAACCTATCCTAGAATGGAGGGGTAGTACTTTAGCACTCAGGGGTCAGCTTATTTCTTACCTTAGAGCGAAAAGGATAATATCCAAGAGGTATGTCTACTATCTCATTCAATTTAAAGACTCTAGTTTAGGAACCCCAAATCTTGAGTTAGTTTTAGTAGCATGTGAATTTCCATATATATTTCTCGAGGATCTTCCCAGAGTCCCTCCCAAAAGGGAAATTAATTTCAGAATAGACCTTATTCCTAATACTTAGCCCATCTCTATTCTGCCATATAGAATGACTCCAACTGAACTTAAGGAATTAAAAGAGCAGTTGAAGGACCTCCTAGATAAGGGGTCCATCAGGCCCAGTGTTTTCTCAAGGGGTGCACATATTTTATTCATGCATAAAAAGACAATTCTCTTAGAATGTGTATTAATTATCGTTAGTTGAACAAAGTCACAGTCAAGAACAAGTATCCGTTTCCCAGAATCAATTACTTGTTTGACCAACTTCAGGGTGCCAGTTACTTTTCTAAGATAGACCACAGATCAGGCTATCATCAGCTCAGAGTCAGAGAATGTGGCATTCCAAAGACATCTTTCAGAACTCGGTATGGTCACTTCGAATTCCTAGTCATGTTTTTGGTCTTACCAATGCCCCAGCATCCTTCATGGACTTGATAAACTACATATTCAAGCTGTACTTGGACATGTTCATCATAGTCTTTATCAATGACATGCTTGTCTACTCCCGTAGTGAACATGATCATGCAGACCATCTCAGAATAGTATTACAGAACCTCAGAGCCTATCAGTTATTGTAACGCCCCAAAATCAGGTCCTGAGACGTCACACGGTGCTTAGAGTCACAAGTGACCCCAAGCTAACCCTTCTACTGGCATAACTCATAAGCAACTGAAAAAAAATATAAATCTATACAAATATATGGAAAAATAACTCTTTTCTGAATATGATAGATACAACACTAAATTTACAAGATTACAACTCTACTTTTACAACCAAAACTGAAACGAAATACATCAACTTCTACTGACTGTCTATGAAGCCTCTACTAGTACTGACTGTAGGTAGCCGGGTCATGACTTCCGACTAACCCAACTTAATGCGACTGAATAAAGAAAATACAACACTTCTCAAACTATATAACTAACTCAAGCCCTTGATTCAAAAGGAGTCATCACCTGCTGACTGGATGCCGCGAACTGACTGGATCTGAAGATGTACACTATACCTTGTACCTACATTCCAAGAAAATGTAGCCCACATACGAATATATGGGTCAGTACCATGGAAATGTACCAAGAATATGGGGTACAATGCATATATAAAATAATATCTTAATATCATCACAGTTTATAAAATTGTGCATACTGATATAAATGACTCACTTAGCTCGAATTAAAATCATCATAATCATAAGAGAGTAAAATATACCAGGTAAAACATGTGAGTGATCATAATAAATCTTAATTCACTTCCATCTCGATTCCAAATCATCAAAGCAATCTTAGTGAAATCTGGAATATTGAATACATCATAAATCTGCATTTCAAATCTCTTTTAAATCTGTAAAATCAATCTAAGAATGAGGGACGACTCTTTGGGAGGTTCTTCTAACCGACATGTACACCATGTGAGCACCCATGATGTCCCACGATTTGCCCTCGTAAGGTTAGGGCTGTCCTACCCTTGCCATCGGCGTAGAACAATCTTATCTCAGTGATCACTGTCTGAATTTTACATATATAGTGGAAGTCAATGTCTCAACCTATGGTAGCACGTAGTTCTGGGGTATGAAACCATAGTAACATACCCAACTCAGTGCTAAATACTACTCCCAATACTATGCTCAAAAATTTCAAGAAAAATCCACTTTAAGGGTAATCTCATATTTCTTAAGTTAAATAAATGATAAAATCCGTAACTTGTTTCATAAAGTGGATTTTAACTCTGTTGTGATCAAAAGTTCAAATCTTTCTATACTTCATCAAAAATAGTCTAAACATGGGTGCATTTAGCACATAAATTCTCAAAACAACAATCTCAATGTGGTTTAATGACCCTTATAGCGATACTTAATCAAAACACTTCAACATTTATGCTTTATATCACAAGCATGCATAATTTATACAGAAATCTGAAAATTTTCAGCCTTTAATCATAACAATAATCTCAAACTCATGGAGTTTATTTTCTAGACATTCAAAATAATCATAGTATCTTGAACAACAACATAGGATAAGATTTATCACTTCAAATTCATGATAAAACATGTAAAAATCATGTATCTTTGTGAAATAATGCAAACTTTGGGCACAAGAACGAAAGGGTGTTCTTGTTCATAACCCCACATACCTTTATGGTAACGGATTCGTTGAAAGATTGGACCCTCAATGTTAATTGTGTAACCCTAGTTGTTTTTCTCCTTTAGTGCTCTTGGATGATGAACTTAGACTAATAATAGGGTTATGATGTGTTTAGAATCTATTAAATTTGCAAGGTTAAGTTTAGGGGTGTGTAAGGAGTGCCAAAAGACTTAATTGCCCTCAAAACAACCCAAAAACGGAGTGTTTAAGTCACTTGAAACCATAAGATATGCACCGCATATGATATCACATATATTTACATAGGTGTCGCATATGATATCGCTTATATTTACATAGGCGCCGCATATGATATCACCTATATTTACATAGGCGCCACATAAGATATCGCCTATATTTACATAGGCACCGCATATGCTATCGCAATTGCTTTCCAGTGGCTATGTGCAATTGGTTAGGCGACGCACTCTACTTCGTAAAGCCATAACTCCTAGCTCGGGGTGTCGGATATTGGTGAAATTGGTATCGTTGAAAAGATAATTTGATTCTCTATAATTTTGTGGGTATAAATATGAAGAAATACCATATATTTATCAAGTTATGCTCATTCAAAGATGACCATTGAGAATTCAAACACTAAAACTTGATGGATTTCGAAACTCTTAGCTTGTACTACCTTAAGTGACTCATATAACCACACTTGACATATCATAAGCTCTCTTATAACTAAGGTACTCTTGGTAATTTAGGTGCCCAAATATGGCTTACAAAATTGGGGTTTTCACATAAACGAACAACGGTTCATTTTCTAGCTTAGAAAAGTGCGAGGCATTACAATATCTCCCCCTTGGGGACATTCGTCCTCGAATGTGGATAAATAACCTGAAACACAGAGGAATATTAGTCTTCAAGCTATCATGTGTAAGTGATAGAACTGAATCACTAGATCTCAAGAATAATGAGCTACTGAACTGGTCTGCAAGTGCATGATTCCTTAAGAAAAATAACTATATATCTAAGATAGAAACAAGAGTGTCAACTTATGAGTAACTATTACTTTGCACTAGATCTGATCTCATAAGAAAGGATGAGAGGTTTATGACATGAAAACTCGGGGTATTACAATATCCCCCTCTTGGGATCATTCATCCCCGAATGATAATAATTTGATGAAAATACTAGGAAGAGACCGTGATACTATACAGGATACTTACGAACTGAATCATGACTTAATATCTAAAACTGAAACTGATGCATGAACTGAACTGAATTCATAATTTAATTGGACACAAACACATTGCCTCTTGGTATGTATGTATGTATAAGACTGCGGATAGTAAGACTAGCTGGAATATTAAGAATCTATAGGAGCTTATCTCCTTGCTTGCTAAACTAGATTACAGGCTATATAGACTAGATCATACTGACTACCCATACTCAAATGGAGTATTTCTTTAGCACTTTTCTACGAAATTCTATTGACATTAGGGAGCAAAGAATTCTGGGCATGCTCTGAACAAGACATTTGACTAAGGAATTACAACATTGATATAACTATATAGCATGGAATATAATTATATAACTCATAAACTAAGATAGGATTGCTAGGCCGTAGGCAACGCAACTTCTTACTTTCAAGCTTAGCATCACTTCTCAAATGCTCTCTCAACTATACTATTCCCCATAAATACCATACTCATTTGATTCAACTTATAATTCTCATATTAGCACTACGAAATCTTTCTACTAAGGTGTAAACTAAACTAAGTTCTCTCACCATGATCAAGCCTAACACTAAATCACAAGATACAACATGCCAAACCACAATACTAGTCTAAACCATGAGGTTCAATATTCTATACCTTCTTAGAGCTCACATCCTAAGCATAACATGCCTTACTACTTCAATGACTAATTTAAAACCCTTGATATGGATTCACAAGTGCATATTGCATTTATCATCTTACACCCAACATGACATTCAAGCCTATCATTAAAAATCACATATAACCTTAAGGCAAATACCCCTAAAGGCATACTTCGCATATTCTCTAAACCTTTATCGACAACAATTTTCTTGCACTATTCTTAAAAACATACACACAATTTCTAACTAACCATGACATGTATCAAAGACTTGGCCTCAATCTTATTTCACACTTTTGCCTTAGATAGAAAATGATAAATAATTTTTCTTAATGAGGGTCATCAACTCTCTCACATATAAACCATTGTTTATCCACTATCATCACCACTATCTAAACATAGGAAGAGGTCACCAAAGGGCTAACACATATGAACCAGAAGCACAAAAACTACAATACATAACATTAATACTTATCTTTATCCTGAGGAATAAAATATCAAAGGCATAGATTCATTAAAGAAATCTAAGCTGAGGACATGCATGATATAATGCGAACTTCACTAGTATCATGAGTTTAAAAACTGGTCATACTCTGAAACATGAGTTTATACTTATCATGAACTATTCAACAAAAGACTGGAGTTCAAAGATTCATAAGAGATAACTCAAATTGAGTGAAGCTGTTACATGCTTGCTAGAAGCTGAGAATGGTCTTGAGCATGCATGATGGGTATAAGCATAGGCTTATGGCATGGATTTATCACGCAAGTGATAGATTTGGTGTTGTAATGACTGAAATCCAAGGAATAATCTAGAGTAAGAAGGGATCACTATCTCATCATAACTTATTATTGACATGTATCACAATCTAACTCTCAAAACTCAATTTGGTTCTTGACTAACCATCTCCCCCTTAGGTCAAAGCTGGTATTCTAAGTATGATGGTCTACTTCATAGCCTCGAGATTAAGCCATAATTTCATCATTCTGTTATCTACATATAAATGCTAAACTCACAAGAATAAACTAGTTTCGAACTTACCAACTTCATTCTTGAACAACCCATCCATATGCCATCCTTAATTCCTAGCTTCAATAATCATCATCAAAGACTTACACTCTCATTTGCAACCATATCTACATCTCTAATCACATAATCATAGCCTACCAAGATCACACTTCTATACTTATATTTTTCCCAAACCATGAGAATAAAATCATACTAAAAAGACTCAACATCTTCATTCATAACTCCTTAACTTAGCTATCAAGAACAACATAAATTATCTAACTAGCCTTTCTCCACCTAGAAACTCAAAGTTACTACTAACCACATAATATGCAATAATCCTCAAAAAATAATGCAGCCTCATAGCACCTTAGGCACACATCTACACCATACTTAATTACGAACACATGATCTTATACTCTTGCATACACTATTCAGGCCTACTAGATCACCTCTATATAACTACCATCAACAACCAAACCATCAACTATTCAAACTTAATGTCTAGAGCTAAACATGATTTACAACCCAATCTCAAACACAATTTTTACTTCAAAACTATAGAACATAGCATTAAGAAAAACTAGTACACAATGACAATCGATTATAATCATATGGCCTATCTTATTCATAATCTGTTAATACGTCCTTCTTCTTTACATCATTACTATTTACCCATCTTCACACCTAAATTACTTTCATAGCTCTATAAATTTGAACTAAACTTCCTCTTACAGTCTCAAGAAAGCCTAAATTAACAATATTCAACCACCAAGTACTTCCATCAAAACCTATACTTCTCTAGCATAACAAATACCATCAATAACTCTTTTCATACTTCAAACAAACAACAATCCACCTTAACTAATAATCTCCTTCTCTAACTTCACTAAACTAACAAACAAGGATATATCACTTCATGACTAATTCAATCATAAGCAAAAATTCAGCTATACATATTCAATAAATCGCCCTTACCACCATTCTTGCCACTACACTTCTAAACCCACAAGTTCAACTAACACAATACTTTCAACTAAACATTACTACTTCTGTCACTACACAGAAACTCACACTTTCAACTAACACCAGAACAACAAGATAAACAACAAGTTGCTAGTGAATCGAAATAGGCCTCATACGACTTCACTAGACTTTGGTTTTGTGTTTTCATTAGGAAAATTATATGAATAACAAAGCAACTATGCTAGTGAATTGAAATAGGCCTCGCACGGATTCACTAGACTTTGATTTTTCACAAACATAATGATAACAAGATTACATAATACAAGAGATAGAAACTTGACACACAATATTCAATTTGCTAAGAATACACCTTACTCTATCTTAATTGAATAACTCATAAGAACGAGGGCATAACTTTAACTTTTAGGGACTTATAACACACTAAAAGGCTTCTCTCAAACTGCTTTTTAACTTCTAAAACTTTTGCTAGAAAATATAAGAGCATTATCTGGGGAGGAACTGGAACTTGTTGATCATGTTGTCTCAATAATAATACATAGATAAGAAAGTATAGATTATCATTATGGATTCTGAGGAGAAATTTGAAAGCATATCTGACTCAGGCTTAGTACACAATTTCTACAGGCCTGATAAAGCACTTCAATTTTTAGAACTCAAAAGTACTGATAGGATACTTTTGTAGCTCTCTTATAATTCCATAACTATCTATGGAGAATTAAGCTCAACTATTTCTGATATCTTGGAAATAAGGCAGAGATGGTCTGACTAGGATAAGATGAGAATCTATATAAGTTTCTTGGAGAAATTTCCTATAGCACGATTTAAGACTTGAAAGAATAGAGACATTTCCTAAATGCCCTGTAGCCTCTCAAAATAAAGAACAGACGTTTCTATACCATTTTGCAAAATTCTACTAGACAGGGCTTCATAGACACCCTAGGACACTTGAACACTATGCTCTGATACCAAGTTTATAACGTCCCAAAATTGGGTCCCGAGATGTCACACGGTGCTTAGGATCACAAGTGACCCCAAGTTAACCCTTCTATTGGCATAACTCATAAGCAACTGAACAAAAAGTATAAATCTATACAAATCTGCAGAAAAATAACACTTTTCTGAATATGATAGATACAAACTAAATTTACAAGATTACAACTCTGCTTTTACAATCAAAACTGAAACAGAATACATCAACTTCTACTGACTGTCTATGAAGCCTCTTCTATTACTAACTGTAGGTAGTCAGTTCATGACTTCTGCCTGGTCCAACTCAATACGACTGAATAAAGAAAATACAACACTTCTCAAACTGTATAACTAACTCAAGCTCTTGAATCAAAAGGACTCATCACCTACTGGCTGGATGCCGCGAACTGACTGGATCTGAAGATGTACACTATACCTTATATCTACATTCCGAGAAAATATAGCCCACATATGAATATGTGGGTCAGTACCATGGAAATATACCGAGCATATGGTGTGCAATGCATATATAAAATAATATCTTAATGTCATCACAGTTTATAAAATTATGCATACTGATATAAATGACTCACTTAGCTCGAATTAAAATCATCATAATCATAAAAGAGTAAAATATATCGGGTGAAACATGGGAGTCATCATAATAAATCTCAATTCACTTCCATCTCGATTCCAAATCATCAAAGCAATCTTAGTGAAATCTGGAATATTGAATACATCATAAATCTGCATTTCAAATCTCTTTTAAATAAGTAAAATCAATCAAAGAATGAGGGACGACTCTTTGGAGGTTCTTCTAACCGACATGAATACCATTTGAGCACCCATGATGTCCCACGACTTGCCCCCGTAAGGTAGGGCTGTCCTACCCTTGCCATCGGTGTAGAACAATCTTATCTCAGTGATCACTATCTCAATTTTCCACATATAGTGGAAGTCAATGTCTCGACCTACGGTGGCACGTATTTTTGGGGTATGAAATCATAGTAACATACCCAACTCGATGCTAAATACTACTCCCAATACTATGCTCAAAAATTTCAAGAAAAATCCACTTTAAGGGTAATCTCATATTTCTTAAGTTAAATAAATGTAAAATCCATAACTCATTTCATAAAGTGGATTTTAACTCTATTGTGACAAAAAGGTCAAATCTTTCTATACTTCATCAAAAATAGTCTAAACATAGGTTCATGTATCACATAAATTCTCAAAACAACAATCTCAATGTGGGTTAATGACCCTTATAGAGATACTTAATCAAAACATTTCAACATTTATGCTTTGTATCACAAGCATGCATAATTTATACGAAAATCTGAAAATTTTCAGCCTTTAATCATAACAATAATCTCAAACTCATGGAGTTTATTTTCTAAACATTCAAAATAATCACAGTATCTTGAACAACAACATAGGATAAGATTTATCACTTTAAATTCATGAAAAAATATGTAAAAACCATGTATCTTTGTAAAATAATGCAAACTTTGGGCACAAGAACGAAAGGGTGTTCTTGTTCATAACTCCACATACCTTTATGGTAACGGATTCATTGAAAGATTGGACCCTCAATGTTGATTGTGTAACCCTAGTTGTTTTTCTCTTCTAGTGCTCTTGGATGATGAACTTAGACTAATAATAGGATTATGATATGTTTAGAATCTATTAAATTCGTAAGGTTAAGTTTAGGGGTGTGTAAGGAGTGCCAAAAGACTTGATTGCCCTCAAAATAACCCAAAAACAGAGTGTTTAAGTCACTTGAAACCATAAGATATGCGCTGCATATGATATCGCATATATTTACATAGGCGCCGCATATGATATCGCCTATATTTACATAGGAGCAGCATAAGATATCACCTATATTTACAGAGGGGCCACATATGCTTTTCAGTGGCCATATGCAATTGGTTAGGCGACGCACTCTACTTCGCAAAGCCATAACTCCTAGCTCCGGTGTTGGATTTTGGTTAAATTGGTATCGTTGGAATGCTAATTCGATTCTCTATAATTTTGTAGGTATAATTATGCAAAAATGTCATATATTTATTATGTTATACTCATTCAAAGATGACCTTTGCAAATTCAAACACTAAAACTTGATAGATTTTGAAACTCTTAGCTTTTACTACCTTAAGTGACTCATATAACCACACTTAACACATCATAAGCTCTCTTATAACTAGGGTAATCTTGGTAATTTAGGTGCCCAAATATGGCTTACAAAATGGGGTTTTCACATAAATGAACAACGGTTCATTTTCTAGCTTAGGAAAGTGCGAGGCATTACAATTATCCAGAAAATTCACTAAATGTGAATTTTAGCTAAGGTCAGTAATTTTCCTTGGTCATATAGTTTTCAGTGATGGAATTAGAATTGATCTTCAAAAAAATCAAAGCAGAGAGAAACTGGCCTAGACCCATCTCTTTGTCAGATATCAGGAGTTTCTTGGGTTTGGTTGGCTATTACCGATGGTTTGTCAAAGGATTTTCGTCTATTTCATCTCCCATGTCCATATTGACTCAGAAGAAATTTAAGTTCATCTAGTCAGATTCTTATGAGATGAGTTTTCAAGAATTAAAGACTCGACTTACTACAAACCTAGTTTTAACTCTACCAAATGGTTCAGACGGATTTGATGTGTATTGTGATGCTTCCAAAGTTAATTTGGGGTGTATTTTAATGCAGAAAGGTAAGGTCATAGCCTATGCATCTAGATAGATCAATCCTCATGAAAAGAATTACCCCACCCATGATCTTGAGTTAGCAGTTATGGTTTTTTCCTTAAAGATTTAGAGGCACTATTTTTATGGGGTATATGTTGATGTGTTTACAGACCATAAGAGTTTGAATTATGTATTCTCTCATAAAGATTTGAACTTGCACCAGAGAAGGTGGTTAGAGTTGTTGAAATACTATGACATAAGTATACTATATCATTCAAGCAAGGCCAATGTAGTGGCTGATGCCCTCGGTAGATTGTTCATAGGTAGTGTTGCTCACATTGAGGATGGTAAGAAAAAGTTAGTTCAGAAATTTCATCAGCTTTCCAGGTTAGGTGTTCATTTAGTTGATTAAGCTCAGGGTAGTGTTTGGGTGCAGAATAGTTTAGAATCATCTTTGGTTTCCAAAGTGAAAGAAAAGTAGGACAGAGATCCCAGTTTAGTTAAGTTGAAAGATTTAGTTAGAGATCAGAAAGTAAAGATTTTCTCCCAAGGGAGAGATGGTGTGTTGCATTGCCAGGGTATATTATGTGTGCCATGTGTGGATAGTATGAGGTAGCAGATTTTTGCATAAGCACATATTGAACATTACTCGATTCACTCAGGGGCCACTAAGATGTACCGCGACTTGTGAGAAGTCTATTGGTGGATCGGGATGAAGAGAGACGTTATAGAGTTTGTAGCTAAGTGCTCAACATGTCAGCAGGTTAAGATTGAGCATCAAAAGCCTAGTGGGTTAATGCAGGAGTTTAGTATTCTCACTTGGAAGTAGGAGGAAGTGAACATGGACTTTGTTACGAGTTTGCCTCTAAATCAGCCTATTTTTTACCAGTTCATACTTCCTATTCAACCAAGGATTATGCCAACCTCTATGTTAGAGAGTTGGTCAGGTTGCATGGAGTTAGGTTAACCATTATTTTAGATCGAGGTATGTAGTTCACCTCTCATTTTTGGAAAGCCTTCCAAAAGGTTTTTGGTACCCAAGTTCACCTCAGTACAACCTTTCACCCCCAGACAGATGGTCAAGCAGAAAAGACCATTTAGACTCTAGAAGATATGATAAGGGCGTGTGTTGTTGACTTTAAGGGCTGTTGGGATGACCACTTATCCTTGATTGAGTTTACGTATAATAATATCTATCATTCCAATATTCAGATGGCTCTATTCGAAGCACTTTATGAAAGGAGATGTAGATCTCTCATTTACTGGTTTGAGGTAGGTGAGGCCGCAGTACTAAGGACTGACTTGGTGTTTGAGGCCTTAGAAAAGGTTCAGTTGATTAGGTAACTGCTTAAGATAGCTCAAAGCCAACAGAAATCGTATGTTGATGTGAGAAAAAAGGACCTCAAATTTGAGATTGGTGATTCTGTATACCTGATAATCTCTCCCATAAAGGGAGTGAAAAGATTTGCTAAGAAGGGGAAGCTCATTCCCTGATATGTCAATCCTTATCAAATTCTCATCTATTTCGGAAAGGTAGCTTACGAGTTTGAGTTGCCTTCATACTTAGCCTCAGTGCACCCAGTATTTCACATCTCTTTGCAAAAGAAATGCATTGGTGACCCAAAAGTTGTAGTCCCTATAAAGAGTATAGATGTTCAGAATAGCCTCTCTTACAAGGAAGTCCCAGTCAAAATCCTTGATCATCATATTTGTAGGCTGAGGAACAAAGAAGCTCCTTTGGTCAAAGTTCTTTGGCAAAATTAGTCCGTTGAGGGAGCTACTTGGGAAGCAGAAGCAGATATGCAAGCCAAGTATCCTCACCTCTTCTCCGTAAACTCAAATTCATTTTAAGGTAACAGTCTTCCTTAGATTCACTTAATTTATTGTTCAGATTACCTTTATAAACTCGGTATAAATTTCCATTGCATATCATTTTTATGACAGTCATGCATTCATAAATTAGTTTCAACTATGTAATCATGCTTCAGTTATGCATGTTCAATATGAAAACTCAGTTTATCAGTAGTTTCAATCATGTGTCATGTCCCCAAGTTCAGTCATGTCTCAGTTGTGCATGTTAGTAACAGTATAGTTTCTCGGTATTCATAGTTCAGTCAGTCTTATTTGAGGACGAATGTCCCCAAGAGGGAGATATTGTAATACACCATAAAAGTCCTAGTTCAATTCAGTCCCATATAGATTGTAATGAGGGGACCCAGACTTAGGAAAAATTTAGATAAGTGTTGAGACATAGAATCATTTTAGCCTTCGTAATGGGACGACCTTATTTTATATCCGTACGACCTTAGAATAATAATTTTTAAGTTGATTCACGATCAGGGATGTCAATAGGTCTTCTTGGGTGAGTTTTAAAATTTTTAGGCAACATAGACTCATGTTTGGGAGTCCGAAATAGTGGTTGAGAATGATTAGCATCCGGCGCAAGCTCCAGTACACCCCTAGGGAGCATGCGATAGAGCATGCGGTGCACGCTCCATTCCATAGCTCTAGAGCATGCGACGCATGCTCCATAGCATGCTCTTGAATTTTTCATCTTTTAGTTCCGCATCCAGAGGGGTAAATAAGTCATTTTCCCACCTTATATCAGCCCTAAAATATGAGATTAAGCCTTTCTAAAGGAAAAATTCACTCATTATTCACAAATCCTCCCAAGAACAAACCCTAAACCATCAAATTCAAGATTTAAGTCCTAAGAAATTCACCACAATTATCATAGAATTAACAATCAAGGTATGTTAGGTGTTCATCCTTGGGTTTCCTTCCACCCTTGGAGTTCAAGAACCCTTTTCAAAATTTTAAGTTGATGGTTTCATGAATTACATGTATCAATTGGATTGTTTTCATGTTCATGTTATTTGTATGGGTTTTCAATTCAAGATTTAATTGTAGTTTTCATGAGTATAAGATATCATGTATGAAATTATTGTAATCCCCATGTCACAACCCTTGAATTGTGAATTGATAGTTGTAGTCACGATGCATCAACATGTTATTCATGCCCAAGTACAAGATCATGTCTCCTAGGTGTTTGACAAAATGCTTAATTGAGTTAATTGTGCAATTGTGATTCATTTGTGATCCTAGTGTTGAACTCATGCCATTACTACATGTTTAAATTACTATCATGTTAAAGTTATACATTGAAACTGTTTGATAGAATGTCCTTATGGATTGAATAGTGTACCTATGACATGAGGCATGTGTCCCTATTCATGTACAAGCTCATAACTTCCAAGTGTTTTGACAAAATGTCGAAGTGATTACAATGTGAACAATTGACTATTGCTATGTTTTCAAGTATTGCCACGTTCTATTAGTATTAATGCTATCGAGTCCTAGGGGTATTCAATACTCAACAATCTAGTTGTTTACCAAAGAATTACAGTAGATACAGGATCGTCTCAGTAACATCACAAATAGTAGAATTTAGTCATTTATAGAACTCAATATTCAGTTTTAATATGATCCCGGATATAGTATATGTGCATAGTATTGCATACTCAGTATTTACAGTAGTCTCAGTAATCCATGTACTCTCATTCAGTCATGTTCATAGCATTCAGTAAGTTATCACCTCATGTATATAAACCCATGTGTATCAGCCTATTTCACTTAGCATCCCAGTACATTCAATGTATTAACGCATACCATTTCTTTTGCACTATGATATTTCATATCATAGGTTTGGACACACGGGCTCCAGATAGTACTTAGCAGTTTAGATTATTAGCAGCGACTGCACTGGTGAGTCCTTATATTTTGAAGATTGAGTTATTCTTTTCATTATTTTAGTAGACTCATTTTCAGTAGTTAGAGTTAGTTCGGGACTTGTCCCATCAACTCCCCATCTAGATAGTTAGAGGCTTTCGGACTAGATTATTTTAGACAATTGTTCAATTTTCTTTCAGTATTATAATAGTATTTTAGTATTGGTTTTCAATGTTGTAAACCTTATGTCATTTTAGTTATGTTTCTGCATTATTACAGTATTACTATTCGGTGCTCGCAGCAGGTACCAGTCATGCATTATCTTATGGTCCTTCAGGGTCGTAAGCATCGTGTAACATCTAGGGTACAGACTCAAGGCATTACAGAAAAACTGGGAGATAAAGTAATATGTAAGTTAGATATTATAAATCCTGAATATGTAATAAAAACAGCCTCAATAGAAGCAACAAATCAAGATATGGATGACTTTAATATACAAATTAAGGAACTTTTAAATTTAGGAGTAATAAGGAGGTCTACATTAAAACATAGATCGACAACTTTCATGGTAGGAAATAATAGTGAAATAGTAAGAGGAAAAGCAAGAATGGTAATAAACTATTAAAGACTTAATGATAACTCTAGAACAAATGCATACAAATTATAAAATAAAAATGAATTAATCAATAGAATACAAGGAAAAAAGTTGTTTATTAAATTTGACTGCAAATCAGGATATTGGCAGGTAAAAATGCATGATGAAAGCATAGAATGGACTGCATTTACTTGCCTAGAAGGATACTTTGAATGGTTAGCAATGTCGTTTGGATTAAAAACGGCACCACCAAATTTTCAAAGAAAAATGACGACTATATTTGGAGAATATACAAAATTTGTGTTAGTATATGAAGATGATATTCTAGTATTCAGCAAAGATATTAGAGAACAATTAGGACAACTTCAAACAGTGTTTAGATTATTTGTGAAAAAAGGTATAATAATAAGTAAAAAGAAGATGAAATTGTGTAAAACACATATCAACCTTTTAGGAATAATATTAGTAGATGGAAAAATAAAATTACAACCTCACATAGCTAAAAAGGTTTTGTATATGCTAGACAAATTAGAAAATGCTAAAGAATTACAAAAATTCTTATGATTAATAAACTACGAAAGAAATTTTATTCAAGACCTAGGAAAAATAGCCGGACCATTGTATTCTAAGACTAGAAGTAAAGGGCAAAAATATTTTAACACAGGAGATATTAGGCATCTACAAAAAAATTAAAAAAAAATAAGAAATATCCCTGATTTAAATATACCACTAGAGACAGATTATCTAATTATCGAAATAGATAAAGTTTCATAGGATGGGGAGCGGCATTAAAAGCTAAACCAAATAAATATAGCACAAAAGTGAAGAAAAAATTTGTGCTTACCAAAGCGGAAAATATAAAAAAAAAATAGGAAATATGAGTAGTATAGATGCAGAAATATTAGTAGTAGTATACAGATTAAATAGTTTTAGATTATATATTCTAAATAAAATAAAATAATAGTAAGAACAAATTGTGAAGCAATTGTTTAATTCCATCAAAAATTAAATGAAAAACAAGTAGCATAAGAAGATGGCTTAATTTTATAGACACAATATCAACATATGAAAATGTTGTCTTTGAATATATTAAAGGAAAGGACAATCACTAAGCAGATCAATTAAGTGGATTAAATATAGACAAGGGCAAAAGAGTTACATCAACTTCAGACACATATGCACAGACATTATTAGGTAATATTCATTTTAGACCATAGACAGTAACGGCAAAAATAATGGAAAGACTATATTTTAGACAACATAATTTGATATTCTATCCCCCATCAAATTTATCATTCAGCGTACGCCCAGAGTGTATAATAGATAGACCACAAAGATATTTAATAGATAATTTATGGATAGCCTATAATAAAAAAAGATAATAAATATTTTATAGCAGAGTAAATGCGTTGTGTCAATAATGTACAAACAAAAGCAAAGAAAATGAGTTTAAGTATTAGGTAGTTGTGCATGGAAGAACAAATGATATTTTTCAAACGTGGATAGAAGTATTACACTCAATAAAAGGAATACAAAAACCACTTTTCCAAGGTTTTAATGATTTTACTAAAGCATTGGACTATGCGAGAGGAATACTGAGACCAAATTACTATATCTCTCCATCTTTCAGATAGAACCAGAAAATACCCTTCTGTAAATATCCAGAAAAAAATAGATAAAATTATTTTTTGTGACCATTAGTCATTTATGACTAAATCATTCAAAAGACTAAACTGTAAAAATGAAACCTTAATACAAAAAAACACCAAACTTCTAGAAAATGAAGAATAACGAAAGATAGATTGCAAGCGTTGAAATTTGAATTATATCAAACCCAGACAAGCATGGAAGACTATAGCTCTAAACAGTAGAGTTCTCCATCTCTAATGAAAATAGATGAGAAGGGTGTGCATTCACCAACAAATGCAATAAGATCCACTGTGTCGGATGGAGGCACAGCTAATTCGGTTTAAATAGTAATCGGTAAAAACTTATCAAATCTGTTAATGGCTGGCACTTTGTCAAAAAATGTATGAGTCCTTCCGGTGACCTTTTAGACAACTGATATATCCCATCAAGAAAAAATTAATAAGGGATTTTATATGAGAAAAAAGAAAAACGATAAAAAAAAAAAATACAACAGATGGTAGCATATACAATCACAAAAATTTTAAATGAAAAGACAAAAGAAAACCTAATCCTTGAAAATCCTTAACCAAAAACAAGATCCAAGATATCATATTCAGAGAGTGAAGAATATGATCCTGCAATGGGTAAATTCGCCCAAGACCCAAATGAAGATGATGACTCAGGAATGAGTTTTGACTTAGTAGCACTACACAATCTTGACACTAGAGATGATTTAATTATGTAAGCAATGATGAAACACAAAAACAGCAATAAAAATGATGTAAGTGGTGAGATAAAAAAAGAGGATAACAAGAAATGGATTGCAGAGAAAAAAACTTTAAACAAGGCCATGTAACGATGGTGTTGTAATACACCGCACTATTCTTAGTTTGATTCAGCTCTTAGTTGCATGCATAAGTGGCTTAGGGCCTGAAAATATCACCAAGTGTTGGGTACTTTGTCATTTTCAAGAACCCTAAACTTAGAGGATTTTTAATTTGGTCTTCCCGACCCCGAGTTGTTGGTTTTTGAGTTGATTCATGTTCACGAATGTAAGAAGAATGTCTCAGAGGAGTTTTAAATTTTTTGTTAAGGTTTGGGTCATGTTTGGATCACAAAACTAGTGGGTCACCATGAAAAGGATACGGCGTGGCAATAGTCCCAAACTCATGTTTACCACATCGCGGTGAGGGAATTCAATGACCGCGATTAGACTGCATCGTAGTGATGTCATTGCGTCCAGTTTTTTATTTAAATGGTTGAGGGGCAGGGGCAATTGTTTCATTTTCCCTTAACTCAGTCATTCATAACACGACTTGGGCATCAGTTAGGGCATAATTTTGCCCTTCTTCTCCAATTTTCTTCCTAAGAAAGTCATTCTCTTTTTTCCAAGAATACAAATTCAATTCCTTTCCTCCCAAGAAATCAAGAATTCAAGTTACCCAAGTTCAAGAACCTTTAAGAAATCATCAATAATAATATTTTTCCTTTCAAGTTAAAAGATTAAGATATGTGGGGTGTTCATCCATGGGTCCCTTTTACCCATGGAGCCCAAAAACACTCTTTTCAATTAAAGAACGGATTTTCTATTATTATTGTATTTTATACTTATTAAGATGGGTTTAATTCATGATTTCATGGTAATTTAAATAAAACTCAGTCCATGTATGATCCCATGCAAGATTTGAATTCCTCATGCTATGAATTTCAATTTTCCATGTCTTAGTCATGTGAACTTCATGTTGTTGAATTCTCATGTTTAAAATCACCCCAAGTACAAGTTCATGCTTTCCACATGTTTGATGAAATACCCATGTTTTTTAGTCGAACCATGATTCAATATTACAGTTTAAGTTTAAATGGCATGCTTTAATGATCACTTAGTGCTGGTGGGTTATGAATACCTGACACCTACGTGTCTTACATGATTTTTAGATTTTCAAGTATGATTCAGTTAAACCATGAATATCCTTAGTTATTTAGTTATTATGATTAAGATGAGCATTATCAGAAATAATATTTAGTTAAACTTAATTCAGTTCAGCACCAGTGTTAGATCAATTGGGACTAGGATTTAGCACCGAACGAACCTAGGGATGGGGGCTCACCCACCAGTTAGGACTGGGTCCTTAGTACCAGTCCCTAAGTTCCATAACTATGTAACCAGCGTAGGATTATGAGATGTCACCCACCAACTTAGGGTTGACACTCTCTTAGGGGTCACTCTCTAGTTAGGCCTGACTCTCTAGTCCTACGGGACATCATCCTTGTGGAATCCACATCATTAGCCAGTGTTAGTACCCATGGCACGGTACTAACACCCTTCTAACTAGGGTCACAGGTTGGACCCCAATTAGCTCAGATTGGGGTATGTCAGTTATATGATACCTCCCACAGTCTTGGTACAGTATTCAGTGTATATTCAGATCAGGTTTGCTTAACCAAAGCACGTATATTTACAATTATTCAGTTATACAGATTTCAGTCTTTCAGTTTACAAATTATTTCAGAAATATATGTATGCATGATCTTGCATTCTTAGATATTTCTATTTTCATGCATTCATGATCAGTTATTTTATGATGTTCAGTTAGTCCTTACCTCATGTGCACAGTACCCCATATAATTTAGCCAGACCTTATCTCAAATATCAATACATTCAAAGTACTGATCACATACTCTTTTCTGTTATGTTGTCTTATAACATAGGTTTGGACGCTCAGTTTCCCTACCTCTCCTAGACAGCTAGAGTACCCAGCAGCAGTAGTGGTGAGTCCTCATCCATCGAGGACATGATTTCTTATTCCAGTTGTTTTAGTAGTTATTTATATTCAGTCAGATAGAGTTAGTTGGAGGATTGTCCCATCAACTTTTTAGTCAGTCAGAGGCTTTTTAGACAAACAGTTAGATATTCAGTTGATTACTTTCTATTTTTATCAATTATCTCAGACATTCAGTAGTTTATCCGCATATGTTATATTAGTGTCATTTTATTCAGTACTCATGACAGGTACTAGCTCATGGGTTAGTTTGTGATCACTTGTGAGCGTAAGCACCATTTTCGTGGCTAGGGGGTAGCCTCGGGTCGTGATAGGAGCCCACAAATTGTAACCGGCAGGCTAAAAAGATTTTTCAAGCAATTTGAAATCGGATTTTAGAGTCGGCCAAATACCTATAAATACCTAAGACTTAAGAAAGACAAGGCAAAGCAAAGAAAGCAAGAAGAAAATCACTTAACATATTCCCCTTTCCTTTCACTACCTATCTTTATGTTCTCCATATATCCCTACCAAAACAAAAATGTTATTTAATAAACAAGTCCTATATAATAATATGTTTGCATATTAAGCTTGTGTCCAGGGTGTAACAGTCAGTCGGGGCTCTCAAAAGGTAAACCTCTCTCCGTCTGAGTCATGTAAGTCATTATGTTGTTATATTTCCTGTATTTTCCTCCCAAAAAAATATGCTATGATGTATGTTTGTATAAGACAATGTTATTATATGTATATGATGTTAGCAATACCCTTAGTATATGGTTAATCTCTTATTCTCTTAATAACAATGATGGATTAACTCATAAATTCCTAGGATGATAAGGCTTTAGCGTCCAACATATTGAATGGACATATTGGTTGCCATATCCGGGGTGGGGTTAAAGAAGGAGTTATTAAGAACATAGGATAAGAGAGAAATATGAATAGGGTAAGATACAAAAAGGGGAAAAAATATGGGCAAACTTGACAACTATAGGCTAATCATGATAAGATTTCTCAAGAGAGGGAGTACTGAGTAGGATTTACATCATATTTAAAAACAAACACGAATATTTTTATCTTTATGTCATATTTGAAAACAAACATAATATTTTTATCTTATTCATAAACACGAATATTTTTATCTTTACATCATATTTGAAAATAAGCATAATATTTTTATCTTATTTTGTATCAGAGCCTGAAGTTATTTGGGTACCTATATTAAATGAGAAAACCTTTAAAAAATACAAAGGCATATTTAGATATTAAACAAGAATTAAATAGTCTATATCTAGAGTATGTTAGACTAAATAACTCGAAAGAAGACAATAAATGATTAGATTAGTTAATTACTATAATAGCTAGATTAGAATATAAATTGATAGGATATCTTAAATCCAGAAATAGTTTATAAAGATATTTATGAGAACATAAAGATTTGTTAAAATTATAATACTAAAATATTGGTTCTTATATAGGGAAATAAAACAAAGAGAAGAATTGTTAAAAATAGAAAAAGTGTTAAGTAATTATTTAGAAATATTAGAAACTGAGGAGCTATTAGCAAGACTACATAACTTAGCCTTAAGAAAATCTATAACACCAAACCATATAAGTGCACTAAGGTGGGAGTTGCAAGGTATTAGAAGCGATATAGAACACTACAACGGAAGAATAAAATTTCAAAGGAAACAGTGCAAGATAACTATTCCGTTAGGATAATATAATCACAATAGATCCTTTAAAGCATCTAGAATACTTAGACTTAAGAATCCACCATGAAAAGAAATATAGAGTATGAATAGAAAATACAGTTATAAAGTGTATAACAGAAAAAGGTACTGAGAACAAACAGAAAAAGATATTAGAAAGATTAGACAAAAATTTTAATTTCTTGAATTCACAAGAGTTGAAATAGACAGAAAAATACAGTATATGAATAATATGTTTAATCTAGAAAAGATACATACAAAAATCAAAATAGAAAAATTATCCAAGAAAATAACATAAAAACCTAAAGAATTAGAAATTAAAATGACTCAAATAGCAACAAAAATAACTGGACAAGTAGACGCAGTAACTACTTGTCACGACCCAAACTAATGGACCGTGTGGGCACCTATGCTATTTTAAGTAGCCAGGAGAACCCTTATTACCCAACTAAAAATATGCGAAAGACTTTTGTTTTTAAGGAAATATAAAGTAAATTAAATACTAATAAATAAAATTTTTCAAAAACATCTAAGAAATGTTATTCACTATCCCAAGACTTGGCCAGACATATACAAAAGTTACCTATTACAACATAGAATGACAATGAAATAAATAATACAAGGACTCTAACAACTGGAAGGAAGAAAGTGCTAAAGTTAGTGCTGAATATCGTCATCCATCTAGTAACTGCAAACTAACTTGCATTCAGCCTACACCCCAATAAGAAATGTAGAAGAGTTGGGTCAGTACAACCACACATACTAGTATGCATCATTAGCCGACCGTGTTAGTTCATATAATCATAAAATAGAATTAAGGAAAATAAATCATGACATATTGAATGGAATATAATTCAACCAAGACTGTAATAACATTATTACTTTACCTATATAAGTTACATCATCCAATTACTCTTCCAACTCCATCAGTATTATATTCACTACTAACATACTCTAGCCTCATTAATTCACACAATCAACCACAATCGAATGTTAATACATCACTATTCCTCTTTATGCACCTTATCTTTTTCATTACTCATATTCATAGGAACAAACCCGTAATCATAGACAACTCACACTAAACTCTTGGGCTAACAACCAAATGCTCTCATATAATATTAAAGAATGATAACTACCTATTCTGGTAAGCTTCGATTAAAACACCTATAAATGAAGCAAGTCAACCAATAAATAAGTAAGTACAAAGTTTCACTTCTTCAAATACATATCACACAATCAAATACCCAATGAATCAATAATACAGCAATAATATATCAAACAATGGTCACAAATAAGCCATATAACCATCAAGAGTATCAACCATACTGTAAACATCCATAAACTCAACACAAATATGTACACGCATGCTATGAGACTTATTTTTGCCCAAATAGTCATAACCTGTAGGGTACAATCTATGTTCATGTACCATACCGATGTGTTACCTGATCCGTCATATACATATCCGTATCGGTGTGGTACCCAATCTAACATATACATATTCATACCGGTGAGGTACCTGATCAAACATATACATATTCGTACTGGCGTGGTACCCGATCCAACATACACATATCCATACTAGTATGGTACCTGATCTAATATATATATATCTGTACCAGCGTGGTACGCGATCCATCATATACATATTCATACCAGCGTGGTACCCGATCCAACATACACATATTCGTACCGGCGCGGTACCCGATCCACCATAAACAAGTAATAACAATATTAAATTTATACTTCCTCGCAACATACAACAAGATGTACCAAGTTTACAAGTACACTTAAAGTCATGAGATATTTCCATCAAGTAAATTTCAATAATCATTTATACACGAATCAACAATCCAAACATCAACAGCCATTCATGGCATTAATACAAGGAGTTATCATTATCAAACAAGCCTCTCATAGGCACATTTCAATAAATCATCATTATCACCAATTTAGCCTCTTATGGGCATCCAATAGATAATGTGCTTTTATCAATACCAAAATAAGAATATCTTAAAATAAATCACAATTTAACACTTAAGCATGCAAGTCACTATTGGAGTATTACTTACTCATTAATTATTAAAATGTCACTACCTCTTTCCATACAATACAATCATCACACTAATTCAAGTCATATATTCTTTAGATATTACAATGCTCATCAGTACTTAATCCTAGTGTGGTTCTCCTCACTATATTATTGTCCAACACATACAACTTAATTTCATTATAACTCAACTAGGTTCATCACCATAACAACTAAGAACTATCATGTCTACATCCTTCATTTACAATAATCTCATTGCAGCACATAGCACATAATATCACAAATATCATATAATTAATCAATAATATAGTTTTAGGGATTAAAGGTAAGTTCTCATATCTTTATCCACCTCAACTCCATGCCCGCAGGCCTAGACATGGTTTCTTCCATCAATTCTAAATTATGAAAATATAAAACAACATAATCTTCTACTTATTAAACCTAGCCTACCTGGATGGAAATCTTTTGGAAGAAGCAATCTACAACAAGGATACTCTTTCCTTTCTTTCATGCCTTGGAACAATTAATCATCTAAAAATCAAGCAATTATAAGACTAATTAAATAATTATCTTCAAACAAATATCTTGGGAATTCAAACCCACTAATTCTACCCATAATTCAAGGCCTATATCATTCCTCAATTCAATTAACCATTAATTATCTCTTTCAAGCTTAACCCATCTCCATTAATTGAGTTTTTATGCTAGAGCTCTCATCTTTACGAAATTCAAGGTCCCTAATCATCAAAACTCATAATCTAGTTTATGTAATTCATGTTAGGAATCTTTAATTTATAGTTTAGAATAAGCTCTAGGTCATATTAAAAATACCCATGAGTATTCCCCAAAAGAATTCCACCATTAAAGGTCTTTTTAAGGATTCCAAGGTGTTAAAGAATTAAAAGACGAAGAAAATAATGAAAAACTTACCTCAACGAAGGAATTTCACCTTAAGCTTGGGAAAATCACCTCTCTAGGGATGGGGAATGAAATTTGGGATTTTTAGGCCTAAAATACAACAGAAGCTGATTTAAATATCATCAAAAAATTTTCTACAGCGAAATCCCGTTTCAGCCCAGACAGTGCTCAGTAAAACAGTCATAACTTTTTACTCCGAATTTGGATTGAGGAACGGTTTGTTGCGTTATAAAGAGGATTTATATATATTTGATTTGGTAGATATTAGACCTCCTAACTTCTTATATTTTAGGAGATATGGTCGCTTGAATTTAGCCCTAATAAAAGCCCATATCAAAACTGTATTGGAAAGAAAGTTTTAAACTTAACTTTATGTTAGAGATATTGTACGACCTTAATTCATACCTAAGGACTTTCAAACTAAAATATTGATATCAGCACTCACGAATATGTAAAATTCATCAAGCTTAAGTCCAAAAAATTTGAGGTGTCATAATAAATAAAACATTGACTATTTTGGACCCAAGTTAATATTGAAAAATGAAAATTAAGAATTTTCATGAATTTACTATGAATAATTTAGTAAAGATGAAATGGGTCATTACACTTCTGAGATCAACGAATTAAAAAAGATAATAACAAAGTTGGAAGAAATCTCTCTTTCATGTACGATTTAGATCCAATTTATGCAAAGGCCTTAAATCTTACATCAAAATTTCAAACTGATCCACAGGGTTTATCAGACTACTTGCCCCAAAGTAAGTCAAACCAAGTTATTCTTAAGCAAAATAACACTATAATAGCATTATTGTTAGAATTAAATACAAAAATAGACAAAATTATTAAGGAAAAGGCAAATACAATTGATCAACCAAGAAACACAGAAGTAGATGAATTAATAATCTAATTAAAAAGATTGAAATAACTTCACACAAATAGAGACCAAAAATAACTAGAAAACCTCAATAATAGACTTTCTTTCAAGTAGGACAAGAGCAGTAGAAAAAAGGCCAAGAGTAAGTTTTTCAGACAATAGGGTAGGAAATAACCTTAAAACAAGAATATTATCATGCAATAAACAAGACGACCAACAAAGCCAGAATTAAATTAGGCAATATACATACATAGAGATTTAATAAAATTCAACAAAACTAGTTAAAATTACTTAATCCTAGGACATTGTATAACACAAAATATTTCTCTAGAGATAACCAACTATATAGACATTACAAAGAAGAACAATTATCATCTATAGGAAAGGATATAGCAACAATGACTTTAGTTAATCCAAATCTTTTTAGCCAGCCGGGTTCACTTTGTAGGCCCCATCATCACATGGCCTTGTTTAAAGTTTCTTTTTTCTATATTATCCATTTTAAAGCAATTTACAAAAGAGATGCTGCACTTTTATTAATAATGAGTAAGGTATTTATACAAGAGGATGTATCCACAAGGAGGATCAGGAAAGAGATCAGTATAATCAATCAACATGAATCTTTACAATTATGAATATGCTAAAAATAGAAAGTGAATCGGTAAATAAAGAGGGAAAATCATTCACAATCCTCTAAGATATATCTCTAATATGCTCCCGCAAGATGGTAGGTCGATTAGAGATATCAATCTTGGGACATAAAAAATCAAAAGAACTATTGGAAAGAGATTTGGTGAGCATATCAGCTAGTTGATCCTTCGATGAAACATGTGAAACCCAAAAGAGACCTTACTGGACTAATTTACGGATAAAATGATAATCAAGTTCAAGGTGCTTAATGTGAGAGTGAAATACCGAATTAGCACAAACATATGTAGCACCAAGATTGTCGCAGTAGATGACCGGTGGCGGAGCTGGAGTAATTGATAACTCCTTGAGAAGGTTATGCACCCAACAAAGTTCAGCAGTGGTAGAGAAAATGGCCCTGTATTCTTTCTCTGTTAAAGAGCGAGCTACAGCTCGTTGTTTCTTAGAACTCCATGAGACTAGATGACAGCTAAAAAACACAACATAGCCTATAGTAGACGAGCAATCATCATAATCACCAGCCTAATCAGAGTCAGAAAATGCAAAAAGCAAGAGAGAAGAGTCTGTCTGAAGAAATAAACTATGGTCTGAAGTCCTAGCTAGATAGTGTAAGACACGTTTTACCATGGTCCAATAAGTTATCTTGGGACAACTTGTAAACTGAGAAAACTTGTTGACTATAAAATCAACATTTGGACAAGTAAAGTGCAAGTACTGCTGTAAGGCCCTACAAAATTCTCTTGTAGTCTGAGCCTTATAGCGTGTTCAGTGAAGCGTAATTCGACCCTAAAAGATTAAGAAGTTCCTTTCCAAGTGAGAAATATTTTAAACCATGTATAATTTCCCTTATATCGACTTTTTTGTGTAGGACATTGAATAAGTTTTCCATCGATACCAATTTTATCAAAATTCAGCATCAAATGAGGAAGTTATGTTGTTTTACTGAAAGTAGTCGGAACCGCCCAACTGTGATGGTTGGGTTGATAGACCATCGAGCTTGCAATGGAAGATCACCCAAACCATCATAAGCAAGGCAGTGACTGGCCTAAGTGTGATATCCAGGATGAAAGACCGTCAAGACTGCAACGAACCATCGCTGGGACCATCGCTACTGAGGTAGTGTGGCCTCATCCTGGCCAATGTGCAATGGATGATCCAACGGACCATCAAGTTTACGATGAATCATTGCTGAGACCATCACATCGAGGAAGTGTATTTGTTTTCACTGATGTGCGATAGATGATCCGACAGACCATCAAACTAGCGATGGACCGTCACTTCGATCGTTGCAGTCCCCAATTGGTAATTTTAAGTCAATTTTTAAAAAGATTTTTTGTTATTTTTCTACTTTTTTCAGACCCTATTTATATCCTGATCATGGCTCACAACTTCATTCTTCATCTTTAAAATCAAAACATAGGGTTTCTACAAAATCAAAACCCTTCTTTCTTCTTCAAGAGAAATCAAGAATCTCTTCAAGAGCCTTCAAGAAAGAGTTTCCTAAGGTATGAAGATGTTGATTCTTGGGTCCTTTTCATCCAAGAAGCTCAAGAACCCTTTTTTAAATTTCAAAGGTCTTATGTTTATGTGTTTTCATGATTCATGTGAATTGAAGTTGGAGTTCATGCTATTATTGAGTTTTTAATTCATGTTTTTTATGAGGTTTCTAGCTTTGACCCTAGTATGTGATATTTATGTGATGTTCATGATAAACCCTCTTCAACTTGCTCGTTAAGTGATGTGTTTATGTCAATTAAGTATAGAAATTGTTGAATAAGCAAAGCATGATCCCCATATGTTTGATAAAATGCTTATGTGAAAGAATTACAGCCATTATCGCATATTGACTAGAAATCCCCAATTGTTTGCAAGCCCATGCATGCCAAGTGTTTGTTGAAAAGCCTTAGTGAATGAATTGTGACATGATAGTATGAAATTCCCCAATTATGTGTTCTTTAATGCATGCTAAGTGGTTGATACAAAACCTTATTAAAAGGAGTATAAGCCAATAGCATGTCTCCCTATGTTATTACATGTTTATGATTCCTAAATGCTTGAGGAGATGCTTTAGTGATTTTGATGGTGAATGAATGTCCATAGTCTTGATTATTCAAGAATGGTTATGTTTTACTTTTATGTTATCGAGTCCTGGGGGTATTTATACCCGACAATTTAGCTGCAGTCTAGAGCCAATGTCAGTTTTCATGATAATCTCAGTCAAGCCACGATTCTCAAAACCCAGTGAGTTATAAAACTCTGTACTCTCAGATAGTTACAGATCTTAAGAAATTTCAAAAATCTCGGTAATCTCAGTATCGCTAGTATTCTAGCCTTAGTTTAGTACTTAGCTAAGATCTAGTAGTATTTAAGTGTTTAGTTCAAAACTCAGTATCATTCAGCCAGATAATGAGATTCAGTAGTATTCCATCAGATAATTAAACTAAGTAAACTCAGCTTAACTCAGTTAGATCAGTCAAGAAACATGATCAGTAACAGTTTCAACTCAGTCTAAGTTCAGCTATGAATCAGTTCAGAGCGTTTCAGTTGGGAGTAGGAGCTAGCACCGAGCGAGTACAGGGATGGCAGCTTCCTGTTAGAGAGGTAGGGTCGTTAGGAGCAATCCCTAAACTCCATAAATGCATAGCCAGTGCAAGATTAGGAGTCACTTGTTAGAATAAAGCTTGACTATTGTACTGCCATAGGCTTGACTTTCTGTGAGGATCACCCATTAGAAAGGCTTGACCAGAGATGAGATCTTTATCTGTGGCATGGTATTGACACCCTTCCAGCTGGGGTTACAGGTTGGACCCCACTAATTCAAATTCAGGGTATGTCGGTTAAGCGAGAACTCCCACAGTTATAGTTTCAGTATCAATCTTTAGAGTAGAACTCAGAAATCAGGGCTGTTAGATACAATGACTTATCTTAGTAAGGAACTCAGATAGTTCCATAGATTTATGGACCACCCGCTAGATAGGCCCGGACCCTCATAAAGTTATTCTGTATCATCATTATCAGATCCAAAGATCACCCGTTAGATAGGGTTAATCTTAGATTTAGTTGATTATTCTTATTATCAGATCCAGAGATCACCCGTTAGATAGGCTTGATCTCAATCTTAGATTTAGTTGAGTATTCATATTATTAGATCCAGAGATCACCCGTTAGATAGGCCTGATCTCATTCTCAAATTCAGTTGATTATTCTCATTATCAAATTTAGAGATCTTCCGCTAGATAGGTTGGATCTCAGACCTAATCATCTCTTATCATTATAGTAGATTCAGGGATCATCTGTTAGAGAGGTTTGATCTTAGATTCAGTCAGTCGAGAGTAGTAAGCTCAGCCTTCAGTTATTGATATGAGTTGATTCAGTTAATCAATTTTTGAGATCACTAACTAGATAGGACTGATCTCAACCTCAGTATTTAGTTATTCAATATCTCAGTATCAGTAGCAATTTCAGATGATAGTAAAGTAGTATCCGAGTTTCAGTATTTAGAGTCATGATGATTTCAGTTATAGTTTGTGCATTCATGTGTATGTCCTCATTTAGTACTCTCATGATTATTTAGTTAAGTAATTGGTCATGCATAATCCCTTGCATTTAGACTTACCTTATCTTTATACTCATTATATTACCATGTACTGATGCATTTATGCTATGGTGTTTTATTTTACACCATAGGTTCAGAGCCACAAGATCCAGAGTACCCTTAGCAGCTCAATCCCGATCAGTAGCAGTAAACGTAGCAGAGAGTCCTCTTCATTCGAGGATGATCCTTATTTTATTATCGCATCAAAATTAGTTATTTTTAGTAGACGGAGTTAGTTGGGGATATATCCCATCAACTTCACTGTTTAAACAGTTTAGAGGTTTTTCGGACAGATGTATCAGTATTCAATTTTCAGTTTTGAGTTTCAGACAGATGTATCAGTATTTAATTTTTAGTTTTGAGAATTTTTAGATGTTTTGAACCTTATGGCCAGTTTTTGCATTTATTATCTATATTATGCAGTGCTCAGATACAGGTATCAGTAGAGGGTTAGTTTGTGGTACTTCAGGATTATGACCATCATGTGATGTTCTGGTTCTAGAAAATTAGGTCTTTACAACTGCAGGCTTCCAACTATAGTCCTGTATTGTATGGGATCCTCAAGAGGAGAACCATCTTTAGAACCTGGACATGAAACACAAGCCATAGGTGTTCTCACTGGTTTTGCATCTGCCATATTAGTCCTTTAAAGTTGTTTACACACATATTTTTATTGGTTAAGAAATAGACCAACAGGTGACCGAATGACTTCAACACCTAAGAAAAACTTCAAATCACCAAGATCTTTTATGGAGAACCGAGTACCAAGATACTTGATAAATTCTTTAACCGGGTGTAACTAATTACCAGTAATTATGTGATTATCAACATAAACAACAAGATAGATAATGACTCCAAGCTTTGCATAGATGAAGAAACAATGATCACACTGAGAGTGATGAAGGTGGAGCCTGATTCAAGACATAGATAGCCTTGTGTAATTAACAAATATGATTAGGAAACTTCTTATTGACAAATCCAGGTGGTTGAGACATGTAAACTTTCTCAGATAGATTCCCTTGAAGAAATACACTATTAGCATCCAATTGCCTAAGTGGCCAATCTTTAGAAATCACAAGAAAAAAAAATACTCTCACTGTAGTATGTCTAGCAACAAGAGAGTATGTCTCAAAATAATCCACACCAGGTCGTTGATGATAACCTTTAGCAACCACCAAGCATTATAACGTCCAATGCTTCTATCTGAATTATACTTAACATAAAATACCTATTTGCAACATACTAGTTTCTCATGAGGAACAGATAGATCAAGAGACTAAGTTCCTTGACTTTGCAATACAAAAATCTCTGCATTCATAGCAGCACACAAATTTGGATCTTTTAAGTCTTGATGAATAGTATGAGGTTCTATTAGCTTACGTAAGGGAGAAGGTTATGTTATCATGGTAGAGGTTTTGGTTGTTGGTGATGGTTTAGTTAATGGTAAGTACGGGGATACGTTAACATGAGTAGCATCATGAGCAGTAACACTTAGGTATAATTTCTGAATGAGTTTATGAATGTTATTCTTTAATAGAGTAGTCATAGGATGAGAGGGTTGAATGATTATATTATGATTTAACACATTAGCGTTATTAGGTAAAGAGGGGTCAGAAGAAGGTAAAGAGGTAGAGCTAATAGAGGATGATGAAGGAGACATACCTGATTGATGAACATTGGATGAATTTGCAGTATTATTTGATAAATAAGCATTGCCAGGAGCACCACTAGAAGATGTGGGACCAAGGGTCGGTGTAGTAGAGGTGATAAATAAAGGTCGGTCACGTATAAGAGAAATTACAAAGTGGTTGGGAACCCAGGAGTCAATAGTGTTATTTTGTGGCCTACTTTCTATTAGTTCAAGAGAAATATAAGGAAAAGAGTGTTCCACAAAATCAACATGATGAGATAAATAAAGAAGAGAATTTACAGGATCATAACACTTATAAGCACTTTGATTTTGTGAATAACCTAAGAAAATACAAAGAGTAGAGCGAAGCTGAAATTTATTCTGATAAAAGGGATGCAACCAAGGATAACATAAACAACCAAAGACCTAGAGTTTGTTATAGTTTTCTAGAGTACCATATAATCTGAAATAAGATGAATCACCATTTAAAGTTTGGGTGGGCAACCTTTGATTAAGTAGGCAGCAGTAGTGAAAGCATAAGACCAAAACTTTAGAGAAATGTTGGCACGGTGTAATAATATAATACCTATCTCCACAATATGGCAATGATGATTCTCGGCAGTGACATTGTGTTCAGGTGTATAGGGAGGCGTTCGAAAATGGGATATCTCATTCTCTTCAAAGAATGAACGGAGATAAAGAAATTCTCTACCATTGTCAGAGTAAAAGCATATTATGGTCTTTTGGAACAATTTCTCAACAAGTCATTTGAATTTTGGAAACACAATTGAAACATCAGATTTTTTCTTTAGAGGAAACAACCAAATATATTTCAAATAATAATCCATAAATATTAAATAATATTGAAAACCATCAATAGAAACTTCTAGTGCAGTACCCCAAACATCTGAATAAATATATTCCAAAGGAGAAGAACTTTATATTAGGGATTTATAAAAGAGAGTCTTACGCTTTTATTGCATTTACGAGAATTGCAAAAAGAAATCTTTTCTAAAGGTGAAGAAATATTCAAAAGTTTCAAAATACGACAAAGAGTATGAGTGGAGGGATACCTGAGATGTCGATGCCAGTTGGGAGAGGTGGTGATGAAAGTGATGTAGGCTTGACCATTAGATATAGCTTGGAGGGTAGACTTGGATGGCCATGGGTATACACCACCCTTAGGCTTCCCTGCTACCAGTAGTGTCCTCATACAATAATCCTTTACAACAAATGAGTAAGGTGAGAAGTTAACAGAGACATGATTATCACTACACAATTTATAATTAGAGATAAGATTTTTTTTCATATGTGGCACACATAAAACATTAGTTAAATTGAGAGGGGTAGAGGAAAAGGGTAGAAGAGTAGATTTTTTATGGGTAATCTTGTGAGATTTACCATCACCAAGCATGAAATCCTCAATATCATCATATTCAGAGTGAAGAGAAAGGTTTTGTAAGTCTTGTGTAACATAGTGCGAGGCACCAGAGTCGATAAGACAATTTGGATCCGCGTTGGTGAATTGTGAAGCAAAGTTGGATTTGGGGCGCTGATCACTAGATCAGTTGAAGTTGCAAGAAGAACCACTAGATTTGGTACCTGTAAAAACAGAAAGAATAGAAAGCAATTTTCTACATTTCTTGAGATGGTGGCCAGGTTTGTCGCATAATTGACAAGTGACCCTAGGTTGATTGCTTTGGCCACTGAAATAGCCTCCTTGATTGCTTCCATTTCCATTCCTATTGGAAGGAGGGAAATTCCTTTGATTGGAATATGAGTTATTGTTATTTTGATTGCAATTCTGGTTAGTGGGTGCAGGAGGTTTAGCAGCGAAGTTTGCTATGATTGGTGCCACAGTTTATGATGAACGACAAGTCAAATAAGCTTTTAAGTCAGTTAATTTTTCATGAATATCTTGAAAGGTAATGGTTGTTTCACGAGCACAAAGTATAGAGGCAATGCTATCATACTCAAAAGGAAGGGCATGTACGGCATGAAGAAAAACTTCATCAACGGATATATAAACACTAACTGAAGAGAGCTTGGCATATATCTCTTTGATTTTCTGCAAATACACAGTGATGGAGAGATTTTCCTTCTGAATAGTATTTAAGTCTTCTCTCAAGCTCATTATACGAGCACGCGACGGCTTGGCATAGGTTGTGGCAAGATTTTGCCAAAGCGCATAAGAAATTTTAGCATCCATAACAAAGGGTATAATATCTGGTGAAAGGGATGAAACCATGGCACTTCTAATTATATAAACTTGTCATTTATAATTAGAGTTAGTTGTGGTAGATGGTGGTTTATTTATAAACAAAAGAAAACCATAGGCAGTAAGCAATGTTTCCCACTAATATTACCAAGATTAGTAATTGGTGGTGGTAAGTTTCAATGGGGCTTGGGCGATAGCATTGATTGAAATAAGTTGTTCATTGTTGTTCAAAGAGATGATATTAGAGAATGCCACAATATTTTGCTTAGAAGGAATAGTTGATGGAGAAGTTTGTTTTCGAGTGACGAAGTTTGGTTTGTTGGGGTTGTGTGAGAATCAGAGGTGCTATTTGAGGGATCCATGGTTGTTGGAAAAAAATTTATTGCCCAAAAAACTTATTGGTTGTGAAGCAAAATAGCCCTAATACCATAAAGTAATTTAGAAAAGAAATTGTTGCACTTTTATTAATAATGAGTAAGGTATTTATACAAGAAGATGGGTCCACAAGAAGGATCAGGAAAGAGATCTGTACAATCAATCAACATATATAAGAATCTTTACAATTATGGATATGCTAAAAACAGAAAGCTAAATCTGTAAATAAAGAGGGAAAATCATTCATAATCCTCTAAGATATATCTCTATTACATTTCTTGTTTTCCTCTTTTGTTGTATCACTTGTTACATCATTTTTCTTGTTTTTTTTGTCTTTTTTCATTTTTTACGTGATTAAATTATCTCAAGGGTCAAGATTGGGTAGTGCTACTGAGTCAAAACTCATTCTTGAGTTATCATCTTCATTTGGGTCTTGGACAAATTGATCCATTGCAGGATCATATTCTTTATTCTCTGAATCTGATATATTGGATCTTTTTTCTGGTTTAGGATTTTCAAGGTCACTTTTTCTTTTATCTTTACATTTAAATTTTTTATGATTGTATCTGCTACCATCTGTTGTATTTTTTTATCATTTTTCTTTTTTATCAGATTAAATCCCTTCTTTATTTTTTCTTGCTTGGGTGTATCAATTGTCTGAAAGCTCGTTGAAAGGACTCGTATAATTTTTGGTAAAGTGCCAGCCATTAATGAATTTGATAAGTCTTTATCGGTTACCATTTGCATCAGACTAGTTGTGCCTCCATCCGGCACAGTGGATCTTATTGCATTTGTTGGGGAATGCATACCCTTCTTATCCATTTTTATTGGAGATGGAGAACTCCATTGTTTAGAGCTATAGTCTTCCATGCTTGTCTAGGTTTGATATAATTCAAACTTCAATGCTTGCAATCTGTCTTCCATTATTCTTAATTTTTTTAGCAGTTTGGTGTTTTCTTGTATCAAGGTTTCATTTTTACAGTTTAGTCTTTTGAATGCTTCAGTCATAAATGAGCAATGGTCATAGAAAATAATTTTACCTATGTTTTTCTAGATATTACACTAGAGGGTATTTTCTGGGTTTTGTTTGAGGGATGGAGAGATATAGTAATTTGGTCTTAGTATCCCTCTCGCATAGTCCAATGCTTCCGTAAAATCATTACAACCTTTAAAAAGTGGTTTTTGTATTCCTTTTATCAAGTCTAAGAAATCTATCCATGTCTAAAAAATACCATGTGTTCTTCCATTCACAACTACCTAATATTTAAACTTATTTTCTTTGGTTTTGTTTGTAAAATATTGACACAACTCATTTACAACTATTATAAAATATTTATTATCTTTTTTATTATAGGTTATCCATAAATTATCTATTAAACATCTTTTTGGTCTATATATTATACACTCTGTGAGTACTATGAATGATAAATTTGATGGGGGAGAGAATATCAAAAATTTTTGTCCTAAATATGCTCTTTCCATTGTTCCTACTGTGGTCTAAAATGAATATTACCTAATATTGTTTGTGCATATGTGTTTGAAGTTGAGACAACTACATTGCCCTTGTTTGCAGGCTTTGGGACTGTTGGTCTTATGCTGAAAAATAGATATTTTTATTAGTTAGTCCTTACATTTAATCTACTTAATTGATATTCTAAGTTAGTGTTCTTTCCTTTAATATTTTCAAAGACAATATTTTCATATGTTGATATTATGTCTATAAAATTAAGCCATCTTCTTCTGTTACTTGTTTTTTCATTTATTTTTTGATGGAATTTAATAATTGCTTCACAATCTATTCTTACTAGTATTTCATTTTTATTTAGAATATACAATCTAAAACTATTTAATTTGTATACTACTGCTAATATTTCTGCATCTATAATACTCATACTTCCTTTTTCTATATATTTTTCACTTTGGTAAGCACAAATTTTTTCTTCACTTTTGTCACTATATTTATTTGGTTTAGCTTTTAATACTGCTCCCCATTCTGTGAAACCTTAATCTATTTCGATAATTAGATAATTTGTCTCTAGTGGTATATTTAAATCAGGGATATTTCTAATTTTTTCTCTATTTTTGTACAATCCTAATATCTTCTGTGTTAAAATGTTCTTTCCCTTTACTTCCAGTCTTAGAATACAGTGGTCCTACTATTTTTTCTAGGTCTTGAATAAAATTTCTTGCGTTGTTTATTAATCCTAAGAATTTTTGTACTTTTTAGTATTTTCTAATTTGTCTGGTATATCCAAAACCCTTTTAGCTATATGTAACACCTCGTATTTTCAAACTAGAAATTGAACTGTTGTTCCTATGTGTGTAAGCTCTAATAGAAATTATTTCTAAGTAAGAATAAGTGTCATAATCTATATTCTCGTGTTTGAAGTGCTTTCAAGGTGAAAGATCTTCATAGAGATCACTTAGAGAGAAGTTGAGCTAAGAACCTTTGATTTGGCTAAATCTTTATTTTCAATGTTACAAGGGTCTACTTTGAACATGTATATCTTTTAATAAACATAGAATTTTGCAGCTAAATACCCATCAAATTTTAGATAATTGAGTCAGTGTTCCAACAATACCAATTTTGCCTTAATCCGATACGCGAGCAAAAAGTTATAGCCATTTTCGTGAGGAAGGCAGTAAGGTCACGCGATTAGCGTGCAATGCACGCTCCATACCACCCCTAGTTTATAGTTGTTGGTTCCACATTTGTAAGGACTTTTTAGTCTTTTCTTACTTTATAACTCCCAGCCCATGCCTAATAATCCTCAAGGGGCGATATTTTTCCCCTATTTCATCAATTAAACATCTCAAATCCTCTCAAAAACAAAACCCTAGCTCCTCCCCAAAGATTAAGAATTCAAGCCTTTCAATTCAAGATTTTCCAGAAAGGTTTCAAGATTAGGTTTTCAATCTTTAAACTAATCAATATAAGGTATGTGGAACTATCCTAAAGCCCATGGGCATTGATTTTTGGTTTTCAAATTTGTTTTAAAGGATATATATATATATGTATATACGAAATTGTTTCATGACCATTGATAAACTTGTGTTGAAATTATTACATTATTATGAAGTATTGTGAAAACCATGGTATGAAGCCTACTGTGTGAGCAGATGCTAACATATTTGAGGCTTTTAACTAAGAATAATTGCAAAGTCTTAAGAAACTTTTGTCATTTTTGATTGTTTTCTCTTTGATATTGCAGTAAAATTCAAGATGCAAGAGAACCAGCAATAATGAAAGTAAAAGAGTTTATTTTTGAGCAAGTAGAGAGGGAAATATAGTTGACGACTTGTCTGATAAGTTGTCAGCCTTGTGATAAGATATTAGAGTTACCGTCAGCCTTAGACAAAGAATAAGATTCAGCTGGAAGAAATGATGACAACCTGTGATAGGACGTCAGAGTTGTGATAAGATATCAAGCTCATCTTTAGGTTTAGGCAGTGCTTGTGAACTTAAAGTGAAGAAGCAACGACAATTCTAATAAGTCGTCACAATTCTGATAAGCCATCGAGAATACCGTCAGCCTAAGTCAGTACATGAGATTTGAAGTAAAGAAGTGACGACATTGTCTGATATGTCGTCAAAGTCATGATAAGTCGTCAGAATTACCGTCAGCCTTAGGTAGTGTTCAGAAGCTGAGTTGAAGAAGTGACAACATTCTGTGATAAGTCATCAGAACTCTGATAAGACGCTAGGCATGTCGTCACACATAAGCAGAAGGAAAGAAATGGGAATCATGTCTAATGACATGGTCTGATAAGCTATCAAATATCTGATAAGCCGTTAGACATGTCGTTAGCTAAGGAGAAAAATTTGAATTTTTAATTTTGAATTTTTCTTAAGTTACAAATATAAATAGCAACTTTTAGGTTTTCATTGGGGGGCTGAACATCTGAAACTTATTTCAAGGGAGTTTACTTTTCTTTTTGGCTCTCTTGACTTAGAATTCAATTATTCAATTCTTTGATTTGGTTGTGGGAATTTTCTCTTGAACTTAGAGGAGAATCAACTTCAGACTTCATCTTTTGTAAGTTTAATTACTTTGAATAATGATTATAATTGTTGCTATCTCTTTCTTTCTCATAAGGAACTAAAACGCACAACTAGGGTTGTGGGATCTATGATTATTCCCCCATGGATTTAATAGTTGGTTAGGGTTTGAGTGATTGTGGGGACATCTTGATAATTCTTTTGTTATGATTGTTATTTATTGGTTACAAATAATAAATCCCACCTTTAGTTTATTTCTCAGTTCGAGCAAATCAACATAAGGTGGGATTTATTATTTGTAACCAATAAATAA